>NC_090930.1:398760413-399085931 GCF_040938575.1 Ambystoma mexicanum | reverse complement strand
GGGGGTTACCTAGTAGCCCCTTATTCCACAATGTCATGTAACATTTTTATGTTATCCTCTTTACTTTAAATGACTGGTGGCAGTGGTTTACTTTTTCTACCATTGTGCTTTTCTACCGCAGGCTGAACCCTCAGCTGCAGTACAGCACCCATAGGTGACCATTTTGTCAAAATGGCCCATGTCTTCTTTTTTCACCATTTTCTGTTTGTGAGGTCTTTCTTGGGTTTTACTCTGTGTGTTGAGACAGATTTGAGCTCTTAGTTTGTCTTGCCTTTGGCTGGCTTCAGCCCTGAAGCCCGTCTCTGGCTCCAGTGTGTCTGGAAGGACAGGATATGAGGGAGGGACCTGAAAATCCCCTGTCCTTTGTCTCTCAGAATGCTTGAATGCAACCAGTCCTGATTGGCTGGCTGTCCTTTCAGGACAGCCCAGGCTGTGCATGAATGGGAGAATCCTGCTTAAAAGGTGAGGGTTTTGGGACTAGAGGCAGAGTCGGCCACTCGGAAAAACACCTGACAAAGAAACTGAACGGAGCTTGCTGCAGCCTCCTAGACCTTTGAATTGCCTGGTGAAGCCCTGCTGTTGTGCTGAACTCCCTTCTCACCTCAACAGAGAAGCTCTGGACGGAACGATTTCTCCCCTTGGGTTAGTGGGACCAACTAACCCCAAGACAAACTCCACTGGACCATCTTCCCAGACTGGCTGTACTTCATTGTTGCTGTAAGAACCGAATGCCAGGGTCAAGTAATCCGTAGTCGAGTGAAACGTCTGATGTGGTAACAGATCTGGCTAGAAGATCCAGGAGTCTCCTAAGGACCCTCCAGAAGCAGGAAGACCAGATACTGAGTCCCCTCACAAGAGTGCAGGACCCAAGGAGTGAAGGAAGCCCAACCAGTGTCCGAGATCCACGATGGTGCTGTTTGCTAAGCTCTGAAAACTGTGAACTGCTGCTGAACCGAAAAGAGCCCGTAGCTTCTGATGACCTCGCAAGTACCGCCTCAGGAGCCCTTCAGAGGTCCTCCCTCTTGTCCCCAGAACCGAGGCTCTAAAACAAGGGTCTGCACCACTGTAGTAAGGCAGAATCCAGCTGGACCACTCTTCTTCAAACCAGAGGTACTGTGTAGGCTTACTTACCTCATTGCCTTTTAGCTGTGATTTTCTCAGTTGGGAATTGCACTGGCTTACCTTGTAGAGTTGATTCCAACTCTCTGTCCACAGGCTTAACAGTTTGTGACCCTACTCTATAACTTTGTGCAAGACTTTTATCTAAGAAGTGCCTAAACTCCATAGACTGTGTTCCATTTGACTTTGGCTGTCCTGGCTCCCTGAAGACTCTTAGTTAATTGGCTTTGATATTGTGTGTCCCTCATAGGAGGTATCTTGTTGTAGACTGTAACTGCTGGGAAAAGCTTGTCTAGATTTCATTGGAAGCTTTAGTTGTCCTCACAGGCACTGAGAAACTGTTAACCTTTTTCCTTCCATAACCTTTCCTTTCTGCAACCTCAGAATCTGCACAGTATAACTAGTGTGATATATAAATGCCATTACTGTCCTTGTGATTGAAGTCACCCCAGGCTGTAGGAATTGTGTAATAAGCATATCCAAAGATTATCCACTAACTTGTTCTGATTCTGAAAAGTAATTTTAAAGTATATTTACATTGTTACATGAATTCCGCTTTTAAAGAACGCTTATTTAAAAAATTGATATTAATGACATGATATGATATGACATTTATAACGCGCCTATATACAAGTGTTTCAAGGCGTGACGAGGCAAGGGAGGGGAACAAAAGGAGGACGGACAACGATCCTACTGGGCCAGGTGTCATTCAGATCGCGCAAGTGCGTGGGAAGGGGGCTGGGACAGTGCAGTACATGGGAAAGAAGAGAACAATAAATAAGTAAACGGCCAGCATGTGGCAAGTGCATGGGTAAGTGCGGGCAACAGGTGTCAAGAGCTGGTAGGGGGACTGTAGAGATACAGAAACAGTCCCCAAGTGCTGGTGTTGCCAGGTGGGCAGTGCAGGTGTGTGACGCTGGTGGGGGAAGGACTTGGGCCCGAGATCAGAGGGTGTCTATGTAGCCAGTGCAGTTCCGGTTACAGCCGGAGGTTAGCAGAGGAGAGGAGGAGAAAAAGCAGAAGCAAAGAGAAAGGTTTTGAGGTGCTTCCGGAACCAGAGATGGTTCTCCTCAAGTTTAAGGGAGGCAGGGAGGCTATAACTATGACTGAAACCTTGAGTGTAAGTTTTACTTGGCTACTTGTATTTACGAATTTCATTTGTACTGCTCTACAACTCACAATTAGCCCTCTTGAGATAGGCCTGGTTGCTCAATCACACTACCAACTTGTGTAGTACAGACCTATACCAAAAGGTGGGTTACCTAATACCAAGCAGATAAGTGTCGAGTAGTCTCACACAGGGTTACTGCATCAATTCTTACCTAACATTGGTGGCAGTGGTGGGCTTGTCGTAGAGTGGATACATTGAATATTTGCTGTACTTGTGCCCAGTTTAACCAGCCACAAGGCTAAACTAAACCAAATAGTTAAGCAATTGTAACATGCCAAATATGGATAACTTTAATGAGTCAACCCTGACTTGCCTGACCGCAGAACAATTGAAAGATATGTGTAAAACTAGGGGTCTGACTCTGAAAGGAAAGAAATGTGAATTGATTGTAAGGTTGTTTAACCACCAACGTTTGGGTAGTAGCCTGTAACATGTACTAACCAAAATAATGTGGAAGATAATGATGAGGATGCTAGTTTAGACTCAAACTCCAATCTGCAATGTAAAAGCAAAGAGAAATATCGAGGCTGAATACCACAAAAGGAAATACACCAAACATGGGCTTATAAAGATTCACAGATCTTTATTCTATAACTGTACAGTTTACAAAGAAACAAAGTATCAGATAGCTATCTGGCCCTCAGTACATCACAACGAATACCAGCCCTTTCGGTGTGAGAAGTGAGCGGGTACTGGACGTCTAAATATTCACATCTTTTATACAGTTTTCAATCGCAATGTCCAGTCCCTCTGCAGGTTAATTATTCTCGGTCTAGGGTTCGTGCCGAGTTCGCCTCTAGTTAGTCCAACTATATGCATTTGGATTACTTCTAGTTCGTATAACAAGTCATAATGACAACAGTGTATCTTTGAATTTAACATTAAGCTTTAGTACACGTCTTATACAATGTAGTTCAACAAGTCTTCACGTTTAGTATTTAAACAACATTGTATTCAATGTATGTCCGTGGATCGGACTTGTTGGCACGAGTAATCCTTTAATCTACAGGTCAAACATAGGGCAAGGTCTCATTACACGGTCCTAACTTTTAGCCTACGGGCAGTTCAGGCATTAACTTATGTAAAGGTCAGAACAGCTAAGGTTATGAGTAGAAGAACACTGTCCACCATTTTAGAACACAGAGTGACTTTGAAACAGAAATCAAAATGGCAGATGTTCCCAAAATGGCAGCTAGGTCGATCTAAGGTCGGAACCTTGCAACGCGGATTTCTTCGCAGAGCGACTGGGCTTAGGCGAATATATACAATAAAGGAGGCATAATATGACATAATATGACATCCCGTTTAACAGCAAGAGGAGTCAGAGGAGGGAGAGGATCCTCCAGAAGGGAGCCACCCCCTTCCACAGCCTGCCCATGTACCTCAGCCACTTCCCATTGTGACCCCACAAGGTCCAAATCGAAGCACAGAATATATTTCACTTGAAAGACTATGCGCCTCCAAGTACAAGTACTCCGGTCCGGACTTAACGCTGCCGGTATAACCATACCGGCACCGTTTCCGCGATCGCCGAATCATGACCTTCGGACCCGGAAATAGCACCACCATAAACCGCCACCGTGGAGTGAAAGCACCTGTAAACTTCGCCTGCACGGAATTCCTCCGTTCCCGGCAATATTAAACACCGCAAGCATCACAAGTAGCATGGACATGGAAACACTGCCACAAAAATGGCGCTAAAACCATGACCACAGTGGCGGTATCGCCGCCACCGCATACATGACGTTAAACAGTGCCTGGTGACCTGAATCAGGCCACAAGTGCACCAAATAAGCCCAGCTGGACCCAGCAGGCCACAGGGAGCCTACAAAAGGGCCACACCCAGGCCAACTACAAACAGATCGATGCAGGCAACAGCTCTAGTAGCATTGGGACTGGGCCTACTCAACCAACAGGCAGCACTGCACATGATGGCAGTAGTGGTGCAGAGGAGGAGGCGGAGGCGTAGGAGGTGCAGGCGGCAACTAGCTAACCCTGTACCCATGGCAAACCCCATTGTCCAGCCGGCACCACCCCGCAGGCAGCCTGCAATACCATGCATCAGGGCCTCACCCTGGAACCTTACCCCAGGACAGATCCACACATTATACCGGCTGGACCATCCAACAATCCTGTACATCACCACCATGATAGAGGACGATATCAGCAGCCACATTGACATCCCCACTGCCATCCCCCCTCCTAAAGGTTGTGTCTGTACTACATTTTCTTGGCACCGGAACCTATCAACACACAGTTGGTGAGCTGCACGGGCTATCACAACCCTGTTTCTCTAAAATCTTGGTACAGGTATTGGATGTCCTGTTGCGCCATGTGTCTGAACAGATCGCCCTACCCTGTACCCTTCCCCAGGTCATTGCCACCAAGTTGGCCTTCCATGCCATTGCAGGCATGCCAAATTGCATAGGTGCAGTCGACTGCACCCACATCGAGCTGATAGTACCACGTTCTATTGAGATGGTGTTCCGCAATAGGAAACTGTACCACTCACTGAATGTACAGATGGTATGTGATGCCGCACAACTGATAACACATTGCTGCGCACATTTCCTGGGCTCAACACATGACTAAAAGGCACTGCGGAATTCGACATTGCCACGGTACATGGAACACTATGCTGGACAAAGCACATGGCTATTGGGTGATTACAGCTGCCAATGCCCCGGCCCTGTGGAAGGGGGTGTGTGTCCAGGGCAATTACCAATGTGAGTGGGCTGCTGCGACTGCACATGCATCACCCCCCCGCCCATTCACTGAATAGACAGCACAACCCAAACATCACAAAGCAACACATGACAGGTTGCCACAGTGTGTTCGTACACACCCTGCCACATGACACACACAGCCAATACTGCCACTGGCCCATACACGTGGGGCCACTGCATACCTCCACCCACAATATGCAGCACTGCCCTCCCAATGCACATGATCCCCGCACATGACACATCCTGCATCAACAACATCATCACAGTCGACTGATTGACTCTACCATGTGTGCACATCACTGCACAATGCTATACTTACCAACCAATGTCAACCGCAAGGCAAAGTACACATGTACACCAATGCGTTGGTCAATGGCCAGATGCCAACGTCCACTACAATGACCAAGGAATGGAAATCACCCACCGGTCCAACCACTGCATGCCACATTTGCATGAATGAACACAAGATTGCACTGCATCGGATGAAGACATGATACAACAAACACTGACATGTCCCCCACATCTACATCCCATGTAGGTGATGCTGGATATGCACTCATGCCATGGCTGATGACGCCTGTACGGAGGCAAAGGAACAGGCATGAAGAGGCATACAACATGGCACACTTCCGCTCACATGGCATGATTGAGAGGACATTTGGACTACTGAAGGCTGTTTGGGCAGATCTGGCGGATCACTGCTGTACAGCCCAGTGAAGACGGATAAAATTACGCACGTTTGTGCCATGCTGCACAATCTGTGCCTGCGCAAGAACATTCCAATGCCTCCAGACACAGATGATGAAGATGGAGACGGAGACGGGGATGGGGATGGGGATGGAGATGAGGATGGGATGGGATGGCTCCATCTTCTCCTGGGGGTGCACTAGATGGACAACGAGCACGGGATGCACTGATTCACATTTACTTTTGAGATACTGCACATTAACAGCATTGCATGGATATGACGATGCCAGTAAATAAATTGATGTACTACAAATGAAATGATGGATGTCCACTCATGAATGTTTTTTTTCAATGATGATATATTCATAACATTACAACAGGGAAGGAGGTGCAATGGTTAGGGATGCTGTACACCCGTGCCCGCCCACCCACCACCCAAACGTACCCAACCCCAACCAGGCCCCAATACACTAACCCCCTAATGGACCTCCCCCACCACCCAAACGTACCCACCCCCAACCAGGCCCCAATACACTAACCCCCTAATGGACCTCCCCCATCACCCAAACGTACCCACCACCTTACACCCTTCTAGTCCCCATGTGTCCTTCAGTGCCAAACACACATGCCATCATTTGGGTGTGCGCTTCGGCGCTTGTGCATCCTTGCCCGAGTGACCTGTTAGGTGACGTGAGCGCCTCCGTGGACAGGCAGAGGTGGAACTGGATGGGGTGGTACTAGTGGATGGCACTGTTGCTGGCATTGGTGGCAAATGTGCAAGATATGCCTGGTGGGCTAGCAACATGGACTCGGCAATACTCGAAGTGTTGTTATTGCCCTCCCGCATATGGCGTGCCATGGTCAGTATTGTGGTGGCGAAGCATCCAATGGACCTTGAGAGCCGCCGTACAGATGTGCTGTAGCTCTCCCTCTGCAGCCTGGATTCCTCAAGCTGCCTTTCCACCAGCTCGGTGAGGGTAGCCTGCTGCTCCTCCATCCGCTGCATGCAGGCATTGAGCTCAGCCATTGAGGGGGTAGGTGACCTCATTGGACTGCGGAGTGATGTGGGGCTGAACTCCAGGTCATTGAACGATGCCAAGTCATCCAGGTTGGGTACCTCCACCTGTGGCCCTAAATCGGACTGCCGTGCTGGGGCAATGTTGTCGCTACCTGCTACCTTTTCTGCAGTGCAGATACTTTCTGGGGTGGGTTGCGTAGGCATGATGGGTGCCCATGGCACCTGTGTTGCAGTAGGCAGCGTGGAGAAGGTGGAGATGGTGGAGATGGTGGTGCTGGTGGCCGGTACATGTGTACCAGATGCTACTGGGGGCAGAGTTGCAGAACTGTTGGCAGCATCCTCCTAGGCAGGGGTGCTGGCTTGCACACGTGCAGTAGCCGATTGCCTGGGCTGTTGTGCGGTGTCACTGTCACTTGATATGGCTGTGGGGACACAGAGGGCATGCAATTAGTTGTGTGGTGGTGCCTGATGGGTGCATCACATGCATCAGACAGGTTGATCAGTAAAAAAGTTGTTGAGGGTCATGTATTGTAGTAATGTGCATCATCATCTGGATCATGATTGTGTCCTTTGGGGCACTCATGCACTGGCTGTGGGGGGTTGTTAATGGGTCCTTTGGGGCACTCATGCACTGGCTGAGGGGGGTTTGTTAATGGGTCCTTTGGGGCACCCATGCACTGGCTGGGGGGTTGTTAATGGGCCCTTTGGGGCACTCATGCACTGGCTGCGGGGGTTGTTAATGGGTCCTTTAAGGCACTCATACACTGACTGCGGGGGGGGGGGTTCTTAGTGGGTCCTTTGGGGCACTTCTGGCCTCAACATGTACTCATATGGCATTCATATTTTTGCACTTACCAGCATCTGCAGGTGGGCTCGCTCCTTCCTCAGCATCCCCGATCCCATGGATGCCCTCAAGGTGGAGGACACTGCTGTAGCGCTCCTCCCATGTTTGCAGCCTCAGTGGGGAAGGGGGCCCTCCACCTGTCCCACTGCTGTGTTGTCGGTGTGTTGAGATCAGGTTCCGCACCCTCAGTTTGAGGATGTCCCAACTCTTGTGGCAGTCCTTGATGCTCCTCGTAGTCATGCCCACAGCGGTGCACTTGCGTGCAGCTTCCGCCCACACTTCCTTCCTGCGCTGCTGTGTAGCACGCCATTGGTCTGCACTAAACAGCATCTCAGCACGCAGCACTATATGGTTGACCAAAACAGTGAGCTCCGCCTCACTAAAGCGCTGTTTGCGTTGCCTCTGGGCAGGAATCCTGGCAGACATGCTAGTGGTCCTTTTAGCCTTCTCACTGTGTAGATTTAGTTTGTGCTGACTTAAAAATTGTGAGGAATCCGTTTTGAGGTACTTATCACTTAGAACTCTGCGCCCTCTTTATCTTGTACTACAGTTTAAAAGGTCGCATGGAACTAGGGTAACAATGGAGTCTTTGATTCCTCTACTCCATTAGGAAAAGACAAAGAAAAAGTTGGTTACCCTTGAGAGGTGCTCCTGCGCCCGGAAGAAATAAGTGAAAAATCCATTAATTGGAAAAAATCACACAACTTCAATTTGAGATTGATATTTATCGATTTATCTTAAAAGATGTTGCCCTATGGTGATAACACATGTTTCGACGTATCCAACGTCTTTTTCAAATCAGGGCCATTGTATAGCGTGGTTATGCATATAGTTGTCAGATTTCATGTCCAGTCATGGGATAATCCCTGCTACCGAAAATGCCCCGGAACCGCTTCATTGCTCCGGAAAAATCACAATGGTGACGTGAGAAATCACGTGAAGAGGAGTGGGCGGGCATGAAATCTGACAACTATATGCATAACCACGCTATACAATGGGTAACCAACTTTTTCTTAGTTTGTGCTGACTCTGGATGGAAGTGGATTGTGCTTTATATGATGGCTGCCTCTCTGTTTCCGATTTTCGTGATCATGGTATTTCCGCTTCCGTGTCCGTGATGATGGCAGTGGACACGGTTTTTACACTACTTGTGGTGCCACTATGTCCATTTCCGTGGGTGTTTCCGTGGCGACGGTGACACCGTTTCCACGTCCGTGTGGTGCGCACGACCGACAGCACGTAATCGGCCGATCTTTCCGCAACCTTGCGGACGTGGAAACTTTATTACCGTTGCCACGGAATCACCGCATTCTGGACAGGGAAACTTGTAATGAGGCCCTATGATTAGAGTTGGAGTTCAAGAAACTCGATGTGCAATCTGAAAACAAACATCAAGAGGTCAAACTAAGAGAAAGAGAAATGCAGCATGAAAGGGAAATGAGGAATATGTCCCTCGATTTTGATTCCCTTTCAGGGTCTTCTAGGTCTACTAGTCTCAAGAGGACTCGCCTGCCTAAAGAAGCAGTGAATATGTATGAACCTAAACTTGACGTGTTGGTTTGGCTGAGTACGTTTGTATACACCTATAGTCTGCAAGGGATAAGATTCCATGGCTCATGTCTAGGCTCCCCCTGAATGGCTGTGATGCTGTTATGGAGTTGGGTGCCAGTGATAGAAAGGATTATGAGTCAGTTAAGCTGGCATTCATAGCCAGATTTGGGAAAACTCCTTCCCAGTACCTTAAGAGGTTTAGGACCCTCAAAAATACTGATGGTACCCTTTGGGCTCTTAAACTTAGATGGTTGGTGTTAGGCAGAATTACATGCAGTACCCTTTGGGAACACTACACACAATTAAGACTACAGGTGTAAGCACAATCTCACCTTTGGTACAAGCCTGTACTACATAGTTATGCGGTAGCAGTAGCTGAGCAGCCAGACTTATCTCAGGAGTAATGTCAACAGTACAAGATGTTACACAAAGGACTTGCAATCACAGTAGTTCAAACAAACATGATTCAAGGTTTCTTGGTAAAAGAATATACATTTATTTAGACAGTCATTTGGAAAACTTTCCACTAGTAGGAAAGCAGCTCAATATCACACTGTAATACACTACAGTACACAACCAATATGTTTCTGAACAAGTTACGCTCCTCTGAAGTGGGAGCAAAATGGCACTTCAGTTACTTTCAAAAGGGGTAAAAAGACAAGGTTAAAAGAATGTAAAGCACAATTACTTTCATACGCAGGGCAAATAGTTTCAGTTCACTACAAGCAGCAATTCTATTCAATAGGCCTGGGCAAAAGTCAATGGTTCAGAGTCTTGGATAGGATAGCACAGTTCTGGCAGTAAACGGTTAAGTCTTTGCCAATTTTCGAGGAAGTAGTTTGCCAGAAAAAGAGTTACATGTCAGTTTAGGAGCGAACAAGGCCCCAAAGTTGGAAAGGTTTCACAAACTTTCACCGCAGCAGAAAGAATTTCCACACCGTGTTTGCACAGTACCTTAATGATGAAGAAAAGCTGAGGCACTTTTCCTGGCAGTTTCTGCAGATCTCGCTTTTCCTGAGCTTCAGTCATGGGGACAAGAAGAGGACGTTGGGAGGTTCCTGCACTGCCCAGGGAAGAGGCTACAAGCTTGGCTAAGTGTTGGTTTTAAGGTGTGAGTGCCTTAAAGTCCAAAAACTGGTATCCTTCTCACTGGCTATCCGGTTTTCAACATCATTCTGAAGAAAATTTGACGAGTATGGAGACGGTGTCCAGGTGGCTTATGAGTTGGTTGTTCCCACCAACTCAAGGGAAGAAGTCGTCCTTGAAGGAGCTTCTCTGTCGATGGAGTATCAGGCAATTCGGGCCTGCAGCAGGGCTTTACCGGGCAAACCAACGGTCCAGGAGTTTCAGCAGGCGTCTTCGTTCAGCTCGTCTTCGGTTCTTTCATTCCAGTGGTAGACTCTGCCTTTCAGTCCTAGAGGCTTGCCTTTTAAACGTTTTTCTCCCATTCATTCCAGTTTAGCTGTCACTCACAAAGCAGGGTGGCTGTCCTTGCCAAACAGTCAGCCAGCCAATCAAACCAGAGTGCATTCAGGTCTCCTAGGAGACTAAGCACAGGGAGTTTCGGGCACCTCCCTCACATCCTGTCCACCCCAGACACTCAGGCGCCAGAGGAGGGTTTCAGCACTGAAGCCCACCAAAGGGAATCGAACAAAGGGACCAAACCTGGTTTGGCGCGCAGAGTTAAACACAAGAAGGACCTTTCCCAAAAGAAACGGTGAAAAAAAGATTATCAGAGTCTGTTTTTACAGAGGGGTCATGGGCGCCATATTGAAAAACATGGCTGACCCGATTTTTAGCTACCAGTGTTCGCGGTCGGGAAAAATCATGGTAGTTTGTTCTAAAACCACTGCCACCAGCCATATCAAGAGGAACGAGTACCATTTGACTGTTACATGAGTGTTTAGACACAGGGGATGCTAAGCAACCCCTCCAGCACTCTATAGGAATATAGTGTGTGCTGGATCTATGAATTTAAAAGGACTAGCAAAGTCAATTAACTTCACATGCTCTGGGAGACAGTAGTCAGTCCGAGAGAAGGTATCTAAACATTGGGGAGTCTGAAAGACACCCCTGCGCCACTGCACTGAAGGTGCTGTGTGACACATAAGAAAAAGATGATGCCTATGCAGTTGTTTAAAACTCCATATCTAAAGAACACAAAAGTAAAACACACATCAAAATACATGAAAGAGTGGAAGAAAAGGTGCTCACTCTTTCCAGGTAAAAATTAAAATCCTTGAAATCCAGCAAAGTTGCTGGGGATCTTAAAAGATAAGGTAAATTAGCACATTCCTGAGAATTCTCCCTAACACTTGTCCCCCCCAGACTAAAGGACAGGAGGATTTAATCCACTACTGGATGAATCTCCTTACTCCAGTCGGTCAAACATCCTGGAGATACCATCAGCATTTTGGTGGTGACATCCAGACCTGTGTTCAATGGTAAAATCAAACCCTTGCAGGCTGATTGACCATCTCAGTAGTTTAGGGTTTTCCCCTTTCATTTGCATCAACCATCTCAAGGGTTGGTGGTCAGAATCACAAAAGGAGATCCATACAAGTATGGTCTAAACTTCTTCAGTGCCCACACAATAGCAAAACATTCTCTTTCAATGGTTGCCCACCTTGTTTCAGGTTCCTTCAGCTTCCTGCTGATGAAGCAAATGGGATGATCCCTACCTTTCTCATCCAGCTGACTCAGAACTGCACCTACACCTGTATCGGAAGCATCTGGTTGTAGTCAGGAGCTCTTAAGACTGGAGCTTGACAAAGGGCTTTCTTAAATCCTTCAAATGCTTGAATGCACTCTCCATTCCACCTGACCTTTCTAGAAAATGTGGTTGTGGAGATCACATTCAAGGGAGAAGCTATGGTCCCATAGTTCTCTATGAAGTTCCTACAGTATCCAGTGAGGCCTAGGAAGGCTCTCACCTGGGTTTGAGTAGTAGGGGTGGGCCACATTTGTACAGCTTGTACTTTGCTAGGCAATGGCCTGATTTCACCTCCTCCTATCTCATGTCCAAGGTATACCACTTTACTCTGACCAATTTGACATTTACTTGCCTTTACGGTCAGATGGGCCAGCTCAAGGGCCTGCAAAACATATCCTAAGTGGTCAACATGTTCTTTCCAAGTAGGGCTGAACACTGCAATGGCATCCAAGTATGCCATGCAGAAGTCCTCCATCCCATTCAGAACCTGGTTAATCATCCTTTGGAATGTTGCAGGTGCATTCTTGAGTCCAAAAGGCATTACCTTAAATTGGTAGAGTCCTGCTGGGGTTGAAAATGCAGTTTTCTCCTTGGCATGGTCTGTCAGTGCTATTTGCCAATAGCCCAAAGTGAGATCAAATATACTGAGGTACTTGGCTGAACCAAGCTTGTGCACCATCTGTCCTTGGTAAAGGATGGGCATCAGTCTTTGTGACTGCATTAAGAGTTCTGTAGTCCACACAGAATCTCAATTCCTTAGATCCTGCCTTTGGCACTAGTACAACTGGATTAGACCATGGACTTGTAGATGGCTCTATTACTCCAAGATCAAGCATCTTGTTGACCTTCTCCTTTATGTGGGATCTTACATGGCCTGACATCCTGTAACCTCTGCTTTTAACAGGTAAACAGTCACCCGTGAGAATATCATGCTGGCCCCAAGGGGTCAAGCCTGGTGATCGTGAAAACAGGGAGGCAAACTGATTTAACAGAAACTTGCACTCCGCCTGTTGTTCAGTGTCAGATTAGAAGAGAGATTGACTCCTTCTATCTACTCATCTAAAGGCTGGCCTTTGAGTAGGTCAGGTAGACGTTCCCTCTCCTCCTCCTCTTGAGCTGAAGCTAGAAGCAAAGCTCCTACTTATGGTCTTGAGACATAAGCTTTTAGACGGTTGGTATGAAAGACTCTGGGAGCCTCCTTAGGATTGCCTAAGTCCACCAGATAGTTGACCTCTCCAAGTTTTCCCACAACCTTGAAGGGTCTTATCCACTTGTCCTGTAAGGCCCTCTGCCTTGTAGGTACCATAACTAGAACTTGCTGGTCTTGAGTAAACTCAACCATGTTGGCCTTCTGGTCAAGCCAATGCTTCACCAGAGCCTGAGCTGCTTTCAAGTTATCTGATACTTCTACCATTATGTGTGACATTCTTCTCCAGATACCTATCACATATTCAGTGACTCCCACTGGCTTGGAGGAAGCAGCACTCTCCAACCCCTACTTAATCAGGGCCAAGGGACCTCTAACTTGATGGCCATAGAGAAGTTCAAGGGGACTAAATCCAACTCCCTCCTGAGGGACTTTGTAACGCTTGCCTGATATCCACGGGGACACCACTCAGTCTGGTTAGACCACTTCCGACCTCAAACCCTCTCCCTTGGACTCTTGTTCGGCTGAGGACTGGGTCTGAAAACACAGGAATTTGGGTTTATCTTATTGCCTCTTCCTTCCTGGAGCCCACATCCCTTGTGGACCCAACTACCCCCCCTAGTGCTTCTCTTTGCAGGGGTGCATTGTTGGATGGGCGTGCCGCAACCTGGTTGCTTCACTGGTGCGGGCTCTCTGAGTCCAGACCTGCTGTGACTTCAGTTTGTCCAGGTAAGACTGCTGGTTTGGCAGTTTTGTCCTTTGCTTTGCAATTTCCCCTAGTGATGTCTCTCCTTCTTCCTTAGGTGCAAGAAGAGTTCTAGTGGTGCCGTGCTGTTTGGGGCTGCGCACAAGATGGTGAGTGAAAACGCGATGCGCGGTGCTATGTGCCTTTTCTTATGCTGACCTGTTTGTTCTCTCTTCCTTGCAGGTCGCTGAGATGCCCCCGAAAGAATGCTGCTGAGAAGATGGAGCGTGGTGAGTAAAGTGTAGCCTGCACCGCCTTCTTGATCTTTTGTGTGCTAATCAGTGTTTCTTCTTTCTTGCCAGTCGTTCTTATGGCCTGGAGTGGACGTGGGCTGAGGGTGATTTAAACCCAGGTAAGCTTGCAATATTTTGGCTGTTTCCAGTATTGGAGAATAAATGCTTACTAATGCTGTTTTTCGTTCTCTTTCTTCCCAGGTTGAGGCTTCTTCAAGATCGAGGTAATGTCGCTGAGATGGAAGATTATCAGGACCCCGGAGCGGACGACAGGAGCAGGATTCACTCATAGGTAAGTGTAGACTAACAGTGTTCTTGTTCTTGCAGGTCACCGGCTCCGGAATGCTGGTGAAGATCCGAGCTGAACGTGGTTAGCGTCATGCTGCTAAGTGCAGGGTAATGCGAAGCATGTTTCTCAGGCTGGGCGTAGCTTATATAGCCCCCAGGTATCCCAGGTACCCTTAGGACTGACCACACCTAAAAGACTAGACCGCATAGCTCGGCTCTAGGACTGAGCTATGCAGGGGCATCCATGTTGTGCCAAAAGCTATTGCCAAGCCCAGTTCTCAAGTTCTTTTGCTTCACACATGAGCCTGGCACCAAAGGCACCAGGACTGGCTCCAAGAGAGCCTTGGGCGAGATAGTGTGGCCTTTAAGGCCATGATGGAAGTTTGTGGCGCAGCCCAAATGGCTTGCCTATTAAGGCCAGGGGCAGGGGTCATGACAGCACTCCCCCCCAAGGCCCCTCTCAGAGTAGTTCTTCCGTCTGGCCAGGCTTGGTGGGATGGTCATGATGGAACCGCCGTATCAAACGTGGTGCATGGATATATTCACAAGGTTCCCATGTCCTGTTTTGAGGGCCAAACCCCTTCCAGTCCACTAGATAATATAGTTTGGATCTGACATATTTTGCGTCCAGGATGTTCTTGACCTCGAATTCCGGTTCTCCACTGACCATGACTGGTTTGGGTGGTATTGTAACTCGAGTTCCAGGTTGGACAGGTTTCAAAGGAGACACATGGAACACTGGGTGAATGTGCATGTTGGTAGGTAAGGCCAGTTCAACTGCTACTGGGTTCATAATAGATTCGATGGTGAAAGGACCTAAATATCATGGGCAGAATGTCCGGGTTCCTTTTATAGGCACATGCTTTGAAGCCAACCAGAATTCGTCTCCAACCTGGTAGTTGGGAGCCCTTTCATGACGCTGATCAGCGTATTTCTTTTGGCGATCTTTAGCCTGGTGTAAATGTTCAAATTCCTTTGTGAAGGTCTGGGAAATTATGGTGTGCAAAGTCTTAATGGCTGGCATTTCTAGAGTAGTGGGAACATCCAGTTCTAAGGTGCGTGGATGTCTGCCGTATTCGGTGTAAAAAGGAGTCTGTCCCGTACTGCCGTGCAAGGAGTTATTATAGGCATATTCAGCTATCCACAGCAAGTCTTTCCAACTTCCTTCCACTTGATGTAGCATACAGCGTAGGTACTGTTTGAGTGTTTAGTTTGTTCTTTCTGTTTGGCCACCTGTTTGGGGGTGGTGGCTAGTGGATAGTCGGATATCGATTTGAGCCATGGAACAACATTTCCTCCAGAAGTTGGATACGAATTGGGTACCTCGGTCTGAGATTTGTACCAAAGGAAACCCATAAAGTTGTACGATATGTTCGAGGAATGCCTTTGCCAGGCTAGATGCATTTGAAAGACCTTTAAATGGCAGGAAGTGTGCCATTTTTGAAAATAAGTCTATGGCCACTAGAATGGTATTATATCCTTGACTGGGCGGTAAATCTGTGATAAAGTCAAGAGATAATGTATGCCTGGGCACCAGTGGAATTTCCAATGGCCTAAGGAACCCAGCTGGTTTTTGTTTTGATGACTTATTTTGCACACGTATGCCACAGGAGAGGCCACGTGGGCCACCAGTAGTTTCGTTTTACCGTGGCTAGAGTCTTAGCTATTTTATTTATTTATTTTATTTAATATTTATAATGCGGCGGTAGCTCGCTAGCCTCGGGGCGCAGAAACAAGGACACGAGAACGGACGGAACAGATAGTGATTAGACAGAGCGGACGGGACAGTCACATAGAATTAAGCTAACTGAGGTATATGCCGTGATGGCCGTTTATTTGAAGATATGGGTTTTTACCTGTTTGCGAAAACGCGAGTAGTTGGTTTCCAGTCTAAAGTGGTCTGGTAGGTTGTTCCAAAGGTTGGCTGCAAGGGTTGGAAAGGCTCTACCTAAGCCACTTTTGAGTTTGTGAGGTGACATAGCAATTTTACCAAGTTGGGATGATCTCAGTGTTCTATTAAGAACGTATGCTTTGATCCTAGTTTTTAAGTAGGTTGGTGCCTTTCTGTAGATGCATCTGTGAACGATGGTTAAGGTTTTGAAATGCACCCTATCTTCGATTTTCAGCCAATGAAGCTCCCTTCTGGAGTTGCTGATATGCTCTGTTTTAGTTTTGAGCTTGACAATTCTTACCGCGTTGTTCTGTACAATTTGGTAGCTTTGTAGGCATTGCTTGGAGGCACCCAGGACTAGAGCGTTGCCATATTCAAGGCACGACAAGATGGTGGCTCTTGCTATGGTCGCACAATTTTCCTCGGATATGAAAGGTCTGATGGCTTTTATTAGACGGAGGTGGTAGGCACATTTTTTTTTGATGAACTGTACTTGGGCGTCCGCACCCAACGATGCTTCTAGCAGCATACCTAGGGTTTTAACCTTGCTTAGGACCGGAATGGGGGTATCTTTAATGTGGAAGGATGTGTAGGATGAGGGTAGCTTAGCACGAGCAGAGGATGAGCCGAAAATCATGAGTTCTGTTTTTTTTCCGTTTAGGCACATCCAATTGGAGTCCATCCATTGCTCCACGTGGTTGTATATCGTGGTAAGTTGCTCGCTATCTTTCTGATAATTGCCACTTTCCCAGGGTGACCCTCAATCAAAGAGTCATGATACCCTGAGATGACCTGTTCCTGTAGTTCCTTTTTGGGCAAGAATAAACGGTTCCTTAAATACGGAAGTTGTTCCTTGATTGTATAGTGTTCTCCCCGTGTATTGCACTCTTGTAACAGCTCGAGGCTCCTCAGATGTCGGATCTCTTGTTGTAGTTCATCCTGAGTCATTGTTGTTGTAATGCCCAGGAGGTTGTTGCTTGGAATGATGGCCACTGGATCGGGGGTCGTGTACACCTGTTCGTCAATACCCATACGGAAAGGGCATCAGCTTTTCCATTTTTGACCCCGGGCTGAAACGTGATTACATAATCATACTCCACGAAGAAAAGGGCCCAGCGTAGCTGTTGTGAGGATTGAGCCTTCGCCGTTTTTAGATATTGTAGATTGCGATGGTCAGTTATCATGGTGATGGTATGCCTGGCACCTAGGAGATAGTGTCGCCAGGCCTTAAAGGCTGATTTAATGGATAGGAGCTCCTTATCCGTGATAGCGTAATTGAGTTCAGGTGGTGAGAATTTACGCGACCAGAAGGCTACGGGATGCAGCTGACCGGTTTTTGGGTCCCTTTGCGAGAGGACAGCACCCATTGCCATGCTTGAGGCATCTGTTTTCACCACATATGGAAGGTCTGGGCGAGGATGTCGTAGGATTGGGGCAGAAGTGAACCTCACCTTCAGTTCTTGGAAGGCCTTTTCTGCTTATTCCGTCCATTGGAATTTTTTGTTGCTTTTCCTTAATAGTGATGTTATCTGATGCACTATTTGAGAAAATCCCCGCATAAATCGGCAGTAGAAATTTGCAAAACCCATGCTCTGGATTGCTTTGAATGAGCTTGGTGATGGCCAGTTTAGAATGGCATCGACCTTGTGCACATCCATTCCGATACCCTTTGGGGTGAGGACGAAGCCGAGGAACTCTACCTCAGTGATGTGAAATGAGCATTTCTTGAGTTTGGCAGAGAGGTGATGTTGGCAGAGTTTCATAAGAATGGAATGGACATGCTGGACATGGGGCCTCATTACGACCCTGGAGGTAACCATGGCGCTATTAGCGCCATGGTTGCCTCCAAAACCTTACTGATTCCGCCATGGTGAATGGAGCAATTACCGCCCCATTCCAAGGTTGGCTGGGGTGGTAATTCCCCATTCACCATGGCCCTTCCCCATTCCCATTTTAGTCCCCATAGGGCTCAATGGGAATGGGGAAGGCGGTAATAATGGTACCGCAAATTGCGGTACCGTTATTACCTCTAAAGTCCCTTTGCGGGTCCCGTCCTTAACTGCTGGTTTTACCAGCCGTTAAGGGAGGACCCGCAAAGGGAACTCGTAATAGGGCAGTAAGGAATTGCCGGTACCGGTGCCCTTACCGGTACCGGTAATCCCTTCCGCCCGGGTCGTAATGATGCCCATGGTCTTGTTTTGAAGCCGAGTATACAAGAATATCGTCAATATAGACTAGGGCTCAGTCATGAATTAGTTCTCTTAAAACATTGTTCATGAAATATTGAAATGCAGCGGGAGCGTTGCAAAGTCCAAATGGCATCACCTGGCATTCGTAAAGACCATATTTGGTGCAAAAAGCAGTCTTTCAGTTGTCCCCCTTTTTCACTCAAATGAGATGGTACGCTCCTCTAAGGTATAATTTAGTGTAGATTTGGGCATCTTTGACTTGATCTAACAGTTCCGGAATAAGCGGCTGGGGGTAGCGATTTTTAATGGTGATTTGGTTCAATCCGCGGTAGTCGATGCAAGTCCTCAAATCTCCTTCCTTCTTTGGCACAAAGAATAAGGGAGATGCTGCTGGTGACTTAGAAGGGCGGATGAAACCATTAGCTAGGTATTAATCTAAATAGGACTTCAAATGTTGGTTCTCAGGCTCAGTAAGTCCATAGATTCAACCACAAGGGATTTGTGCACGAGGTACCAGGTCGATCTGTCCATCATATGGCCTGTGCAGTGGCAAGGTGTTAGCTTGTTCCTTCTGAAACACATCTTGAAAGTCCTGGTATTCACTTGGTAGGATACCGGTCACACCCAGAGTTATTGTCGCTGTTCCATGAACAGATGGGCTTGTATTTGTTGACTCCTTTCCTTTGTAGTAACAAGTGTGAGTACAGCCTTTGGAAAAGACCAACTCCCTGGCACACCAATCGATATGCGGGTTGTGAGCTACCAACCATGGCATCCCTGAGATCAACCGAAACTGGGGCGCCTTGATGAGGTCGAAGGCAATAGATTCCCGGTGACCATCCTGACACAGAAGGGTTCAGACTGTAGTGCATTCAAATACTGGACCAGAGGCTATTTCCATACCATCAACGGTGGTGACTGTTTCAGTGGTCGATTTAGGGCATAGAGGAAGCCCCATCTTTGCTGAGAGATCCTGGTCCATATAATTCCCAACTGCTCTGCTGTCAATTTCTACAGTATGCATCCTAGACGGTTGCTGCTGGGTGATTAGGATCACAGGCAAAGCAAAATGGGAGGTCTGTAGTTCACTTTCTTCGCTCGCCAAATAGACCCCTACATTTGCCGGGCTTGGTAGTTTTCCGACTCCTCATTCGTATTTTCTTTGTCAGTGGCTCCTACAATTTCACTGGACACTCTGAGTAAATGGCCTGATTTTCCACAGTATAGGCATATCTGCTGCTCCCTTCTCTTGTCTCTTTCGGCTTTGGTTAAAAGGGGCCTTACCCCTCCAAGCTGCATTGGATCTGCCGAATTGTCCGTGACTCTGGGGGCATTGTCCCTTGACCGAACGTACATAGGGCAAGTGTCCAGTCTACCGCGCTCTGCCCTTCGGTCTTGTAACCTGTGATCAAGTTGAACCACAAGGTTAATGAACTCTGCACAGTCTTTTGGTGGATCAACCACTTGGGCAAGAACATCTTTTAGCTCTCCCCGTAACCCCCGGTGGAATAGCGTATTTCTCTTCTCCACAGGCCACCCTGCTTCAACCACGTGCCTGTTGAAAGTCGCTATATATGTTAATAGGTCTTGGTTTCCTTGACGAAGAGACAAAATCTCATTGTCTAGTGCCTGTCCATGGGTACGACGAGCAAAGAGTTTTTCCATCTCCTCCTGGAAGCTCCCGAAGTCACGTAGCAGTGGATCATCCTGACTAACAAAAGGTACAGACCAGTCCGCAGCACTGCCACTCAAATAAGAAAGCACAAAAGCCCCCCGTGACTGGTCATTAGCGAAGGCCCCAGGCCTACAAAGAAAACGGAGGCAACATTGATTCATAAATGTTGCATACTTCCTGGGGTCTCCCGTGAAGCGCTCAGGTGGGGCTAAAGGAACTGCTCCTGGAAGGGTTATCTGTACCAGATTGGTTGATGGCGCTGATATAGATGAGACCTTCCCAGGCAATCGGGCTTGTCCTGCCTGTGACTGGAGGAGTTGCCTACTCAAGTCGTCAGTGCGTTCCTTAGCCAATATCAATTCCCTCCGCAGGGCGTTGGTCTTCTGTCTGGCTGAATGCATCTCTGCACGTAACTGCCCCAACATCTGAGCTAACTGGTCGGTTTCTGACGTTTCTATGATGCCCAGGTGGATTATAGTTGTGAGGCTTCGCATTCTGTAACGCTCGCCTGATATCCACTGGGACGCCACTCAGTCTGGTTGGACCACTTCCGACCTCAAACTCTCTCCCTTGGACTCTTGTTCGGCCGAGGACCCCGTCTGAAAACACAGGAATTTGGGTTTATATTATTGTCTCTTCCTGTCTGGAGCTCACCTCCCTTGTGGACCCAACTTCCTTCTAATGCTCTCCTCACCTTGCTTTATTATATGGTGCGCTCTCCGTCCTGCTTCTCTTTGCAGGGGTGCATTGTTGGATGGGCGCGTCGCAACCTAGTTGCTTCACTGGTGTCGGCCCTCTGAGTCCAGACCTGCTGCGACTTCAGTTTGTCCAGGTAAGACTGCTGGTTTGGCAGTTTTGTCCTTTGCTTTGGAATTTCCCCTATTGATGTCTCTCCTTCTTCGTTAGGTGCAAGAAGAGTTCTAGTGGTTCTGTGTTGCTTGGGGCTACACACGAGATGGTGAGTGAAAGCGCAATGTGCGGCGCTATGTGCCTTTTCTTATGCTGACTTGTTTGTTCTCTCTTCCTTGCAGGCCGCTCCAGTGCCCCCGAAAGGATGCTGCTGAGAAGATGGGGCGCAGTGAGTAAAGCGTAGCCTGCACCGCCTTCTTGATCTTTTGAGTGCTAATCAGTGTTTCTTCTCTCTTGCAGGTCGTTCTTATGGCCTGGAGTGGACGTGGGCTGAGGGCGATGTAAACCCAGGTAAGCGTGCAATATTTTGGCTATTTCCAGTATTGGAGAATAGACGCTTACTAATGCTGTTTTTCGTTCTCTTTCTTCCCAGGTTTCGGCTTCTTCAAGATTGAGGGAACGTCACCGAGATGGACGATTCTCAGGACCCAGGAGCGGAAGACAGGAGCAGGATTCACTCACAGGTAAGTGTAGACTAACAGTGTTCTTTTTCTTGCAGGTCACCGGCTCTGGAATGCTGGTGAAGATCGGAGCTAAACGTGGTGAGCGTCATGCTGCCAAGTGCAGAGTAACACAAAGTGTGTTTCTCAGGCTGGGCGTGGCTTATATAGCCCCAAGGTATCCCAGGTACCCCTAGGTCTGACCACACCTAAAAGACTAGACTGCATAGCTCGGTTCTAGGACTGAGCTATGCGGGGGCATCCATGTTGTACCAAAGGCTATTGCCAAGCCCAGTTCTCAAGTTCTTATGCTTCACACATGAGACTGGCGCCAAAGGCACCAGGACTGGCTCCAAGAGAGCCTCGGGCTAGATGGTGAGGCCTTTAAGGCCATGATGGAAGTTTGTGGTGCAGCCCAAATGGCTTGCCTATTAGGGCCAGGGGCAGGGGTCATAACAGGGAACACGGGAGGGACAGCCCAGACTAGGAACAGGACCATGGGCTGGTAGAGGCTATGAACAAAGGCGGGGGTCCTGCCTATACAATTTCTAATCTATTGCACTTCATTCAAATGTAGTTATTGCTTCTTGTAAGATTGTCTGCCAGCATATCATTAGCTTGCAAGCACTGCCTTGCTGTGTACAGAAAATACAGTGGAAATCTCAAAAAGATTGGTGCTCAGTTTATTACTAACGACTGTCCCACTTTTATTTTTAAATATATTCATGTTTTAAAATATATGCACTTTGTAACATGTGAGAAAAAAGCACAGCTTGAAATTCACAGAGTGCAGTACATATCATCTCCTGGATCTGGACATTTTACAAATAATATGTGAGGTAAGGCTAATGAACATCAGACATTTTTTCATGCTAATCTTCAAAACAAAACTCGACATAGGCATTGCTTCATGCCTTTGCAGCTTATCACTTAATTTTAAAAACATACAAATGTTAAATGCAGTCACAAAAGTGTTCATTACTTTCACAGGTGAACATGGAGTTTCCAAACAAAACCAAATGCATTACTTTGTGTGGCTTTGACATACGGAAGTTCCAAATAGAGAGATGTTCTAGTGTCTTTCTTAGATGGAAATCTATTCAATGTGTTCCATCTAGGTGGTACAACCTTCAGGGGGTTTACTTTATACCAAAAGTCAATTTTCAGCCAGGCTAGAGGGTGACCTTAAAAGGTCGACGTCTGGACATTTAATTAAACCCCGAGTAGGGGGAGAACCCAAAGAGCACCTGCAAGGTTGTGCTGTGGTTCATGGACGTTTCGGCATATAGTGTAGAAAAGCCTTCTTCTGGAGTCAAGGCACTTATACCCCTTTACAGTAATGGCAGCAGATTTAGTTGCTATTCTGGCTTGTAGATTTGGAGTGGGAGAATGTGGGGCCCATATTAGCTGGAATGCTGTGGTTAGATCATCACCCAGCGATCGAATAGTGTCACTCCGTGTCCTAAAATGAAGTAGGTCCTGGAGGGGGGTAAACTCTTCTGCATCCCCCGATGGTAGGTTTGAGGCACGCCGGTGGAGTCGTGCTGGATGGGGATTGTCGCGGGAGACCGCGTCCCAAGAGGTGTGTCTACGTTAGTCCGGCCTCCCAGTATAACCCAGTATCCCAGTATAACCCAGTATCCCAGTATAACCTATGCTTCCATCCAGGGAAGCTGCCTGTTGGCAAAGACCTTCAAGAGTAGGACACTCCCTTTGACCTCTGCTGAAGTCTGCCCTGCAGGGTCCACCTGCCAGTAAAGAATGCAGCTCAGGATGGTCTGCAGGATCCATATCTCCAACAGGAGCACGATCCTCTTCCAGCTCTGATTCCTCAGCAGCTGATTTAACCGCACTAGGTTGTTCCTCACACTCAGTCTCTGCTGGTGAAGGGGTCAGAGGTGTGACTTTGGACATTCCTCTCGGGGATGTCCTTGTTGGTAGCACAGGGCTGAGGCTGAGTTCTTCTGGAGGTTTTAGGCTTCCCCTTTTCCTCTTTCTTTTTAGAAATTGCAGTCAGTAGGTCCTGTGGACTGGGGATTATAGTTTCCTCTATAAGGTCCCCTGGAGAGCCCCTTAAGGTACTTCTCTCTGGCCTTCCTTGTCTTCTCCTGTTTCCTTTTGCTGGGAGGCCTGGGGGTGCTTGATACAACTCCAAGAGTGTTTAAGTCATTCCCCAACAGGACTCTCCCAGGTACTTCACTGTGCACAATTACAGGTATCTTGACAGTCATGTAATTGCACTGGATGAGAGCTGGTAACTGTGGAAAGCTTAGTGAGGTATGTGGGTGCCTTAGCAACAACCTAAACCTTGAAAAAAGATTCATCAACTACAGTAATGCTGGCTCCAGTGTCCCTGATGGCAGGGGTCTCCTGACCATTCACAAGAACACTGTCTTTGTAATATTCTTTAGTATTGCCTGGAATGGAATTGTAGACATCTAAGTTCTGTTGTTCCCACAGACCCAGGGATAGTAAAGAAACACTGGCTGGGACTTCCATGGGTTCCTCAGCCAGTAAGTGAAAGTTTCCACTTGCCATTGGTACTTCATCCTCTGGGGAGAAGGCTAAGGAGACAGTGTGGATCCCTGAAGGGTTACCCTTACATCTGGGATCCCCTTTCACACGCATAACATTTTCCAAATGTCTTTATGATTGGGGGTTTTGCCTTACCTACCTGTGGTTTAGCACCAGGGGTTACACTAGCCTGATTCGGTTTCCCTTGTTGCTTACCCTTGTTATGTTCAGGGCCCTCTTTTGGATTGGAGGTATTAGAATTCTCTTTGTTATCTTTCTTGTGCTGCTTCCCTCCTTTTTCTGAGTTGCTCCATGTGAGTAGCCCTATTGGCAGCCCACAAGTCAGACGCCCTTGCTAACTTCTTTGGCTCAATTTCCTTAGAGTCAGCCAAGTGCTGTCTGAGTTCAGGAGAGCAGGTATCATAGATGGACTCCAACATAAACAGATGTCTCATACCTTCTTAAGTGTTAACTCTGTAACCCTTAACTCAACCATCTACGATTTTCAAACATTCACACACCCAGGTAGCTCAAGGGGTACCATCATGCTTTTTGAGGGTTCTATACCTCTTAGGATACTGGGAAGGAGTTTTCCCAAACTTAGCTATCAAAGCTAGTTTCACACTTTTATACTTCATTCTGTACACTTCTCCCATCTCCATTACAACATCAGATACAACTGGGGGTAGCCTAGAAAAGAGCCAAGGAATCAGCTGATTCCCTGTAATGTTCTGAATCCCATGGTTATATTCAAAAGTTGCCAACCGATCCAAAATATCAAGTTTAACCTCATACATACTTACTGCAGGGGCATGCAAGGCCTCTTAAGACTGGAAGACCTAGATGACTCTGGGAGAGAACCATTCTCAAGAGACAACGTTTTCATTTCTTGTGCATAATTCAACTCCATTTCTCTGAGCTTAAGTTCTTGATGTTTACTTTCAGTTTGGGCTTGGATTCTTTTGAATTCTAACTCAAGTCTCATCTTCTCAAGAGAGTCAAACTCTGGTTTTATCATTGGACCTGGTACCGCCCTTGTGGCAAAGGATTGAGGCCTAAGAGCAGGCAGCGGTAAAGTGAGGCCTACGTCTGGAGACTCCTCTGCCTCATCTAACTCATCAATAACATTTGAGTGTGACTCTGAAACATTATCACGCTCATCATCATTTTTAACAGTTTCCTCAGAAGTAGGTACTGCAGACCTATTTCTTTGACTTTGACATTCCAACAACTTTTCTATCAGTTCATTTGTCTTGCCTATAACAGTGAGGTTCCTAGCTTTACACATTTCTCTCAGCTGATAAACTGCTAAAATGACTAGGGTCTCCTGCCTGTAGCTATCCAAATCAGCCATGATAAAACAAGTTCTTCTCTAGTGGTGCTTAGCTTTGTGAGGATTATTTGACCAAAGGTAAGAGCAGCACTCTCAATGTAATACCTATACTTGATCCTCACCACTGTGTTAGGCAGAATTACATGCAGTACCCTTAGGGAACACTACACACAATTAAGACTACAGGTGTAAGCACAATCTCACCTTCGGTACAAGCCTGTACTACACAGTTATGTGGTAGCAATGGCTGGGTAGCCAGACTTATCTCAAGAGTAATGTGAGGAGTACAAGATGCTACACAAAGGACTTGCAATCACAGTAGTTCAAACAAACACTATTCAAGGTTTCTTGGTAAAAGAATATACATTTATGTATACAGTCATTTGAAAAACATTCCAATATTAGGAAACCAGCTCAATATCACACCCTAATACACTATATGGCACTTTAGTTACTTTCAAAAGGGGTAGAAAGACAAGGTTAAAAGAATGTAAAGCACAATTACTTACATAGGCAGGGCAAATAGTTTCATTTCACTACAACCAGCAATTCATTCTCAATAGGCCTGGGCCAAAGTCAATGGTTCAGAGTCTTGGATAGGATAGCACAGTTCTGGTAGTAAACGGTTAAGTCTTTGCCAATGTTCGAGGAAGTAGTTTTCCAGAAAAAGAGTTATATGTCGGTTTTGGAGCGAACAAGGCCCCAAAGTTTGGAAAGTTTTACAAACTTTCACCGCGGCAGAAAGGATTTCCACGCCGCGTTTGCACAGTACCTTAATGATGAAGAAAAGCTGTAGTTGAGGCACTTGTTCCTGGCAGTTCCTGCAGTTCTTGCTGTTCCAGAGCTTCAGTGGTGGGGACAAGGAGGAAGTGAGGAGGTTCCTTCACTGCCCAGGGAAGACGCCACAAGCTTGGCTAAGCGTCAGTTTTAAGGTGTGAGTGCCTTAAAGTCCCCAAACTGGTATCCTTCTCACTGGCTATCTTGTTTTCAACAGCACTCTGAAGAAAATTCGACCAGTATGGAGATGGTGTTCAGGTGGCTTACGAGTTGGTTGTTCCCACCAACTCAAGGGAAGAAGTCGTCCTTGAAGGAGCTTCTCTGTCGATGGAGTTTCAGGCAATTCGGACCTGCAGCAGGGCTTCACCGGGCAAATCAAAGGTCCAGGAGTTGAAGCAGTTGTCTTCCTTCAGCTCGTCTTCGGTTCTTTCCTTCCAGTGGTCGACTCTGCCTTTCAGTTCTGGAGACTTGCCTTTTAAACAGTTTTCTCCCATTCATTCCAACCTAGCTGTCACTCACTTAGCAGGGTGGCTGTCCTTGCCGGACAGTCAGCTAGCCAGTCACACCAGAGTGCATTCAGTTCTCCTACGAGACTAATCCTTTCAATTGAAACAGTCTTTGGCTGATTCCGGCGCTCCTCACTAGGTCAAAATAAAATGAATGCAGAGCAGCGAAACTTGAACAGTACCTCAAAGTAGGACGGATACCGAGAGGGCTCAGAATATGTATATTTCCCCCATTTGTCGAAGATGATATTGATAGTCTGCAGGACTGGGAGGAACTACTCATAAATACTTCAAGACAAATGATTTAGAAGTTGATTGCTAATGCCAAAAAACAACATGACAAAATAATCAAAGATATTGATACAATCAAGGAGAATATAGAACTACTGAATATCCCAGAAAAAACTTTCAAAAATTATGAAATATTAGATGACATTATTGAAAGATTTGCACAAGAAATCAAAATCAAGAAACAACGTCAATTTCTACGAGACGAGTTAGATTACAAGTTCAAACGGGTATACACCTTTAATAAACCAATTGGGAGACAACCCAAATCTCAAATGCCACAAAAACCAACACCTACAGTAATTCCACCATCCTCAGAAAATGAATCTTTGAGTGGATTAGAAAAAGCATCATCAGAATACTTCCAAGAAGAAGGACAGGAAGTAGACGAACCACAAAGCCAAATTGCACCATACTCTTTTTTAGAGGAATACAGACATTTCAAGAAAACACGTTCAAATACAAAACAAAATCTAAAATGGGGTTTTACCACGACAGTCCACACCTCAAAACAAAAAGGGGGTTCAGAGGACAAGGCAACAACCAAAGAAAACTAATCAGACAAAAACAATGGCGTTCAAACAAGATCAATGAACCAACCCAAGAGGAAAATTTAGTATTCAATATCACCGATCTAACTCTACCAAAATATCTAATTTCCACACTTAACAAAGGACTCACCTCTGTCCTACCAATACCTATGATTATTTTGAAACCATCACAGATTTTTTTAAATTTTGCAGGAAACTCAAGCTGAAAAAATACCTTCTCCACAATTCAGGTAAAAGGAAAGTGACCTCTACAGCTCTCTGTTCAGAACTTTCATTGCAACATGTGGGGAACCCCATTAACCTTCTAAATTTATCTGAAGAAGAAGATTCTCACACAGTGACAACATTTGCATTAGAACAGGATATTACTTTATGCCTAGCCAAGCACACCAAACTCAAACCTCAATCGCGCTTCACTCCAATTCTACCACCAGACAATGTCATAGATTTCTTCCAAAAAGCAGTTCAAAGTGAGTTAGGGCAACTATATCTAACTAATCATAAAACTAAAATAAGTCACAATCTAAACCAACAACAAATGCAAGCTATCAAGAAATTGAAAGAAAATGATGGCATCATTGTGAGAACTGCCGATAAAGGCGGGAATATTGTTCTTTTGAAAACTGATGACTATTTACAAATAGCAATGAACCATTTGAATGATATAGAATGTTACCAACCACTCAAAACGAATCCCACCAAGAAACTAGTAGCAGATTGGAAACTAATGAGCTCACACTGGCTCGAAAAAGGCTTACTATCAGATGAAGAATATGAATATATGAATGTTACGCACCGAGTACTCTCAACAATTTACTTCATGCCTAAAATTCATAAACTGTTTACCATTCTACCACAATGCAGACCCATCATCAATAGCATTGGATCAATCACTGAAAGAATTTCTGAATATATTGATCACTTCTTACAACCCTTGCCCTCCAGTTTGAGCTCTTTCATCAAAGACACTACGCATGCACTAAACCAATTGGAAAATATATAGTGGGAAGACAACTACTGGTTTGTAACATTCGATGTAACAGCACTATATACCAGTATCATTCATGAAAAAGGAATCTCAACAACTGAACACTTTTGGAAAACCAGATCCGTCTCACTTCAAGAACAGAACATGATGATCTTAGAAATGATTCATTTTACTCTAAATAATAACATATTCTGCTTTGGAGATAAAATCTTTAGACAAATACAGGGTACGGCAATGGGGACAAAATTTGCCCCAGACTATGCTAATCTCTACATGGGACACTTCGAAACTCAATTCGCCTGGCAACATCCAGATTTTACGATCAACAACAGAATAGCTTTTTGGGGAAGATACAGCGACGATATTATCATCATTTGGAATGGATCAGAACAACAATTACTTGAATACCATGCTTTTTTGAATAATAATGACTACAATTTGAAATTCACTATCAATTAAAACCAACATGCCATCAATTATTTGGATCTTCACTTGTATACACAGTAAATTGTACACCAAAGAGACAGCTGTTAACAGTGTTCTACACGCTTCGAGTAACCATCCTCGCAACATCATTCAGAATATTCCATTTGGAGAATTTCTTCTTATCAAACGGAACTGTACATCAGACTTGGAATGTGACAAACACCAATCAGCAACCATCAAAAAATTTAAAAAACGAGGTTACAGTCCAAAACACTTAAAAGCAATGCTTAAAAAACTAAAGAAAGATCTAGACCGATCCTTCTACAAGAAAAAACTAAAAAGCTACCAATTCAAGAAACACTGAGGTTCATCACCACCTACAGCACAAATCATCACTGTATTAAGAAAATCTTACAAAGAAATTGGAACATTCTGACAACTGATGTGGATCTAAATATGCTTTTGGATAAAAAGCCAAACATTGTGTTCCGGAATTGCATCAATCTCAAGAAAATAATAAGCCCATCGTACTTTGACAACAAAAAATATGAGAAGCACAAAAGAGATTCTTCAACACATACGCATTCCTGGCTACCAGTAATGGTAGCCAGGAATGGGAACTACAAATGTAATAACTGTCAGATTTGTCTACATATGCTCAATGCCAAAAAGGAATTTTTGCAAACAAATGGGGAACTAACAAAAATCAAAGAGCACATAAACTGCAACAGTAACTTTATTATATATACCATCATTTGCGTATGCAAGAAAGTATATATAGGAAGCACAATAAGGAAATTCAAGATCAGAGTGGGTGAACACCTAAGAGCAATAAAAAATAAGGACATGACATCCCCTCTAGCATTCCATTTTCATCAACATCATCAACAGTCAGATCTAGCAAAAATTCAATGCCATGGGATCCAAAAACTTCTACCTTCAAAAAGAGGAGGAAACCTGGAACTATGCCTCCGCAAAAGAGAAGCCTACTGGATTTGGTCAATGGACTCGATCCATAGTGGGCTCAATGTAGATCATGAGCTACACCACTTTCTGCAGTGATCTCCAACATGCCTTGTCTATCAAAGCTAACTGGGAGCCCTAAAATGGGTCAATTCTGCTCATGAGAACCAAACAATGTGTGTTTTTGAAATAACCTGAATATGGTTTTGCGTATCTGGCAGCATTTTAGACATGTACAATGTATTATTCCACTTTTTGGCACATCAGAGTGAATTGCCTCTGAGCATGATTACATAACATACCTGATTCGCCAAAGTCTACCTCCTTGCTAACAATTCTCAACTGAATTTAAAAATTGTATTACTTAGCCCTATTAATACTACACAACAGAATGTTAACTGGGTGTCTGTTCAGAGTTCATCAACTATCATCTATCAGGAGACACACCTATAGCTAAATGCTTTCCTTTCATATCATATATATAGGTTGCTACACTAATGAGTATATGTGGTGAACCTTTCTTGTTTTACACATCCCATTCTGAATACCCCTTTTATTTATTTTTTATATATACATAACTGAATCGCATTACCAAGTGATTTTGGAATATAGAAATTACTGTGGCACCCCATATTATTATGGCGTGCACACTAACGTACATTTTCATAATGACCTTTTTATTCGCACATGGCATTTTTCGCACATGGCATTTTTCCTTTTAGACCATATCTATATAGAGTGTTACATTAAAAAACTATTGGGGCAAAACACCTCTTTTTTTCATCACAACGTACTCCGTATATTTCCAGACTTCCAAACATATCCATGCACACATGCTTTTCTTGAACATCGTAAACACTGCGGCACCCCATTCCAACATGGCGTGCACATGATTACATATTCCCGAATGCATCTAAATGACCCTCACGTTACAGCGTTCATTTTCACACATGCCTTTCTTGAACATTGTAAACACCACGGCACCCGATTCCACCATGGCGTGTACACGATGACACACTCTCGAATGCGCTCATGTGACTCCCACGTCAAAACGTTCATTTTCTTCTTACATTTACGGTCAAACCGGGTCATTGGATTGAAAATCCAACAAACGGGATACATTTAAACTGGGAAACCATCTTTGTCTTTTCATTGAAAGTAATTTTTTCTCTCCTTCATTTTTTTTAAATTTCTTCTAGGCACCTTGGGTTAACGAATATCACCATGAGCACAACTTAACATCTGTGAATTAGCATCCTCTTTTCCCTTTTATTTTTTCACTTTTTGAACCAATTTCAATTTAAAATCCCCTGAAGAACCTCCAAACACCAGACAGTGAAACACGTGTCGGGTTCAGATTGAAAGGATATAGACCCAAAGGGTACAGATTGAAAGGATATAGACCCAAAACAATTATATCAGTGCTGAAAGTAACTAAACTGTAAAGTAACAGTGCCTATTTGGATGCAAATCTCATTGGATTGAAAGTAACTAAGGGTTCAGATTGAAAGGATATAGACCCAAAACAATGATATCAGTGCTGAAAGTAACTAAACTGTGAAGTAACAGTGCCTATTTGGATGTAAATCTCATTGGATTGAAAAGTAACTAAACTGTGAAGTAACAGTGCCTATTTGAATGCAAATCTCATTGGACTGAATGAAACAAGTCAAACTCTGTGATGCAAAAGTTTTTGTCCTGCATGTATCCATAATTTAACTAATAACTTCTTGGTTGGAATAAAACAAAGGCTAAGACAACAGACAATCTATTTGGCTCAATGTATTATTTAAAAAGATTTTGAAAACCATTCATTTTTTGATCAAACTTCTTTTTTCTTGTTTCCTTGCTGACTGAGTAAATAGTCTCTTCTATTGCAGAGCGCGAATTACTTGAAGGTCTAAATAGTTAATTCTCCTAGGAGACTAAGCACACAGAGTATTGGGCACCGCCCTCACATCCTGTCCACCCTAGACACTCAGGCACCAGAGGAGGGCTTCAGCACTGAATCCTGCCAAAGGGCATTGAACAAAGGGACCAAACCTGGTTTGCAACGCAGAGTTAAACACACGAAAGACCTTTCCTAAAAGAAACGGCGAAAAAAGATGACCGGAGTCTGTTTTTACAGAGAGGTCATGGGCGCCATATTGAAAAACATGGTTGACCCGATATTTTTAGCTACCGGTGTTCGCGGTTGGGAAAAATCATGGTAGTTTGTTCTAATACCACTGCCTCCAGCCATTTCAAGAGGAAAAGATAACATTTGACTGTTACATGAGTGTTTAGACACAGGGGATGCTAAGAAACCCCTCCAGCACTCTATAGGAATATAGTGTGTGCTGGATCTATGAATTTAAAAGCACTAGCAAAGTCAATTGAACTTCACATGCTCTGGGAGACAGTAGTCAGTGCCAGAGAAGGTATTTAAACCTTGTGGAGTCTGAAAGACACCCCTGTGCCACTGCACTGAAGGTGCTGTGTGACACATAAGAGAAAGATGATGCTTATGGAGTTGTTTAAAACTCCATCCATATCCAAAGAACACAAAAGTAAAACACACATCGAAATACATGAAAGAGTGGGAACAAAGTCTCACACTCTTTCCAGGTAAAAATTTAAATCCTAGAAATCCAGCAAAGTTGCTGGGGGTCTCAAAAGGTAAGGGAAATTAGCACATTCTTGAGAATTCTCCCTAACCATTGAGATAAGGGGTACAGAGTACATACCTTTGAAGGAATGAGATATCTCTTTTTTGCTTTAATCTATTTTTGATGCCTGCTCTCCTGAGCCGAGACAGCACTTGGCTGACTCTAAGGAAATTGATCCTAAAAAGGTAGCACAAGTTGCTTATTTATGGGTAGCCAATAGGGCCACTCATTAAAACTCTGGGACTACTCACACATTTGGGAAATGTTTTGTATGTGGGTCTGTAGATCATGTGAATGGGGATCCCAGATGTAAGGATAAACCTTCAGGGGTCCACACTGCCCTCTTTGCCTTCATCCCGAGGGAGAAGCACAAAAGGCAAGTGTGCACCTTCAACTACTGACTGAAGACCCATTAGAGTTCAAGCCAGTGTATCTTTAGTGTCCCTGGGTCTGTGGGAACAACAAAATGTGGATGTTTATAACTCCATTCCAGATAACACCAAAAAATATTATAAGGACAGTGTTCTTGTAATGGCCAGGAAACCCCTGCCATAAGAGACACTGGGGCAAGCATTACAGTGGTTGATGAAAGTTTTTTTAAACCTGAGGATGTAGCTAATGCACCCAAAGGACCCACTGAACTTGTAGGAGGCCCTATCCAAATGGTTCCTATTCTGCCAGCTCTCATACAGTGCAATAACATGACTGTTAGGATGCCTGTTAGTGTACAGAATGAAGTGCCACGGAGAGTCCTGTTGGGAAATGACTTGAAAACTCTTGGAGTAGTGTCTATTACCCCCAGGCCTCCCAGCAAAAAGAAACAGGAGCAAACAAGATTGACCAGAGAAGCAACCTTAAGAGACTCTCCGTTTGAGGTTAAGGAGATTTCCAATACCTCCAGGCCACAGGAAGGCCACCCTTCAACTTCCAAGAAAAGAAAAGAGACTAAAGAGAAATCAAAGATCTCTAGGACAAATAACATTCTGAAACCTAAACCTGTCCATAGGACAATGACATCCCAGAGAGGACTGTCCAGGTCACCCCAGTGACCCCTTTCACAGCTGATGCTGAGTGGGAGGACTAACCAAATTCTGTGGAATCATCTACTGGTGACACAGAGCTGGAAGAAAACCTTCCCTGCATTGGAGGGCCCCCTCGAAGTTTCAGAACAGATTGTTAACCATTTGATTTTTGGGTAGTATGAATTTATAGTGACAAAAGTACACTCTAATCATGAAGTGTACTAGGCCTCAGTGTAAGACATTCCCATTGCTAGGGGTAAGGAATGAATTATATATAAAAATAGAATTAGAGGGCATTACAGAGAAAGCAATAGCTTTTGTAGTTATTATAAACAAGGATGTCTAAAAGCAGTGCCTGAAAATACCTAATCATTATACACAACACAAAGCTGTTGGCATTGGAAATGAGAAAGAATAGCAAGCTAAAAGAGTTCACATGAGGAGGTTTCTTGGGCAGGGAGGGGCATTAACTGGGTGGGAATGGCCATAGGGATTAGCATGGCCATAGGCAGTCAAACGGTGGGCAAATAACCAAGCAACACACAAAAGCTTTTTGTCCCTCCTCATTTGCCATTACTCGATATCTGTACTGTAATGCAATAGTTTTAGTTTATAGGTGGTGCTTAATGATGATTTACATGGAGGTGCTTGTGTTGTCTAATGGCTCTGCCCCTCCCTACAGTGAGCCAATCATTTTTCACTGTTCTCTATGCCTTTCCAGACTGCTGGGTGTGGCCGTGTGTGCAGAAAGTGAGAGAGTTAAACTGCATGAGCCTCAGAGCCAAGCAGCAGGAGGGGTGGCGCTTTGAGAGGCAGCAGGCCTTGGCTTCTAACCGAATTTCTGCCTGCCTCAGATCAGATGCTTCCCCTCCTCCTCTACGGCTGGCACACTGTAGCAACTTGCTTGAGGCAGCTGCTCTGCCTCTACCCCCCTCGGTGCGTGGTGTAGCAGGTCACTGCCACTATTACTGTTTGTCGGACCCCATGATCAGCACATTCACTTTGATGCCTTCAGCCTACCTTCCACAGTTGCTCTTCCTTAGGGCTTGAGGCTAGGGAGACGAATGGTCATCAAATTGGTGAAGGTGCGTACATTCATCATCCATGCAGGGCCCACACGTGCAATGCCAGTCAGAGGGGAAAACTGCCCGGGGCCGCACAGGGCAGGGCGGTCTTGTGGGGTTGAGGTTCCTCATGTGATGTTGTAGGTTTTTATTTGCATAGCACGTCAGGCATCTAAGGCCAAGTCCCAGTGACGACTAATTGGGTGGTGTGACCTAGTCTCCACATTACTGAGTTTAGCATGCAGACACCTCGATTTGAATCCTAGCTTCAGTACCTGATCAGCACAGTGTTATCCTGGACCAATCACTGTATCTCACTGTGTCTAAAAGTACAATTATATAGAATGTGATGTGAAAATATAGCAGCCAGCTGCTGTGCTGCCCTGTGCTAATATTGTCCCCTCACCTCTAAGATTCTCTAATGTGGCCTCCAAAGTCCCAGGGCCAGAATGTTATATATGTGGTAGTGCATGTTTGTGGGGGGCCCTGCCACCATCTTCTCAAATATTAACTTTGTGCTGTGGTGTGCAGCAGTGTGTTTCATGGCTTCCTGGTACAAGAACTGTGAGCAGAGTCTGTCTACAGTATTCATTCCCAAGAAGTAGGCACTTTCCCTTTCAAAAGGGTTTCTCAAGCGTGTGCAGCGATGTGCTGCAGTGTGTTTTGTGGCTTCCTGGTACCAGAACTGCGAGCAGTCTGTCTACAGTATTCATTCACAATAAGGAGGCGCTTTCCCTTTCAAAAGGAGTTCTCGAGCGTGGAGTGCAGTGGTGTGCTGAAGTGTGTTTTGTAGCTTCCTGGACCAGAACTGTAAGCACAGTCTGACTACAGTATTCAAGAGGCACTTTCTCTTTCAAAAGGGTTTCTCAAGCGCAGAGCACAGCGGTGTGATACAGTGTATTTTGTGGCTTCTTGGTACCAGAACTGTGAGCAGAGTCTGTCTACAGTATTCATTCCCAACAAGGAGGCGCTTTCCCTTTCAAAAGGATTTTTAGAGCGTGGAGCGCAGTGGTGTGCTGCAGTGGGTTTTGTGGCTTCCTGGTACCAGAACTGTGAGCACAGTCTGTCTACTGTATTCATTCCCAACAAGGAGGCACTTTCCCTTTCAAAAGGATTTTTCGATCGTGGAGCGCAGTGGTGTGCTACAGTGTGTTTTGTGGCTTCCTGGTAACAGAACTGTGAGCACAGTCTGTCTACAGTTTTCATTCTAAAGAAGGAGGTGCTTTCCCTTTCAAAAGGGTTTCTCGAGCGCAGTGTGCAGCGGTGTGCTCCAGTGTGTTTTGTGTTCTGTGGTCAGGCCTGGGCAGTGTTGGGGGTCGCCGGCCATGGTCATCCGGCGGGCGCCCCTGGGCGCTATCTCTGCTAGCGCCGTGCAGTCCCACTATGTGTGGGGGTGGGGGCCTGCCATGGACATCCGGCATGGCCCCGGGTGCCAGGGCCTCTGGCACCCTGGCGTGGGGTCACAGCCTGCCAGGCCTCTGACCGAGGGGACCTCGACTGCCATCCTGGCATGCGAGTCCCTCAGTGTCTGGGCGTGCAGGCCTGCGCCTCCACGTGTAGGCCTGGGGCCTACATGGATAATGAGACACGGACTCAGTCGTTCCTCTTTGGGAGTCTGCAGCCGCTCTGTCTCACGTGCCTGCAAGAGCTCCTTTTATTACCTGGGGCCATGACACCGTCATGGCCCATCTTAAAGGGGAAATACACATGGGAGGGACACATCCCCTAAAAGGGGCAATACACTTGGGAGGGTCCCACCTAACACTCCTCCTTTTTCATAACGAACAAACAAACGTTGCTATACCACACATGCGTCCCACCCGTTTCAGAACAACAAACTACTTATCACTCCAAACTTACAGGATAGCCAACCACGGGATATGCCACTGACCCATAGATAGCTAACTCCAACATTTACAAACATAACATATACTAACCCATTTCTAAACACACTCAATAGATGACCGTCATGGGCAGTGAGCTGCCGGAGGAATATAGGCAGCTCTCCCACAGTTTGCAAAACCCTTTATTAACCTGGGGTTCGGCACGGCCACTACACACACACCTCATGACTGCGGGGTCACAGTCTCACCTTATTATTCTTTACTAAGACCACTTAACACATGTGGTTACTATGCAGGTTCACAGGATCAAAACACACCGGATTACTGAGTCCTCTTTAAGCAACTGCAGGGCAGCAGGAGACCAGTTCATCTTCCATCAGCACCCGTTTAGGGGTCACTCCCCGAGTCCAGGCCCATGGATGGTACAGTTCACGGCCGGCAAGGCCACACCTGGCGGGTACCAGGGGCCACATCGGCATCGTCTCTTGATGTTCAGAGCCGGGCAGCGAGACGCAGGTATCAGGGCGTCCAGGCTACTCCCTGTGCTGTGGGTCGGGCACGGGTGACAGCATCACTCACCCCTTCTGTGTGATGCTCCCCCAGTCAGGAGTGTCTCTTTCCTCCAGGGCCGCAGGAGGGCGCACGAGCACTCAGGATGAGCCGCAACCCATGCCCTGTCCGCTGCACCACTTCCGGGTGGTGGTTTGCTCGGACACCATTTGTTGGCTGAGATCGGGGGCTGGCAGTACTTCCCCCAAGGCCACGCTGGACTAGCCTTGTGACGACATGGCATGTGGGGCGACAACCGTGGCAGGCAGTTGAGGACCCTTTTGTGGCTCGGTGCCAAAGCCACCTGTGGGACAGGCAGGGTGGCCGTGGCGGTCCAGTATTGGGGTTGCCTGCTGCTTAGGTCTCTCCACAGCAGTGGGGGCGTCCTCGGGTTACCAGATGGTGCAGAGCACCCGTGGTCCAGTGCTTGGGGCCTTCACAATTGACCAGTCCTGCGCATGCAGCATCTCTTATGGTGACCATTGCTGCCTTCAGTGTGCAGAGTCCGTCCTTTCCCTTATTCCGACCCGGAGGCCTGGCACATCAATGTCCCCTTCAGTTCCGGTGGAATGGGCAGCGTCTTGCTTCCTGGTCCAGATGACCAGGGCTCCTCAATGTCCATGTGCCAACATAGACCACTCTTCAGTTGGAGTGGCAGGGCTCCTTCTCTGCCACCCATGCTTGGGGAGTATAGGGGGGAAAAGCTGCATGCCTCGGTGTAGATGTGGGGATAGGGAGTCACAACAGACGTGAAGCAGTCGACAGTCGATTGGCGCGTGATAGCTTCTGACCACTTAGGTTTTCACACTCCGAAACCAACATCTGAGGGCCCATGTGCATTGGCAACGGAAGGTTGTTTCTCCTTTGCTGCTGGAGCTACCCACAGTATCTGGCAGCAACTAAAACAGCCCCCCCCTAGATGTCCTCGTGACACCAGTCCCCTTACTGATGTGCTAGGGCTTTCAACGACCACCTCTTATTAGCTGCGGCATAGATATGCTGGGGCAAAAGCACAGTCCTTGTCCCTGAACCCTGAAGTGGCAAACCGAAGAGTGTCCCATCATGCAGCGACCTGCTTTCATGCCGTGTGATATGCTTGAGGGTGCCCCAGTGGAGAGCGCTTCAGCTCAGTTGGCAGACGTGGGTGGCCCGCGGTCTACCACAGCAGGAACTTAGTGTTGCCAATCCAGCCCACCAGGGATGGTGCTTTGGTGGGATGTCTGGCACCAACTGCCCATTTAGGACTCCTCCAGCCCCTCTGAGCCTTGACACGTTTGTAGAGAGCTGCGCGCCTCCAGGATGCGGCAGAGCGTGCCAGCTGGACCAGCTATTGGCAGCATTTATTTATTTATTTATTTTCCACGCTACAGCCGGGGCTCCTTCTGTTTGATGCACACACCTCTTACTGTCCTTTAAGACTTCACTGCACAGGCAGCCAGTAAACCGGGAGTGTCGGCATCGCAGGGTGCACGCTTGGGGCCAGTTGTTTTTCTGTTCTTTTGAGATTTGCTCCCAAGTTCACAGCAGGAGACGAATGACGAAGGCACTGTTGGGCTGGCGTTACACTGACCTTGCAGATAGTTTTGTTTCTTAGTAGTGACCATCCGAATACTCATCTGACTAGCAATGCGACATGCGTTGGTGCTGGTGGATTGCCCTTTTCGATCCTTCTCTGCCTCTGTTGTGACCCATGGCACTTCATTGTTCTGCGCTGGTGGGGCTCAGGATAACTGTGAGAGCCATGTGCTTCTGTTCGCATAGCGCCAACCACCTTCCTGTGGCGCAGCTCTCCCGCATGGTGGGACCTTGCACAGCTGAGCACAGAGGGCCGTGCAGGCAATACGGCCTCCGGGTGTCACAGCTGGGTATTCCTCTCTCTTCTTGGACAGGCTCCCTTTTGATGCAAAGGTAATCCACCGCCCTGTTTTCACTCCGGTTTGGAGCACCGTTTTCTTTTTTTTTTTTGGCGGCTGCCCAGGACATAATTCTCTCCCCTGGGGCAGCACGACTTCTTCCCCATCGGGAGGTCAGTCAGTTCTTGTGGGCCTCTCCCCCATTTACTTTCTGGCAGGCTTCTGGCTTGGGGCTTGCAGGGGCGAGCACCCACCTCTTTCTCTCCTGGGCGGGACCAGTGCGCACACACGCCGATCGCTGTTTTCGGCAGGAGGCGTCATTATTTTTTATTTTTTATTTTTTTAAAAAAAACCCGCTGGGGAAAACTTCAGGCCGACCCTCCCCTGGCCGCCCGAGTAATCTCTTCACAGAGGACCGCGGCCAGGGAGAGTCGGCCAGCAGGGTTCGGTCTCCCCTTTGTTCTCGCGGCTGCGGCCGCTCCATGTGTTCTTGCGGCTGCACCATATTCTTCCCTGTCGCGGAAAGGGAATCGGGCACTCAGGGCTGATGGGCACTCCCCGCCCTCTCTTCTAGCGTCGGGTGTCACATACCCAGGGTGCGGAACACCGCACAGGCAACGCCGCCTCTGGTGGGGTGGGGACGGGTGTTCCACAGCTCTCACGTGAGAGAGACCGCCCCTCCTCTTCTTCATCCTCGCAAGGCCAGGGCAGCGCACCCGTGCTCCGCGGCGGATGTCGTTGGGGGGGAAGGGGGCCTCACCCTCTCCCCACAGGAACTACCTTTTCTTCGCGGCAGCCGCCGCTCTCGTTCTTCTCTTTGCGGCGGAACGCCGCGGGGTGTGTGTGCCCCACCGCAGGGCAGCCCGGGCCTACATCGCCGAGGCTGTGGCGGTGAGGCGCAGGCCACGCTGGACCCACGGTGGGGTCGGACGCTCCTCTTTCCCCCTCCACCACTTACTGGCAGCAGGGGGGCCACGCGGACTCGTGGTCCTCGTCGCCATTGTTGGGGGTCGCCGGCCATGGTCATCCGGCGGGCGCCCCTGGGCGCTATCTCTGCTAGCGCCGTGCAGTCCCACTATGTGTGGGGGTGGGGGCCTGCCATGGACATCCGGCATGGCCCCGGGTGCCAGGGCCTCTGGCACCCTGGCGTGGGGTCACAGCCTGCCAGACCTCTGACCGAGGGGACCTCGACTGCCATCCTGGCATGCGAGTCCCTCAGTGTCTGGGCGTGCAGGCCTGCGCCTCCACGTGTAGGCCTGGGGCCTACATGGATAATGAGACACGGACTCAGTCGTTCCTCTTTGGGAGTCTGCAGCCGCTCTGTCTCACGTGCCTGCAAGAGCTCCTTTTATTACCTGGGGCCATGACACCGTCATGGCCCATCTTAAAAGGGGAAATACACATGGGAGGGACACATCCCCTAAAAGGGGCAATACACTTGGGAGGGTCCCACCTAACAGGCAGTAGCAGGTTGCCTGTGACAGCGATTCCACAGGCAGAACCATTGTGCCCCCCAACGAGGTGCAGCGATTGTGAATGTACAAGAGAATGCAGGATATCGAATGGCAGACTCATAATCTGCTGAGATTCCAGTAAGTGCTCCATCTGTTTTCTTCTGGCGAAAGGGTGTGTAGGCTGCAGTTATTCCACCTCTGTGGTCGCATCGATACTCACATAGAAGTCATCTACAGTTGTGTTAGAGTGGCCAAATTTAAATAGCCCCCTAATAGAACATCAGCATATGTTTGACACTGTCAATTGGTATTTATGATTGCCAGATTGACTGTATGCCTGCCTCTTTCTGAAATCAAAGCAGTCTGGGGGTTGTATGTTCTGAGACATCACTAGAGGCTGTTTGCAAGGAAACCATTGTACAGAAGACAAAGTGACTTCGGTTCTGCGTAAATGGTCTGAAATTCTTCATTAATAACTGACGTGAGAGGAGAGTGGTGGTGCTGTAGTTTTCCGTATTTCTAGTAGAGCCTCCAGTTGGAGTAAAAGCAGTGTGAGGAGTCCGCAGGAGCCAGTTGGATTTCTTGCTCTTGGACCTGCTTCCCATATGGTTAAGAGGGTTGGGGCGCAGATGTACAACTTACAGAGTAAGCAAGGTGCACCAGTACTGTCTGATCTTGGGAGGGAGGGTTGGTCATGCCTTCTGCAGCCTGTATCGAGGGATTGTGTATCTCCGCTAAAGGAATCATCACAAGAAGAGGGGCACATGCCTCCTACAGCATCCCCTCCCTCCCATCTTGATTACACTGTTACAGTCATTGACATACATAAAGCCGAAAATAACCGATTTTTTCAGAGTACAGAGTGCGAGTCTGGGTGATTATCCAAGAGACAGTGATCTCGATTTTGCTGGATGGGGGGGTTAGAAAAAATGGGGACAATCAATCCCAGAAACAGCTAACCCTATCCAATCCGTATCTTATTTCTCCCATTCTGCTGGCACGTTCCTTGACCGGAGATCCTGCATTGTCAACTACCCCTGTGTAAGTGCATTTGTAACTTGGACAATAGTAATACCCCACTACCAGACGTTCACACATTGCCGAGTGTGTAACTCGGCTGCAGAATTTGAAAACAAGAGGAGATCCTGTTGCAACTGATGATGAGCAGCTGTAGCAACCCTGTATCTCCATTAGTACTGACTCACCACCTTCTATCTCTACAATGTTGCAATTTGCTCAACTCAGCAATATTAATGGAGATGAGATTCCCCACTGTTCTTTCTCATCAGTTATATGTATGGAGCCAGTGCCATTGGAAACAGCTGTGCCTTTTCTTTTAACATATTGAACTGGCAACTGAGTGCGTCACTTGCGTTGGTGGAGAGTGTAACTGCAGCACGCTTTGTGGGGGTGCTTGAAGTAACAAGACTCTCAAAAATGAATCAGTCAAAAAAGTCAAAAAATCAGAAGGGACCAGGAAACAAAACAAAAGTGTGACAGAAGCATTCGTTCGGAGAGTGCAGGCGAGTTGATTACTTGCCCCGAGAGTTCCGTCGTTTCCTCTCTTTTCTAGGAATAAGAGGGGGAACAAGGTGCACTCATCGCAGATATTAGAGAGGGATCTACTGATGTAGTGATCCCCGAGCTGGCCCAAGAAGCTGATTCCAACTGTGAGCCGAGGCAGAAGGACAGTGCATCACAAACTACTCCAGCTGGATATCCCAAGGGGGAAAAGGGCCCCATGGTTTCCTGCAACAATGGGAGTTGAGAACAGGGGTCTTTGCTGTTGCTGAATCAGCAAATAAATAACTACCACCAGTGGGAACAGTGTGCTCCCTCTGTGAGATGATAACTAATGGTTGTAAAAACACTCTTCCACCTAAAGAATTAAGGGAGAACACCTTGTCCCAAGAACCGGCGAGCTTGGTCGTTAAAGCTCTGTTTGTTGTTGTAACCCCCCTCAGAAGTATGCCGTCTCTATAGAAGCTAAACTCAAAGGATATTGAATGTGTGTTTTTTTACATCCTAAACGTTGTGACATTGTGTGAACTCGCTATACCTTGTGATCTGGTGCACAACTCTATTTTGGCTGTTGGGGACGACCTCGGGGCCCGAGGGTTCGATATCAGACCAGAGCAGCTGCTGGGTAAAAGGGAGGCTGCCCTTTCCTGGCAATTCCAAAGAGACAGCCCTGATTATTGGTCGCAGTTGCGGATCTCAAGGGGCATGAGCTCCACTCAGTCCAGGCAGGTGCAGGTTAGTGAACCACGTATTCCTGGTTCAGACAGGACATGGCTGCCTGGATGGCTTAACAAGGGAGCTTCCCGTGACAGGCACAACGGGTCCTGTTTCTAGTAGTTTACAGGTAGCAAAGATCATCTCATGGAACGTGTGTGGTCAAAAACATCTTCTGCAGAATGGGCAGCTATGTGCAAAGTTAGCAGAGGCCGATATTATCTGCCTCCAACAGACTCTTGCAATCTCTCAGTTGATGTTCGATGTTTTTACCTGTTTATCTCACAGTGCAGTTAAACGTATGTGTGGTAGACCTGCTGGTGGTTTAGTAACAGCAGTGAAGAACCACTGGGCCAAACTAATGCAGATATTTCTGGAAACAGGAGGGATTATGGCAGTACATATTAGTGGTGCAAATGGTGGTTATGATGCAATTGGATTCCTTTCTTGACCAGCTGGAACAGGAATTGAGTAATTGGAGAGGAACATTTGGCACAGCCAGTTTGTTGGCCATAGGGGACTTCAATGACAATTGTTTTTGGGAGAAAGAGGCAGAGAATAATAAGATTGCACATTTATCCAATTACCAACTCCAGCAGATTAGGAGAGGAAAACAATGCACAGGCATCCTGGAACACTGGGCATTGGTGTGGTTAAATGGAAATGTGGGAGGAGCTTGGTGAGGGGATTTCACTTGGGAGAGGTGTGAGCAGTGCTCAAGGATCAACTTCATCGTTGTGGATGAAGTACTGTTTCATGGCTGTATAGCGTTTGATATTATTCCCACCGTCCTGAGTCATCATAGGATGCTTAGTGCATCCATAAAAGATTGGTGTAGCTGGGGGGATAGCCCTTACGTTGGAAGATGCCAAGGAGCGCTAGTTTAAGAGCAAAGAACCGAGTTAGCTGGCATATCAGAGCTATAGAACGATTTAATCATAGGGTCCTCTCCCACCTTAAATTACATGAGTGTGATTCTATTGAAGATACGCTCCTCCCCAATCTTTTTCCATACTTCGAACTTGATTGCTCGACCATGTCCTTTTTGCCATGAAAGATTTGTAACCCGTCTGAGTGGGTTTTGTCCAAGCCATTCAACAATTGAAAAAGGATAAGAGAGTTGCCATCAAGCGTATTAAGAGAGCAGTCGAGCCTGAGTGGTGGAAACACGAAAATAGTATGTGGTGCAACCAACAACATAAGAATAGTTTGAAGCAAGCGAAAAGTGGCCAATATCAAACAGATGCAGAAAAGATGTTAGAGACCGTTACCAATAAGGTTGATATTAATTATGGGCACTGCTTAAACACTATGAAAGTTTCCAAGTTGAGGCTCAGTTTAATCCGACCCAGGCAGCAATATGAGAACGTCATTTTGAGTCAGCACATAGACGCATATCCAGTGAAGTCCAGGTAGAATGTCGCAGAGTGCCCTGGGATATCCTTTTTTATCAGGAAAATGTGTATTTAACCATTATGAAAAGTAGCAATTCACAGGCGCCGGGGCCCAGATAACTGTGCAATAGAATCTGTGAAGAGGCTCCCAAGCAATGGGTTACCTTTTTATTTAATCTTTTCAAGAACATTTTAAAGGAACACAAGTTTCCTAGTACCAGGCACCTGGGGCATGTAGTGACAGTTTTTATGAAGGGGGATCAATTGGACTCCCTTAACTACCAGCCTATCACGCTGCTGAGAGAACTTATGAAGTGGGTAGTAAGTAATTCCATCCTCAAACCCCACCAAGTGGTTTTCAGATCCAGTGGTGGGACAACACTAACTAGTGCAGTTTTGAAGCATGGCGAAGGATGCAGGGGAGGGACAGTGCTGCACGAGGCAAGTCTCGACCTGTCCCTTGCGTGCAGCACCATTAATTGTGACTGCTTGTGGTGGAAGTTGCAGCAGTTGGGAATACCCCCTTTATTGCTGAGTATTCTTATTTGTTTTCACGAAGACTCTTCCATTATTGTACGGCTTAATATGCAAGGTAACCTTAACAACCCAATAAGAACAGAAAGAGGTTTATGACAGGGGTGCATCTTGGCACCCCTGTTGTTTAACCTTCATATGGTGGACCTGGGTGATTTTCTCCAGAAGGCCTCTCTGATTTCGCCCTGGGTATTTGAACATAAATTCCGTTTGATCCTCTATGCAGATGATACCATTCTAATGGATCACTTGCGAGAGGGGTTGCAGAGATTATTAGACTCCTTTGTAGTATATGCTAGACTGAACCATCTGGTGATTAATGAAAGGAAAACTAAAATATTGTCCTTTTAGGGTAAAAATAAACAGAAGCACCAGGGGTGACATCTAGCTGGGAGGAACTCGAAATTGATGAAGATCTTACATATTTGGGGTTTAGATTGTTGTCTCATCCTAACCGACAAATGCTGGTAGATATGATCAGGGCAAAGGCAAGAGAGTTTGGGTATCAAAGGAGGCACAATTTGAGGAGGTTTGAAAGGTTTATGGTTACCTCTATGAGGAAATTCTATTTGGCCAAGATGGTTCCTGTACTAATTTATGGTGTTGAAACTGACCAGTCATTGTAGGAATTTGATTTCACCATTTTCACGGGACCGTTATCCCTTCCAATGAGCTTTCCGATGGTTGCACTTGACTTTGAACTTGGATTGACCTCTCTAAATATACACGTTCTTTGGAAACACGTGCTGTTATGTGAGAAATTCATGCTACCTCCAGCTCAGTGCCTGTTTGGAGACATTGGTGAAAGAGCACGGGGCAGGAGGGGAGAGAATCAGTTTGTCAAGGTCTGTGCAAAGGCCATGTTATTGAGGGGCAAAGGGCTGACCGAGGGTATTTCTGACCTCTGGATATTGAAAAAGAAGCTTCTTGCTTTTGATTGGCATGAAACGAATGGTTGCATTGCCAGGCATAAACGTGGGGAAAGCCTGGCCAGCGTTCTGAAAATATGTGGTGTACCTTCCTTATACTTGGAACTATTTCCCTCTCCCATTGCGAGGGAGGTATACATGCGTTTCCGCTTCAACCTGCTAAGAAAAAGGGATAATCTGGCTTCTTAGGAAAAAGGGCCAGGAGCACCGATTTGCTGCAGGTTCGGTGCGCTTGAAATCGAGACACTAAAACATGTTATTCTGGACTGTTGATGTCTAGATGGAAAGAGAATTTAGCATTTTGGATGTTTATGAAGGACATTGGCCTTACTGAATGATTCTGATGTGATATTGATCTGACCATAAGGTGTTGCTGTATATTTATGAACTGATTGTTTTTGTATAATGTGTTTTAATAAAGTGCTGATAGTTGTAGAACTATATAATTATAATTGGTTATTTATAATGCGCTTAATACCCAAAGGTTTCTAAGCACAGACCCAGGGATCGAACCTGTGTTGCTCCACATCGACATGCTTCCAAGCCAAGTGTGTTGCCCCTGAGCTATCCTCCCAATGTAAGATGTTATTAGATGGTTAGTTAAATGCCTGTTGTGATAATATTGTGTAAGATTTGCTTAAAACCAATGTTATATTCTCTTTTTGCTCAATTAAAAAAAATATATATTTATCAGCTTTTATCCAACAGAATACGAGAGACGGGCAGTAACAGTTCACCTTTTACATTAACTTGGATCAGAAATAACCTGTTCAGAGTACAAAAAATATACACACAGTTAAAGGAAAAGGAAATTGGGAACTGAGCACTGTAACCTGCAGAACACCTTTTCTGAACCCCATCAGGCTGACTCAGCCTTTCATCCTTTCATAGGCGGATTACATGAGTACTGTTTAGCTGAGCATTCCAAAAACCTCATTACTTAAGCAGCAGGTTAATTTGGAGAGCCCAAAATAACATGACTGATAGATTTTGAAACCTGCTTGTCTGAGGAAGAAATGTGCTCTTCACATTAGGGGAGGGAACATGAGGAGGGCATTGGCAGGTCCTCCATTTAGTGGAACGTATAACGTATTCCTGTATTAAAAGCCTAACCTGATCATTTGATTCTGCCACATAGTGAGGGGGAACCTCCATCCACAGGATCCACAAACACGTATATGGTTTCAAGAAGCAGGGCTGTATAGCCCGAGAGGGCAAACATTCTGAAAGCAATGGAGTATAGTTTTTGCGCAGCATGCTGTAAGAGCTGAATCATGTCTTTGGGGGTCATTACGAGTTTGGAGGTAGCCGTGTCCGGGTCTGTGGTGTCGGAATGGGGACTTATCGGGACATTCCAACCTATGTGGACACGGTAAATTCCCATTCCGAAAACCATTCCCCATTCCCATTTGAGCCCCCATTGGGCTCAATGGGAATGGGGAAGGAGCTAATAATGGGCCCGCAAATAGCGTGCCCGTTATTTGCTCCATGGTCCCTTAACGGATCCCGCTAAGGGTGCTGGTAAAACCAGCGGCCCTAGTGGGACCTGCTAAGGGACTTCGGAATGCGGCAGTAGGGGATTAACGGCACCGGCATCCTTACCGGTGCCGTTAACCCCCTACCGCCGTAATCGGAATGACCCCCTTTGTCTTCTAATTGTTTGTGTAGCACCTCGTTTTGAACTTTTGGCAAAGACTTAACCGCAAACTACTCTGAACTGTGTGATCCTCTGAAAAGACTCTGAACCATTAACATTGGCCAGGCCTATTGATATGAATCCTCATTCTAGCAAGCCTTTTCTAGATTTCCCTGCCTACTTACTTGTGGTGCTGCTTGATTGTGAATTACCTTGTCTTTCCCTCCCTTTTTAAATTGCTGGAGTGCCATTTTGCTCACACTTCATTATGAGTTTAACTTTCCAGAATTCATTGGGTGTGGTGTAGTGTATTAAGATTGTGATTTTCTGCTGCTTTGCTTTAGTGATCTGTTTTAGTGAAATGTTTTACAAATGATTGTGTAAATAAATTTATATTCTTTTACTCAGAAACCTTGAGTCAGTGTTTGTTTGAACCATAGTAATTAATGTCCTTTGTGTAACTATTGGTACTGCTCACTTTACTCAGCCATCGCTACCACTTTACTGTGTAGTACAGGCTTGTAACAAAGGTGAATTTGTACATCACTTGTAGTCTTAATTGTGTGTGGTGTTCCCAAAGGGTACTGCATATGATTCTGCCTAACACTGGTTTACAGCGGAGAGGATCAAGTATAGTGATTACACTTAGAGTGCTGCTATTACCTTGGATCAACTAACCACAAGGCTAAACATCACTAAACAGCAATATTAATCATGTCTGATATGGAAAGCTACAGTCAGGAGACCCTCCTTAGTTACACTGTGGATTATCTGAAAAATCTGTGTAGAGAAAGGAATTTCTCTGTTAAAGGCAAAAATTGATTGAAAAGTTGTTAGAGAAACAAAGTCTGGAGCGTGGGTCTGAACTACCTAACCCCTCAGCAAATGTGAAAAATGATGAGGATGATAATGTGTCTATTAATGATGAGTTAGATGAAACAAGTGTGTCCCACAATGTAGGCCTCACTGCTCCTTTGCCTGCTCAGCAACCTCAACCTTTGTCCACTGGGACCCCTACAGCTCCTACACTCAGTCCTGAATTCATTGCTCTAGAAAAGATGAGGCTTGAATTGGAATTTAAACATTTAAATGCTCAAACTGAACAAAAGCATCAAGAACTTAAGCTCAGAGAAATGGAGATGAACCATGCCTTAGAAATGAACAAGTTGTCTTTGGAAAATGCTTCTCTTCCAGTCCTAAGAGACCCTGTATGCCTAAAGAAATTGGGGGTATGTATGAGGTTAAGCTTGATATTTTGGATTGGTTGGCAATGTTTGGATATAACCATGTGATTCAAGACATTACAGGGAAGCAGTTGCTTCCTTGGCTCTTCTCTAGGCTACCCACTGTTGCTTCCGATGTTGTGATGGAGTTGGGGGAGGTGGATAGGATGGATTATGAGTGTGTGAAGATAGCTTTAATTGCTAGATCTGGGATGACCCCTTCCCAGTACCTTATGAGATGTAGGACCCTCAAAATGCATGATGGAACCACTTGGGCTACCTGGGTATGTGAATGCTTATAAAATGTAAATGGTTGGATTAAGGGTTACAGAGTAAACCCTTATGAAGGTATGATAAATCTTGTTATGTTGGAGTCAATTTATGATGCCTGCTCTCCTGAGCTCAGACAGCACTTGGCTGATTCTAAGGAGATAGATCCAAAGAGGTTAGCTAAGGCTGCTGACTTGTGGGTTGCCAACAGGGCTACCCACATGGATTCTGGGGCAACTCAGAAGAAGGATGAGGGAAAGCAGCCAAAGAAAGATAACAAAGAGAATTCAAATACCTCCAATCCAAAAGAGGGCCCCAACCAGCAACACAAGGGTAAACCACAAGGGAAACCGAATCAGGCTAGTGCACCACCTGGACCCAAACCAGATGGAGGTCAGAACAAACCCCCATTCATCAAAACATTTGGGAAATGTTATGTTTGTGGGTCAACTGACCATGTGAAAGGGGATCCCAGATGTAAGGGTAAACCTTCAGAGGTCCCCACTGTCTCCTTAGCCTTCTCCCCAGAGGAAGAAGTACCTATGACAAGTGGAAACTTTCACCTACTGGCTGATGAACCCATGAGAGTCTCAGCTAGTGTTTCTTTATTGTCCCTGGGTTTGTGGGAACAACAGCATTTAGATTTCTATAATTCAACCCCAGTTAATACTGAAGAGTATTATAAAGATAGTGTTCTTGTGAATGGCCAGGAGACTCCTGCCATCAGAGACACTGGAGCCAGCATAACTGTGGTTGATGAGTCATTTTTCAAGGTGGATAATGTTGCTAAGGCTCCCAAACGCCTAACCACGTTAGCTGGAAACCCTGTGAAAATACTTGCCCAATTACCAGCTGTCATCCAGTGTAATGATATGACTGTCAAGATACATGTTAGTGTGCAGAGTGAAGTGCCTGGGAGAGTCCTGTTGGGTAATGACCTGAACAGTCTTGGAGTTGTGTCTAGTACCCCCAGGCCTCCCAGTAAAAGGAACCAGGAGCTCACTGGGCCTGCAAGGAGAGGACATTGAGAGGCTCTCCAGGGGAGGTGATAGGGGAAGCTATCACCCCCACTCCATAGGAGTTGCTCACTGCTATTTCTGGAAAGAAATAGGCAAAGGGGAGACCCCAGAGCTCCAAGGAAAAGAAGGATGGCACCCCTGTGCTACCAACAAAGACATCCCCAAGATTGTCCAAAGTCAGACCTGTTACTCCTCCACCTGCTGAGGCAGAGTGTGAGGTACAACCCAATGTGGTTGATACAGTTTCTGAAGATTCAGATCTGGAGGAAGACAATGTTTTAGTTCGAGATCTTGACCCTGTTGACCATCCTGAGCTGCAATCTTTGCTGGCAGAAGGTGGACCCAAAAGGGCAGACTTCTGCAAAGGACAAAGAGAGTGTCCTACTCTTGAAGGTCTTCGACAACAGGCAGCTTATCAACTTGATAGGCAAGAAGTTGGGAAGCATAGGTTGAGCTGGGAAGCTGGCCTCTTCTACAGTGAACCGACTGAGTCTATCCCTGGGGACTGCAAAAGACTTGTAGTACACCTAGCAAACAGACTCCAGTTCCTACAGTTGGAACATGAGATACCTTTGGCTGGTCATTTGCGTTTCAAAAACACCAAGGAAAGGATCTCCTTATACTTCTACTGGCCTAAGATGGGTTCAGAAGATGACAGATTCTGTAGGAGCTGTCACACTTGCCAAATCTCTGGCAAGGGTGGAGCCAAGATGGCACCCATGGTATCTCCCCCATTGGTGGGAGATACTTTTGAGAAGGTGGGCATCGACATTGTTGGTCCCCTTGACCCTCCCACCTCTTCAGGGAACCGGTTTATCTTGGTTGTAGTAGATCATGCTACTAGGTATCCTGAAGCCATACCTATGAGGACTTTTATGGCTCAGGCTGTGGCTAAGGGTCTACTTGGTATTTTTACCAGAGTAGGGTTTCCTAGGGAAGTGACATCCGACAGGGGATCCAACTTCATGTCCCACTACATGCAAGCCATGTGGAAGAACGGTGGTGTCACTTACAAGTTCTCTACAGCCAACCATCCACAGAAAAATGGACATGTAGATAGGTTTAATCGTACCATGAAGAGCATGATAGGTGCCTTAGAGGAACCCCTTAAAAGAAAGTGGGACCTTCTACTGCCATGCCTTCTCTTTGCCTATAGAGAAGTCCCTCACGAGGGAGTTGGTTACAGTCCCTTTGAACTTCTCTATGTCCATCCAGTCAGAGGCCCCTTGGCCCTGATTAAGGAGGGGTTGGAGAGTACTCCTTCCCGCAAGCCAGTCACAGTGAGTGACTATGTGATAGGTTTGCGGAGGAGAATGTCACACATGATGGCAGAAGCTAGTTATAACTTAAAAGCAGGTCAGGCTCTGGTCAAACATTGGCATGACCAGAAGGCCAGCATGGTTGAGTTTACTCAAGATCATCTTGTACTAGTTATGGTGCCAACAAGGCAGAGGGCCTTGCAGGACAAATGGATAGGACCCTTCAAGGTTGTGGGCAAACTTGGAGAGGTGAACTATTTGATGGACTTAGGCAGACCTAAGGAGTCTCCCAGAGTCTTTCACACCAACCGTTTAAAGACATATGTCTCAAGACCAGAAGTGGGAGCTTTGCTTCTAGCTTCAGCTCAAGAGGAGGATAAGAGTGAAACTCTACCTGACATTCTCAGAGGCCAACCTTTGAATGAGAACATAGGAGGAGTCAATCTCTCTTCTCAACTGTCATCTGAACAACAGGAGGAGGGAGTGCAAAGTTCTGTTAAACCAGTTTGCCTCCCTGTTTTCACTTTCACCAGGCATGACCCCTTTGGGCCAGCTTGATATTCTCACTGGTGACTGTCTACCTGTGAAAAGCAGAGGTTACAGAATGTCAGAACATGTGAGATCCCACATCAAAGGAGAGGTCAACAAGATGCTTGATTTCAGGGTTATAGAGACCTCTACCAGTCCATGGTCTAGTGCATTTGTTCTAGTACCAAAGGCAGGATCCAAGGAGTTGAGATTCTGTGTGGACAATAGATCTCTAAATGCAGTTACTAAAACTGATGCCCATTCTTTGCCAAGGACAGATGAACTTGTGGATAAACTTGGTGCAGCCAAGTACCACAGTACATTTGATCTGACGTCAGGCTATTGGCAAATAGCCCTGACAGACCATGCCAAGGAGAAAACTGCATTCTCAACCCGAGCAGGCCTCTACCAGTTTAAGGTTATTCAGTAGAGCAAGGTGGTCCAGAAGGCCACTATGAACGACCAGCGCTAATGCCAATTGTTATGAATAACAAAGGCAGCGTTTATCTTGACATTTTTGAGGGTACCTTAGACCAAGAGCCCTCAGTAAGAAATGATATGATATGATATGGTATTTGTAACGCGCCTATACACAAGTGTTTCAAGGCGCGACAAGGCAGGGAGGGGGGGAAACAAGGGGAAGACAGACAAACGATCCTACTAGGCCAGGTGTCATTCAGATCGCGCAAGTGCAGAGGTAAGGGGAAAAGGAGAAAGTGCAGGGGGAGGAGGTGGGGGGGAAAGTGCAGTACAAGGTAAGTAGGGTAATAAAATAATAAATAATAATAAAAGGGCCAGCTGGTGGCAAGTGCGAGGTAAGTGCAGAGCAAGTGCTGGGAAGGGGGCTGTAGGGATGCAGTGACAGTCCCACAGTGCAGGGGGAGCCAGGGAGGCAATGCAAGTGGAGAGTGGCTGGGCCCTGGACCGAGGTCACAGAGTGGCCCAGATGCAGGTTTAGTGCAAACTTCAGTGGGGAGTTTAGCAGGTTTAGCAGGGGAGAGGGAGAGAGAAGGCAGAAGCGAAGAGGAAGGTTTTGAGGTGCTTCCGGAACCGGAGATGGTTCTCCTCAAGTTTCAGGGAGGCAGGCAGGCTGTTCCAGAGGGAGGCCCCTGCTGCGGAGAGAGATCTACCCCCAGCTCGTTGCTTCGAGAAGCGGCTGACCATGAGGGAGTTGGAGACGGATGAGCGAAGGGCTCGTGAAGGCAGATATTTAGGAAGAGAGAGTTGAAGGTATTGTGGCCCCAGGCCCCAGAAGGCCTTGTGGACAATGCAGAGGGTTTTGAACTTAATCCTCGCAGCCACTGGGAGCCAGTGAAGAGATTTCAGTCCTGGAGAGATACGGTCCCTGGGCTTGAGGCCAAGGACAAGTCTCGCAGTTCTGTTCTGGATAAGTTGCAGAGGGCGGAGAGTGGAGGCAGGCAGATTAAGATAGAGGCTGTTACAGTAGTCCAGCCTTGAGAGAACCAGGGCTCGGGAGACAGTGAGCTTCTGGGGGAAGGAGAGGAAGGGAAGAATACCTCTGAGGAGGTGCAGCTGGTAGTGTGACTTCTTAGAGACGTCAGAAATATGAGGAGAGAAGGAGAGTGTGGAGTCGAAGATGACCCCGAGGTTTTTAGCTTTGCAGGTAGGGGCAGGAAGAGGTAAATGTGATCAGTGAACTGCTCCAATTTGCAAAAAATACATCAAACAGTTGAGTTATATTTTTAATTCCATTCCACAGCCTGACACGTGTTTCAAGCAGAGCTCTTCTTCAAAGGCTGTGCATCAAATTACAATTTAAAGCCATTAACATGTTCACCATTGTATACGCATCATACCAATTGGGCAAACACATAGGGTTAAAAAGGGGGGAAATGGCCAAAAACATGAATGTATGATACATAACAGCATTGTTTAAATCATTACAGTATTACAGAATCAATATGATTGGATAACCATAAATGATAAAGAAAAAATTAAAATTGGTTCAATGAATTACCGTTTCCAAAAGACATCCATCTGGTTGCGAAACGAATGAGAATGATGACAAACAACATGATAAGAGAATAAGTGCGGTGCGGTGACTAAGCAACCCTGGATAAGTTAATTGGCTGAACCACCAATAATAATTCTAAAATATCAAGGTATATTTACTGATGATCCTTGTCCAAGATGAATAATCTGTACAACAAGAATTAATGCCTAAAGTCACAATTATTGCAAGATGCCATGATTGTTACCAAAGATAAATGTGACAAAAACCGAAAAACCGATATTGCCAATGTATTGCACTTACCAATAGTGCGGTTAACTCTAGGGAACAATTCCAGAACTAGACAGGAATAAATTGAATATGCCAATAAGTGTTAAAGCACATAACCCATCCGAAAAGGTTTTAAATATTATGCAACACATTGTGTGATGAAAGTAAAATAACTACCTTAATGTTAATTGCAATTGCAATGACTAATAATGGTAGACTGCAAAAATCCACGAAGGAGGGGGGAATGTTGCCCACGAAGATACAATAAATCAGCCAATTCAAAGTAGCCCAGATAATCCGATGTCAGTTGACAATTGAACAATTAGCAGAAAAAGGAAAAAGATCCGAAGCACGGAGTTAGGTGAATGAATGGAGAACGGACATAATTAAGCATCATGGACCGTGTGGAAGGAGCAGCATCTCACTTACCAGTCTTCCGACAACAACTGTATGCAAGGGAGAGCACGCGCGTGAGATGCAGCTCGTGTGGTTAAACAGGAAAGCTAGGTCGCAAGAGCAATACCGTAACAAAACATCCAGCGGCGGCCATGTTGGGTGAGGAAACCTCTGGCTGCCAGTCAACTCTCAATAAAGACAGACTAATGAGCCTGAATTGGCAATCGGACCTACAAAAATAATTTGTGTGATTATAGCGGATCTCTGGAGCAATTACATACAATGTGAATGCTGTATTAGGAATTAGAAATAACGCACTAGTAATGTCGTACATCCTGGTTGTGTAATCTACCGCACACACTTGTTAACTCATCACGGCAAATAGATCACAGTAAAATTACCTCCCATTGAGCGCAAAGTAATAATAGGTAGCATTAAGAACAAAGTAATGGTGTGTAGCCACCTACGGTGTCAGCGGCACTAGCAGCCAACCTACTAATAGCACCCAATATAAGCATATATTTAATATCTAAAGGATTTTGAAAACCAATTATACAAGGGCCAACTATACATTGACCTAAAGTTGAGTCGGTGACTATATAAAACCATATATAAGTCAAACATAAAAAGTTAGAAATTATCTGAAATACAGGTTGAATCATGAGAAAACAGAAATTTTCAGAAATACAAATTGAATCATAAGAAAACATGAAATTCATGACCAGAATTGAGTCCACGAATGACCAGTCTGTGTTTGCAGATAAGCCTTGCTTCCAATTGTCTGAGCCTGAGTTCCATATTGCCACCTCTTTTGGAAGGACGTATCTGAGCCAAACCAATAAATCTTAAATCCTTGAAATCATCCAATTGATGTAGAGTCTGTCAATGTAGTGCCAGTGGATATTTAGCATCCTGTTTGTTCAAAGAGGCCAAATGTTCGCGAATCCGAATTTTGAGTGGCCTAATGGTGCTCCCAATATAAAATAGACCACAAACACAAATAATACAGTACACTACAAACTTTGCATTGCAATTAATGAATGAATTAATTACATGCTTGCCTGTGGTACCAAAATCCAGAGATTCAGACTCAAATGTGTGTGAACACATATTGCAACTCCCGCATTTATGCAAACCATTCAACCGCCCTTGGTCTAACCATGTTTTGGCAATGGGTGCTTGTGCCTTAAAGGACGGGCAGAAAATATTTTTAAGAGTAGGGGCTCTACTGAATACTATTGATGGATGTGATTCAAGTAGTTTAGTTAGATCATTGCCGAGATGGAGCAAGTGCCAATGACGTTTGAGTATAGCATACACACCATTACTATCACTGTTGTACCGAGTGATCAGTCTAATTTTGTTGAAGGGTATATTAGCTGAAAGTGATCTAGTTTTGGGTTTGAGTAAATCAGCTCTCTCCATACTAGAGACTTCATGTTCAACCTTCGTTAGCAGATTTGGTTGATACCCACGTTGTACAAATTGGTCATGTATAAACAATTTTTCTGCATCAAAATCAGCATTAAGAGAACAGTTCCTTTTAGCTCGAATATATTCACCTTTCGGAATATTATTGATAACAGAACGTTTATGAGAACTGGATGAATATAAAACTGCATTAAGCGAAGTAGGTTTGCGAAACGTTTTAGTGATAAAGCCAGTAGGGGACACGGAGACGTTCAAATCAAGAAAGTCTACAGAATCATTAGACTAATGATGAATAAATTGCAAACCCCAGTTATTAACATTCAGAAAATTAACAAACTCGCTCAGTTCTACTTCATTGCCAGTCCAAATCATAAAAACATCGCCAATGTATCTTTTCCAAAGATATATAAAGTGAAAAAAATCCTTGTTCTGAAACACATACTGTTCTTCAAATTGGTGCATGAATATATTCGCCACAGAAGGAGCAAAACTAGCTCCCATTGCAATCCCAATCAGTTGTTGGTAATATGTATCATTAAAAAGGAAAATGCCTTTTAGATTAAAGAATGAACCTGCTACATTCCAAAGGATGGTTAATCAAGTTCTGAATGGGATGGAGGACTTCTGCATGGCATACTTGGATGACATTTCAGTGTTCAGCCCTACTTGGAAAGAACATGTTGATCACTTAGGATATATTTTGCAGGCTCTTGACAAGGCCCATCTGACCATAAAGGCAAGCAAATGTGAAATTGGTCAGAGCAAAGTGGTCTACCTTGATCATGAGGTAGGAGGAGGTGAAATGAGGCCATTGCCTAGCAAGGTACACGCTGTTCAAAACTGTGCACCCCTACTACTCAAACCCAAGTGAGAGCCTTCCTAGGTCTCACTGGGTACTACAGGAAGTTCATTGGGAACTATGGGTCCATAGCTTCTCCTTTGAATGTAATCTCCTCTCCAAAATTCCCCAAAAAGGTTAGATGGAATGAGGAGTGCACTCAAGCTTTGAAAACCTGAAGAAAGCCCTTTGTCCAGCTCCAGTCCTAAGAGCTCCTGATTATCACAACCCTTCATTGTGCAGACAGATGGATCCAATACAGGTATAGGTGCAGTCCTTATTCAACTGGATGAGAAAGGTAGGGAGCACCCCATTTGCTTAATCAGTAGGAAACTGAAGGAACCAGAAACAAGGTAGGCAACCATAGAGCGTGAGTGTTTTGCCATTGTGTGATCTCTGAAGAAGTTTAACCATACTTGTATCAATCTACTTTTATGATTCAGACAGACCACCAACTCTTGAGATGGTTAATGCAAATGAAAGGGGAGAACCCAAAACTTCTATGATGGTCAATCTGCCTGCAAGGGTGTGATTACACCATTCAGCACAGGTCAGGCTGTCACCACCAAAATGCTGATGGTCTCTCTAGGATGTGTATAACCGACTAGAGTGAAGAGATTCATCCAGGAGTGGATTATATCCTCCTGTCAGTCTGGTGGGGGGCAAGGGTTAGGGAGAATTCTCCAAAATGGCTAATTTCCCTTACCCACTGAGTCCCTCAGCAGCTTTGCTGGATTTCCAGGATTTATTTTTTTCACCTGGTAAGAGTGTGAGCCTTTTTTCCCACATTTGTTTTGCTGTGTGTGTTTAACATGTGTGTGTTCATAGACTGTGGAGCTTAACCTACTCCATAGGCATCATCTTTTTACTGTGTGTTACACAGCATCCTCAGTGCAGTGTCACAGGGTTGTCTTTATCAGACTTCCCACTTCAAACTCCATTTTCTGAGACTGACTACTGTCTCCCAGAACATGTAAAGTTACAATTGACTTTATTAGTCTTTTTAAATTCACAGACCCACTACAAACTATCTTACATAGAGTTCTGGAAAGGGTTAACAGTTATCCCTGTATGTCTGTCGCTCATGGAACATTATTTTGTTCCCTGTTCTTTAAGATTTGGCTGGTCGCAGTGGTATCTACCATATTTTTCCTACTGCGGTTTATTTAAATAGCGTTGGTACTGTTTTAGGCTAAGTTAGTAGCCTCGAACTTAAATCCGCTGGACCCCATTTACTTTTATTTGGTTCCAGCTGGGTTTATTCACCATTTATTTTTGTAAAGGTCTTTCTCGTGTTTTACTCTGCACGCCAAACCAGGTTTGGTTCGATTGTTTGCCGTCCTTTGGCGGGCTTCTGCACAGAAGCCCTCCTTAGGCACCTGAATGTCTGAGGGGCACAGGATGTGAGGGAGGGGTTTGAGAATCCCTACACAGGGTCTCCTTGGAGACCCATGTCACACTCTGTATGATTGGCTGTGGTGACTGTCCTGCCAGGACAGCCACCCTGCTGTGTGATTGACAGCCAGGCTGTGTGAATGGGGGAAAACTGCATAAAAAGAAGGTCTCTGGGACTAGGAAGGCAGAGTTGCCACTGGATCAAGAGAACCAAAGAAAAGCTGAAAGAAGAGGACCACTACCACAACATAACCTCCCGATGAAGCCCTGTTGCGGGTCCGAATCTTCAAACTTCGATGACAGAGAAGATCTGCAAGGAATTTTCTTCCCTTCAGCTGGTGGGACCAACCAGTTTGCCAAACACCGAGCAAGGCCTCCCTCCCCTGGTCTAATTTGCTGTACATCGCTGCAGTGAACCGGATAGCCAGGAGGCTCGGACCCTGTTTGGGTTTTAAGGAGCACACCTTTTATTTGTTGCTTTGCTCTGCTGCTGGTTTCTTCCCTGGGAAGTGCAGGACCCTCCACCCTTCCTACTTCGTGTCAGTCCGACAGTCGCTTCAGGAACCATGAGCCTGCAGGACCTGCCAGGAACTTCTGCCTAAACTACAGCCTTCTTCTTCATTTCAGGTACTGTTCTAGCCCGGTTGTTCTTTCTGTCCAACCGCGGTGAAAGTGTTTGAAATCTTTTGCCAATCCGAGGGCTTGTCCTGCTCTACTCTTTTAAGTAACTTTTCTTCCAACAAACTTCGTTTCGAACTCTTGGCAAAAACTTAACCGTGAACTACTCTGAACTGTGTGATCCTCTGCAAAGACTCATTAACATTGGCCCAGGCCTATTGATTTGAATCCTCATTGTAGCAAGCCTTTTCTAGACTGCCCTGCCTACTTACTTGTTGGTCCTGCTTAATTTTGTATTACCTTGTTTTTCCCTCCCTTTTAAATTGCTGGAGTGCCATTTTGCTCACACTTCACTTTGAGCTTAACTTGTCCAGAATATCATCAGTTGTTGTGTAGTATATTAAGAGTGTGATTGTTCTGCTGCTTTACCTAGTGAAGTGTTTTACAACTGATGTGTAAATAAATGTATATTCTTTTACTCAGAAACCTTGAGTCAGTGTTTGTTTGAACAATGATAACTGCTGTCATTTGTGTAACTTCTGATACTGCTCACTTTACTCTTGAGATAAGTCTGGCTGTTCAGCCATCGCTACCACTTTACTGTGTAGTATGGGCTTGTACCAAAGGGGAATTTGTACTTGCACTTGTAGTCTTAATTGTGTGTGGTGTTCCCAAAGGGTACTGCATATGATTCTGCCTAACAGTTATGCAAAGCCAATTTAATGAAATGAGCATATTTCACCTTAATATGCTAATTTCTGGTAATGTCACATCCCATTGTGTTTGTTGATGAGTCCCTCACTTTCATTTTTAGGACTTGACCCCTGCTAATGGGTCATATATAACTGATGCCTGGAGGTGGGAGTTGCTGGGAGAGAAGAGAATTGTCATAACCCAAGCCATCACTATGTCTTTAAATTTCCTATTGGTTAATGTGCAAAGAAGCCCTTTGTGTGTTTTGATTTCAAATCTTCAATTTCAACCTGTGTAGTGGTAACTGAAAGTCTATTCAGAAATACATGTTAGTCAATTGATGCCAGTAATTTGCATTTGCCATTATTGTGTTGTGCCACAGAGTTGGTGGCCATCCTTGTTATTGATTTAGTATTCATTGTAGTAAAATGTAAATAAATATCTATAGATACATTATTACTATACACCGGTCTGGTTCCTAGATTATTGGTGGTACAGAGAGTATCTGATGAATGGTATTATATAGGTTGGAGGCCTCACTAAAGTTGAATCTGCTAAGTGCTTTGTTGTGAGCCACCTTGCTTGGGGGGAAAGGAACTCCCTGGGTTGAGAGTGACCGTCCAATAAACTGTGACTAAATTGTGGGCTCGTATGCGATTTGGTTTAGAGTTTTCACTGGTGACATTTGCAGTAGCCAGCAGGCTATTCATTTGAGTGTAATTGCATTGCAGCATATAGAAAGTTATGTTTGCATTGTTACAGTGCCACTCAGATTTGTACCCTGGGTTCCAGGGAGCTCTATAGATTGAACAGTGTTTATTTTAAGTTGTCATTGTGAGTGGAAACTAAGCAGGAACAGGGTTGAGATTTCGCCTCTCTATAGAGTGTATATAAGGTTGCAGACACATTTCAGAATGAATGAGCACCTTACAAATCAATATGGCCAGGAAGAACCTTCTATCCAAATTATTTTTCAAAGGTGAATGGATGGAGGAAGAACATGAAATGCGGCAAGTCAGAATGATGCAGGAAGTTGCCTCAGCAAATGTTGACATATGGCAGAATAATGGTCTGTTCCATCAATCTCTAACATACTTTTATATGACACAAACTTCTAAAAATGAGCAGACTAAAATGGCTCAGCTCACAGCATATGTGTACTTCCATGTGCTGATAGTGGAAGAATGACAACAGAATAGTGTGGCCTCTGTGCAGAACCAGGCTGAGCTTTTGAATCAAGCCCTGCAAGAACTTACAAATTAGAAACTACAGTGTAACAGAGCCACATGTTAGGGATAAAGCAAGAAAGTCTCATTGAACAGCTCAATAATGAGTTAAAAACACAGCAATGAGAAAATGCAGAGCATGCGATGCAGTTCTCTGCACTGCATAAGGAGCATAAGGAATGTATTGAAAGTCTGGGCACACTGCAACACAAATGTAATGATCAGGTTACTCATAGCCAATTAATTATCAAGGGAATTGACTCTTAAGGTGAGTTTGATCAGATGAACCAAGATTTGAACACCTTGAAACAACAGATAAAGCAGTTGAGGGACGAAAAGGACACATTAAGGCAGTGTGTCAGTTAAGGACATAGGCGGAGAAAAAAAAATCAGAATCTCAACAACTGACTGACATTAAGTGAGAAAAAACACAATTAATGGAACATGTGAGGCAAGCAGAGATTAACCTATTACAGGCAGCCCAGTGCAGAAATGCGCAAGAGCAAGAGAATAGTCTCTTGAAAATGAAAAGCTTGGAACATGCACACATGTTGCAAGCCTCGTAAAATGCAAATGAGTCCTATTGTGAAGAAATCAAGGGGCTAAAAGATAGATTAATGGACCAAAGTAAAGTGCAAGAAGCCACTCGAGCACCTGTGTCAGAATTAAAAATTTAAATCTCTGCATCCCACCAAGAGAGAGGGACCGTGAAAATCGGGTGTGAGAGGTTGGCAAATAAAATAGCTAAATACAAACAGGTTCTGAGGCACCCTGACCAGTCAGGGTATGGAAAAGCGCCCTCCAATCATGGAGTGGTGACCACTCTACCAGGGACCTCAAGCCAATTAGCCGCTTCATATGTCCAGAGTGCAGATGACTGCATGTGTACTACTTATCAAGAACAGGGAAACATGAGGCAGCTGGACTCACCCAAACCTAGTCCAACTGATTCAGAAGGCTGGTCCTTATCTGACATTGAAGAGGATTCAGGGTTACCCAGCAGAGGGAAGATGGCTGGACTAGTTGGCTTTGGGAAAGCAAAAGTACCCTAGTAACTACTTCTAACCGGGAGGACTCCTACGATGAAAAGATCAGGGAGACGGACTGGAAGAAAATCAAGCTACAAAGGGACCACCTGGTCTGCTTTGTAGAAAGAGAAGAGGCAGAGTTCAGGCTTCAAAAGAGTGTTTTAAAAAACCTCCACACATTGAGGGGGATGGGGGGAATTCCCCAGCATACCTGAAAGGAGGGATGAGGAGGACAAGTACTCTCATGTGCGAATAGCGGAATACAAGGCAAATGACCATGAGCGTTCATTGCACCACAAGAGAAGAGGCCAGACCTCATAATTCTGGGGCATTTTTCCGAGTCTCATAGAGGTATGGAGTGCCAAAGAGGACAGGGAATGGACCACAAACAGTAGCAGCTCTGAGTCAGAGAGTGAGTGGACTCATGTGCAGCGGAAAAGGAAGTCTGCCTCACAGAAGAAAGAGCTTGTGAAAGACACAATTCAGCAGATAAAGGCTGTAAAGAGCTTTATGACTGCCTACCATAAGAATGCCAAATATTTGGTATTGGAGCATCTAGAGCTTTATGAACAAATGATGACATCATTTGGAATTAAAAATGATAGAAATTGCATTGGATTGGGTAATTGAACAGGCCACCAAGATCTATGAGGTCCAAAAGCCCACTGAAAATAAAAACAATCCTAAAACCCCCAAACCATCCAACACTCCTGCCACTGCAAAGGTAGCAGAGGTGAAAAATACTCCTCTATTAGACTTGGAGACAGGGCTTGCAAATACTCCTTCTGCAAACAAGCAGAACGACAGGTAGAGGAGACCCTTGGGTTCAGCCCAATCGAGCTGGACTCAGGCAGGATACCAGACAAAAGACCCATCTGACTCCGCCACCTATGTAAGTCCAAAACACAAAGGTACAAGACCTATACCTGGAAATATATGGACTCCCCCGGCATAAGGGAGGTCCAATGAGGTAAGTACCACCCCAGGAAATCTTCTTCCAAACTTCCCTCTGGGGAGAAGTAATACTCCATTTCCCAACTTCAACTTTTTTCCCGGGTACCCAAGAAAAATTTCCAGAATAATTATCCTCTCTCCCTGCTTTGAGGACAATAGATTCCTGAACCCAGGAGAAGGGAGACCTAAGATAGAAAGTTATCAGGGAAAATTCCACTGGCCTACTCCGGGAGAAGGGACAGTTACCCTTTCCGGTAGCAGCAAAGGTATGAATCAAGACCTCCATACCAACCAGAAAAAGTGTCACAACTGAATCGACAAGCCCAACAATTAACCCAAGACCTGGGCCGCATGCTGAGGATTTAGTCGAACCCTCAGCTGGAATCTACTGCTCAGAATAACCCAACATCCGGGTATGAAGCCCCGGCGGGGACTGCCTGGAAGAAAATTCAGACAAACAACAGGTTCTTGAGGAGGGGCCCCAGGGGAAGGGAGGTGGGAAGCCCTAGAGGAATCAACCTCTCCCAACCGAATGAAGACCCTTGAAACCTCTGTGCCTGAATATGAATCTTCTACCCCTGAAAAGCTGGAACCTAAATAACAGAAGGTAAGTAGGAGAAAGCAAAAGAAAACTCACTTTGTGGAGGAAGTCCACATCATTCCTTTTGAAGGAGAAGAATCCCTGGAGGATTCAGGAAAAATATCTTCTCTTTCAGGGATGAAGGGATCCCCCACTAGTTAAAATGGTTCCCAAAAAACCCTGATTTTGATGGCAAGTATGGAGCCAAACCCCGAGCAAAATGTTCTTAACCCCAAATAATATCACCCAGATGACCCAGAAATCAAGGAGGTATTCTCCCCCCTAGGAGGTTCTGGGAACTGTCTCCAGGAAAAGGGGGACAGCAAAGATTTGGGGGAAAAGGGGACTTTCCAATCCCATCTGTTTCTCGGTGCAAAAAACTGTCCAAGATCAAACAGTGCCAGAGATCCTCCAAGCTGGCACGTAATGCACATTTTCTTTGCCCCCTTGAGGAAAGAAAAGGAGGATGTTATGCTCCTGCCAATGTACAGTGTCCCTGTGTATTATCAGCGCTGGTGGATACTGGATCCCAAGCCACCCTCCTGTCCAAAAAGGCCTTCAACCAACTAAATTCAGGGAGGGGCAGAGTCACCAAATTCCCCTCACAACTCTTCCAGGACAACTCCAAAACTTCAATGGGAATGATATTTCTGTTGAAGGGACTGCAGATCTGGAAATAAAAATTGGGCAAAACGGTAAAACAGCTAGTGATAGTCGTGACTCCAGAGGGCAAACCTTGTCTATTGGGGAATGATCTCCTTCAGAGGTTATCACCCCTGATTGACTGTGTGAGCAAGGTCCTCTGCACCAGACTAACCGGCCAATCAAACTAAAACAAAACACAAATTATGTGAGTTTGAATGGCACCTACCATGTGATTGAGTAACAGTCTGACAAAATAGAATTCCATTTCAGGAACAATCAAGTCCCAGACATCACTGTCATCTCTGTAGGAGAAATAACTAGTGATGGGAGCCCTTCTCCACTCTTGAAAATCAACCTCCCTCCCAGATTTATGTGGCATTCCACACTGGAGGGAAATACTCTGAAATTGTATACAAGCCAAAATCAGAAGATCACCCAAATCCTATGACAAAAGATGATGAAAAACTGTCTGAAAGTCTGACTGAAATCCATATAAAGGGTGAACAGCTGTTTTTCACAATTCAAATGAATGAGGTGGGGGACCCTGTTCTCGCCAGAGTATACCTGAATAACAGAAGAAGCATCATCAGTGAAGCATTATTCAGGAAACTCCCAAAAGATCAGACCATTCTCACATTTAAATTGATTGATAAATGGGAAGTATCTTGGAAACTACAAATTCCAAACATCTTCTGCCTAGCACGTGTATGCTAAAAATATCCATTGGAAACAAAACCATAGAACATAATTGTTGGGTCATGAGAGATGTCCCTTCCACCTTTTATTTAGGCAGTGACATTCTCAATCGGTTTGCAATTAATTTGGATCTAATTAAAAATAAAGCTTGTTCCTGACTGGGGTATAGCACCATGGGCCTTGACAACACTGAGAAAGCATTCCAGTCAGCTCAAATGCTGCCTTATGAGGTTGAAGTTCAAGTGAGAGAAGAGGCTACCATCTCAGTACAGGTGTGACAATTTACAATTCCCCTAAAAATTAAGCAAGGGCAGAACCTAAAAAATCAGGACGTCAATACAAATTTGAATCATCATCTCCAACAACAATGTTTGTATTTACATCCGAGACCACTAGTTAACCTAGAACATGACACCATTTTAATATTAGTGGATAACAGCGAACCTCAAAGTATCACTTTGGGCGCAGACACCTTTAACGGAAGGGCGGTTGATGCCCTATATTATTCTATTGATTTAGGTAATGAGATCATTGGACCAATCCCAAATGACTGCTTTAATAATGATGGTATCGACCCAGAAAAGATTTTCACCAGACACTGGAGGAATTTCTTGGTGTACTCTTCCTGCCCTTATGGAGTGGAAGAGGTGACCTGTTACATAAGGAAGGATGAGGTGGAATTCCGTGTGAACACTGACTACCACCCATCCTTGAAACCTCATGTCTAAGCCAACACCGTAACAAGTGATCTCTCAACCCTACAGGAGGATACTACCGAAATGTTGAGCCTGAGGTCTTTTCAGGCTTTAAGCAGATGGTCGAAGAACAAATAAATCTTGCTGATGCCTGTGAGACCGAGGAGTAAAAACAGAATCTGAAACAGGAGTCTCTAGATTTTTAGGACATCTTTTCAGTGGACTCATGTGACTGTGGATGCACAGATATACATTCGCCCACCATACCCACGGATGCCGAAATGGCTCAAGTATTTGGGAAACAATGCTGGTTACCTTTTGCGTCCATGGAGTCACTCACAGGGATTATCAAAAACCGAGAATCCTGAGGGATAACTCACCCAATCCAAAGTACCTTTAACAACCCAGTACTAGCAATACTCAAACCCAATGGCCAATCAAGACTTTGTGCAGACTTAATGGAGTTAAACAAATGGATCCACATGTCAAGATGGCCCCTTCCCAACATCGATCAGGGACTAGCCCAGATCCAAGGGTCAAAGGTGTACACCGCTGGACAGTACCAGTGAGCAGGGAAGATCAGTACAAGCTTGACTTTACCTTCAGGGGCATCAATACACGTACACCCAAACCCACTTTGGCTACATAAACTTTGGCTATGAATTTAAAATCTTCCCACATAAGACCATGCGTGATTTGTGCAAAAAGGGAAACCTGGCCTATGTCGATGATGTCTTAATCAAGAGCTCAACTGTGGAGTAACATATAGTAGAAATATGCTATGTTCTTACCCAGTTGAAGAAAGCCAGAGCAAAACTGTCCTTCCAGAAGGCACAGTGGTGCAAAAACCTATGTGAACTTCTTAGGGCATGAGATCGCCTCTGAGTGTCTCAGTCTCCAGGTCAATAAGGTGAAAGCATTATTGGAAATAAAAGACCCTACTATTCTGCAAGAATTAAGAAGTCTTCTTGGACTCACTAATTATAGTGGAAAGTTCATTGAAGACTATGCAGATGTCACTCTACCCTTGGTGCATTTATTAAAGGCCGGGGTCAGGTGGGAGTGGGGTTCAGAACAATCTGAGGCAGTAAAACAACTAAAGAGAAACTTTTCCCAAGCTCCTTGTTTGGCTTACCCCATAAAGAACAAGGTGTTCTTCTTGGAGACAGGGTTTTCAGATACCTGACTAACAGCGGTATTGTGTCAGAAGCAGGATAAGGTCAAAAAAGTTATCTCATACGTGAGGAAAACTTTGGCTTCTGTGGCGGAAAAATTCAACTATTGCAAAAAGGCACCACTGGCAGCGGTGTGGGCATTGAAAAATAACTGCCTGTTTATCCAGGGTGAGCACATCATTTTTGAGACTCCTCACCAACCCCTTGCAATAATGAGAAAGTGACCAAATTGGAACAGGGGATGTAAGTAATTCCAGAATTACTTCATGGATTCTGTCCAGGCAAGGCTTTCCGGTGGAGGTCAGATATGGCCAAAACAAGTAGAGTCCTCTAGCAAAGGTATTGGCTGTCATGCAGGACTGTGCTCAAGAAAACTGTCTTGAGGAAAAAAGTCTAAGGACCAATGACAATATGGAGGCGTACCTGACTTCCCAGCACAAATTCTATGAGGAAGACTTGTGTCAGGGGATACCCATAGTTTATGTGGATGGGTGCTCCTACCATGTTAACAATAATGGTGAAAAGAGCTAGTGGCTGGCATTGGGAATGTCTGGGTGAAAGATAACATAGAACCCTCTGCTGGTTACAAAATAGGACCCCGAATTAGTCAGATGACAGAGGCGATGGCTGTTTATCAACCCAGTTTCAAAAATAAGGGTGCCTGTTCAGCCACAGGTCCTTCAGGCTAAATACATCAAACAATAATATAATGGACCTTGGCAAATGAGATTAGAACCTTTCTTTATATGGAAAACGTAAATCTTGTCAGTATCACAAAAATATATTTATTTTTATACAACTTTGCGACATTTGTTCATACAACATGTCTTTTCAATGCAAATAATTATTTTCAACATCTACATACATACACCACCATTCATTACGTTATTCATTCATATTCTCACGAATGTAAATATCTAAAGGACATGGGTTATACATAAATCCAACAGTACTCACAACATTAAATACATTTATAACACCTATCTTGATTCTCAATGAGTGTTTATACAAAAAATCAAATAGCAATCTGCTTATTCTATAAACTCGACACATGTTTCGGTCGTCAAAAGGAGGCTACCGATTCAGACACAGGGTTAGTGCGACCTTCTTCAGGTTGCAGGTGGTTAATGATGAAACCAGCCCGAGGTGTCAGCAAAGGAATATATCCTGCAGCCCTGTTGTTAACATTTGACACGGGTCTGATCCAAAGTTCAGGGTAGGTCTCTTATACGGTCGGCACATGGTACAAAGATCCATGCTTTCATGCTTGTAGTCCAAAGACTGCAGTGGAGAGCACCAACACTTCTAATTTCTGACCTGGCGGCTTTAACACCATCCGCCTGCAGGCGGACACGGAAACACCGACTCTGTCATAGACGGACCCGGTGTTTCCATGGTCCCCATCCCCATGGAGTCCTATGGGACTCCATGGGAATGGGGATTTACTGATTTCCGCCTCCGGAATTACCGGGTCACCGGGGTTGTAATTGCTCGGTGATTCTGGCAATCACGGAGGCGGAATGGTAATACGAGTCCGGTGGTAACCTGCCAGAATTTCCAGCACAGTTACCACCGGATTCGTAATGAGGCCAACTAACTTTCCACAAATAAACTGACGTGTAAATGGAAAGACCTATATTTCTTCTAGAAATAAACACTGGTTTCCTATGTTAACTATCCCCTATGGGTGAATAATCCCAAAAGTGAACTTATATCTGCTCAAATACTGTAAGAAAGATTGCAGTTATGAACAGCAGGCCCAGGTGAAATACCAAATGTTACATGTTAAAACACATCTTTTTGATTTAAAATGCAATATTTCTCAGAATTATGCATGTAACTGGCTGCCGCTGCTTCCCCCACTGACCTGCTGTGTATCTGGAACTGTGACCTCCAGACCTTTGTCTGAGGCCCACTAGAAACAAGGTCTCGTTTTCAGTTAAAAACACAAAGAAATATAAAGAATTAGATCCGAATTACAGAGGTTGCAGATAAGCCATCCAACAGAAATGACCTTTAAGGATTGACTCGACCCCAATAACTGGCATCTCAGAGCCTTAATGGATCTTCAAACACTGTGTAGAAACAGGCATCTACTGATAAACAGATGTTCAGGTTACATGTGAATGGGGAGAAATGAAACTCAAGAGGGTCTTTGTTGGGAATATGAAACGACGACCTTCCATAGGTATGTATTGCAGTTGATTAACATCGGGCCCCCTTTCTTGAATAAAAAGAGAATTGTGTGTCCCAGTGAGCTCATCCAGGACTCACAATAAAGGGCATAAAAGCCTGTCAGTTCCCTGTGAATATTAACCATGTGTGATGTATAGAATTTGAGTTAGAAAGAAAACCATGATCCTGACCTTCTCATAATTCAAAGGAATTTGAAATGTTTGTGAAGTGATAGATTGTGAAATTGTTTGAATTGTGCGGTGGCATATTTTTCATTATTTCGGCCCAGGAGCAAATTTCAAAAAATGATATGTCCTCCCAGGAAGGTGATGCCAAAATAAAATGAGTATTCCCTGATTCACCATAAAATGTAGAATTCAAAAATATATATGTTCCTGCAGTTATCTGAAAAATGAGGGTAGTTGCCATGTGGTGAGAATGTGTGTAAAAAACTAAACATAAAAATATGTCATTTTGAAATGATGCATCTTCCTCCACCCCCATTATCCATAATACAGACCTATACACTCCTTTTCCTTTCATCTGGCAGATTAGTGGGAGGGGGAGAAAGAGATATGTCCAATCTGTAGTGTGGAAATATTCATAATGTGTGTCATCAGCGTTATGTAATATCAGTTTTCAATGTAAAAGAGACAAAGGGAAAAAAAAAGATGAGAGCAGACTGACAACAACAGAGAGCTGACAAAAGGAAGGCTGTCACCAAGGAGAGCAGATAGACAGGAGACCCTGGGACACTTGCTGGGGACATTTGCATGGAAGCTGGGAGTCCTATCTGAGAGAAAGGCCGAACATCTGGCTGGAGGTACCTTGCTGTGAATAGAGACCAGAGGTGTGAGCTGCCTACCTATTCCTGAAAGAGGGTCTAAAATGGTGCTGGCCTCCTGAGCTAAGAACAGAGTAAGTAGATATATCCCAAAGCTATCAATTGTGTGGGGAGCTAACTGCCTTAATCCCTTTCCATTAGTGGGTGGGCGGAGAAAAACTGTGTAGACCCTGACCATATTTGACTAAAAATATCACTTAATTCCCTTAGAGAAAAACACCATATCTGTTTTACCGGAAGTGTGAGGGAACACTGTCTGTGTTAACCCATGGCTTTTCATTAGTGGCTGCTCTTCCATTAGAGTGAAGGGGATTAACAGCGTTATACCCTTATCTTATTTAACTAAAAAGATAATGTAATTAATTCCCATAAGGTCAGCTACCACGAGGTGATGTGTTTGTCAAAATTTGAAATTGACAAAGATGATCCAAGTGCCCAGTAAGTAACTCTAGTCTTTAATGTAATTTGGGTAACTCTGCTGCTTATTTGAATGTGCTAGTGTCCTAAAACAAAAATGCCAACACCCTGCCTTCCCTCTAAAAACAAATTGTCCCAAATGAATTTTCCCATTCATTCCAAATTCCCCAAACCCTGCATTTAATTTGAATGTGTGTTCTCCAAATGATTTTCCCACTGAGTTCATTTACCAAATCATGCTTTTCGAATAACAGCCAAAACGAAATTCCCATTATATCCTCACTCTGTGTACTTTGCCTTCAAACTAAGGGTTCATCTATAACTGATACCTGGGTGTGGGGGTTGCTGGAAGAGAGACAATCATTGTGATAACCCAAGCCACCATCACTGTGTGTTTAAATGTCATATCTGTTAATGTGCAAAGAAATCCTATGCGTGTTTTGATTTCAAATCTTCAAATTCAACCTGTATTTGTTGTGGTAAGTGAAAGTCTATTAAGAAATACATGTCAGTCAATTGATGCCAGTAATTTGCATTTGTGATTATTGTTTTGTGCCACAAAGTTGGTGGCTGTCCTTGTTATTGATTTAGTATTCAGTGTAGTAAAATGTAAATACATATATTATTATTATTATTATTATTATTACTACTATACACCTGCCTGGTTTCTAGCTTATTGGTGGCACAGAGGGTATCTGCTGAATGGTATTATATAGGTAGGGAGCCTCACTAAAGTTGAATCTGACAAGTGCTTTGTTGTGCACCACCTGGCTTGTGGGGGGAAAAGGAACTCCCTGGGTTGAGAGTGACCGTCCAATAAACTGTGACACATTCATGTGTGTAACACATTACAGTGGTAGCCTACATTAGACAACCATTAACAGACATGACATCTGGAGGATACAATCTTTATGGGTTACAATGCAATGGTGTAATGTTATGGCAAAGGCCCTGAAGGGAGAACAATATGGGTTGTGACCCTGGCTGGTGCTTCCACTTGAGTGTAGCCAATTGGTGCACAGTGTCTGCTGCTTAAACATTGTATATTCCTCACCCTGCACAACATTAAACATAATTATGCAGAGAAATGATTCACACACGTCTAAACTTGAGGAAATATCAGCCTACAATATATACCAAATGTGCTTTGTTTTATCCTAGCGGCAGAGATGCAGGGCAATTTAATTCCTCCTTGGTAATGAGATACTGAAAGAATATAAGAGAAGGTAGCTACTGCCAGTTGGGCAACTTGGGACTCCAAACAGTGTGGCTTCAGGTGGAATGGGTAGTTAGGCGTAGTGACATTCCAGCCTGGCTAGGCATTTTGTAGTCTCTGAACAACTGGGGAGCTGAAAATGAAATGAGGTCTTTATTTAATCTGTGAGATGTGTTGTCTCACAGATTGAGTGCAGGGATGATGGATGGTGCTAAATGTATCACGCACTCATAAATTGACTATAGCATGACGAGGAGTAAAGGCTGCCACTTGTTTCTGTGCACGCAATCTAGGTTTATAGGCTTCCATGCCTTTCATCTGGAGTAATGGGCTAATAATAATTGTGCAGCATCAATGAAGGGGGCAATTATCCTCTGGGGCATTGTTTGAACGCTGCTATGCAGGAATTGGTTTCGCTTTTTTTAGACGTAGTAATTGGCAAATGACATGCATATTTTGACTCTATGGACTGAGCGCAATTTGCAATCAAGCAAGGCAGACGACAAACAAAGGCAGGCGCATGCAAAATGTAGCACGATTTTGGTTCATAAAAACCTGAGGTCGTCATACAGTCGAACTGTTTCATGGAATAAGAAGGCCTCGTGCAGGAGGACGTAGCTCGAATACATCATGCCGTGTACATGATGCCTTTAATTGGGTGAATAACGTCATCGTAAGTTGTGCTTAAAGAGAAGACACACTAAATGCTGACCAGTTCCTGGCATGTGTATTTCCTGGTTCCAACTGCATCGTGTTGCTTCAGAAACCTGGAGCAAACGGATTGAGTGTATGTTCTGCAGGGGGCCATTTCAGGATCATCAGCGAAAAGTTTGCTTTTGAAGCCTACCAACAGTTAGAGCAGCAGGAGAGCTGCATGCATTAGAAGTCAGACAGGCAGCGAACAATGAACAGATACTGGTGGGGAAAATAGGAGAGCATTGCTGACACCAGGCTCCACTCCACATTCAAAGGCACAGATGCAAAATGCGTCCTGCAATAGCCAACACTTCCTCCCATAGCAGGGGGCACAGAAAGGTGCTGCCCTCCAGAGAGAATATATGAACTGACATTCACTTGGCATGCTTTTGCCATGGGCTTTCTTTACGGTGGAGAATGAGTGTGGCTGCCTTTGAATTTCTACTTGCCTTGGCCACAGCACTATTATGTTTGCGTTTATTTTTGGTGTGTATGTGACAAAGGTTAAATGCCGCCACCGCTCCCCCTTAAATAGTAACAATTTTAAGTGCAGGAGCCTATACAACATTTCTGTAAACTATCTTAACTTTTTGCTAAGCAAGTTCTAAAAAACTAGTATCAGCTTAAGAAACAGACTTGTTTTTATTAAAAATCAGTAAACATACACATAAATATATGTTTGAATTTTGTTTTAGAAATTCCCCTCTATCCCAATCTTATGTATTCTTTTCATGTTTCAATGTTCACTTTTTCTTTTGCCTTGTACCTCTCCTTGATTTAATAACATGCAAGATTGTCTTTTTCTGATGGAGTGCTGCAGCGTTGCATTGATGCGTGGATTTAAACAGTGATTATTTCACTGAGTTTTTTTCTGGCAGAGGGATTGAATTCTAAGGATAATGCATACGCATATGGTAATCTCGTTTCTTGTTTTCACACACATTCCAAATGATTTAACTTTACTGCTCCTTAATGTATGCCTTATGACAGGAACATGTGCACAAGATATAAAAAGGCCACTTTTTGTTTTAGTCTTAATGTGAGCGCACATATTACTACTGCTTTTTTGTAAAGACTTCACGAAAAGACATACAGATTTAAACATGTAACTTCATCACTGCATATAATATTGCTATTTTATGTATAGACTTAACAAAAACAATTGCACCTTTAAACATTTAACTTCATCACTGCACATAACACTGCTATTAATAATATGCATTGTTAATCTTATTAAAGTACAATATCAACTATTAAAATAATTCATCAAAAAGAAAGCCTTATACATAAAACAACTGAAAGGCACAGCTTTCAATGCAAGTCTTTTTTCTGCACATTTGTAGAAATGTGACTGGAATTAATATTTTCGTATTTACTCCTAATTCCCGGCAAGTGGTCCGTAGACACACACGAGGACATGTTTGAGTTAGAAAAATGCAATTTAACTTGTTATGGTACCTCTACGTGACTAGCGGCTGTTTGACATTTTTCCGGATTTCCACCGATTTTGTTGAGGCTTCTTCCATCAGGCAAGAAAAGATCCTTTGAAAACGAAAATTGAGCTCTGTAAACTGTTATTGAAGAGCGAGTGCTTCCAACTTTTGTTAAGGCCCCTGGCTGCTTGTTAAAGGGCTCCTCCTATTAAGGCGCCACTGCTCCTCACAAACACACTAATACATTTAAGGGTTTCAAGGGACACTAGAACAGCTGTCCTGGCTTTAAAAGCACGAATCCATCCTACAATACAACAGCTTTGACAAAAAAATAAAAGGCCGGCCGCCTAGAAAACAACAACAAAGTGTTCATCAGAACGCGGAGACGCTTTCATAACAAGAGGACCGTGTCTCGCCATGGATTGCGTGCCGCCGATGGGGCAGCGTGTTGAAAACGCATTTCCTCATCGGACACCTGACCAATAAATAAATAAATGCTTAAATAAATAAGTGCTAATGTGCAGACTGTGCGCTAAATATTTTGGAGATTCAACAACCCCCAATCAAACGCACACAAAGGACTGCCCGTATTTCCAGCGAAAATCCACTTCACTGCTACACAGAGCATGTGTGAACAGAAACCTTCAAACTTAATATAGGATGGAAGCCCTGGAATCTTAATTTGGCCTCAAATGTGCCCTGGACTGTTTCTATAGAGACGAGAGGGAAGCGTTGACTCCCCCGCTCTGCTATTAAAGTTTAGTGCATTGAAAATGGTCTCCATGCTGTGCTACCCTTTCACAGAGCAGAGCCGGGTCTGGACTAATCCGTACAAGTTGTCATGCCATGAACTAGTAGTCCAGCGTCCCTCCTTTCATTTCTCTCGCGGGCTATACTGTACGTCACACTTCAGTGGGCCTTCACAGAGCGAGATATCTCTTGTGAAAAGAGGCTCGCATTCAAACAGTGGCTCAGCTCAAGCTTATAAAAAAAGAAAGCGATTCTCCCCAGTCATACACACTCTATCTAACATAGGCTCGTGTGCAGACGACAGACACAAAGGCTAAAGAATGACACATGTATAGTCTGTTTGCAGTTGTCTTAGTAAACACGCCTCGGGGAAATACCTATCTTTTGGCTTCACAAAAACAAAGGCACTTAAAAACACCTGTCAGAGGTCCCGAGTGTTACCCAATGGAAAACCTGGCCGTGAACAGGAGAAGAAAGTGCACCTAATTACTTTACCCTCACAATTGTGCCTACCCACAATGCAAGTGCCTTCGTACGCACCCTGCCACGGGGAGCCAGCTCCTTGTACTTTCAAGCATAACATGGGGTTGGTGTCGTGCAGGGGTAGATCGCGCACATCGCATGTGTGTTTTCTTTTAAGTATAGACTTCAAAGGTAGACTTTCACATGAATGCTTTCGATGGTTAACAATGGCAGTCGTGCAGCTGGCCATGTTTTTTTAAAGTCACTACAACACAGTGCAAGTGTGCAGTGTGGATTGCGGAGGGCTGAATGCAACGGGCGCTTCTTTACATTAGCACGGGTTTAAGAGGTATGCTGCAATCTATATAGGCCAACGGCGGCAACCGGGTGTAAACTGTGGCTGGGGGAAAGGAGTGGCTGAGAAGTCTATAACATGTGTACTATAGATGTGCATACAATTGTAATCATAGCGTTTGTATAGGTCATAGAAACCCTGCTCTCCTGAAGAGCTCTGGTAAGTGCAACGATGATAGCAAAGAATGCAAACTAATTTCAATAATCGAAGGGCATCTCTTATTCTTGCTTTGGGCAGCCCTGGCTGAGCTCTTGCGCAATAAGAGCTCAGCGCAAGGATGACGGTTTCTTTCAGCGTGTGCAGGTGACTAGGGCTGAGGTCCCATGCGATCTGTGCCCCTTGGATTCGAAACGGGCGTTCAGGGCACCGTCAATGCTGGGGGTTTGGACGCTGTAAAGTTTACGATACATGGTACAGTACCCGCGCTTTTCTGGCATCCGACGAGCGACTTTACAGGAATACGTCGGCAGTGTTTAGTTTCCCTGTAAGGATACCGTGTGGGTGTTAGAAGGCTGCACGTCTGACGTTTTCAGAGATTCGTTTAATTATGTTGGCAAAAGCAGGCCGCGTTTGTCGTTGCTTCGAAAGGCAAATAGTCAGACTCGGGTAATACGGGTCTTTTTAAAACTGTGCCCCCTTGCCGAAGAGAGTTGCTGCACCACATGCATGTACTTGAGTCGCATGATCGGTGCAAAACTATAAGATGGATCGTTTTCATTTCGCGTGGCTTTGAATGGGATGTCATGCCACCCGCCCATGGCCAGAACATACCAACTGTTAAGTGTCCAAATATGCCAGGACATGTTGATTTATTTCCATCATTACTGAACAAACTCAAAACGTCTTTGTTTCCTCCAGTAGCATTAGCAATTAATCTCTGATATACACACGTTTACAATACTACCACATTCTGATTTGATCTCAGCTTTATTCTTTCATTGTCTTTTATCTTTTTGTGATGGAATCATTAATTTAATGGCTCATATATTATGCATCAGTAAGCAAGTTTCCAGCAGCTCTTTAATGTAAGTTGTGCTTCACAAAGTCAGCACAGAGTATAATTATGAGGGGCTGCATTTGTTATCGTTTCTCATCATGGTCTGGATATTTTTAGAGTGACCTCTACCAGGCTGATGTTTACAGCAAATTGTTATCTACTCGTGATGTAAAATAAGTTCAGTGCAGTTTTGTTATGTACTCGTAGTCATAACTTATATATTAAAATGTAAATGTTGCAGCTGAGAAGCTGGTGGGTGTGTTTCATTTCACTGGCAGTGGACTTTACATAATTAATAACATTGCGATAGCATGCAAAGGACTGTGCATCCGATTAAATTCATGATTCCAGGGATAGCGACATCAAATGAAATAATACAATATACACCAAATGTAAACTGGCCTCTTGATTTTCTAGAAAATGTTCAATCTTATGGAGGAAAATGTTTCTGTCCATGTATATACACAAACACACACACACACACCTACACAACATTACATCGTAATAACCTATGTGGCTATTGTAACATCAGTCATTGAAAAACTACAATTTATATCATGTACTAGGTAATTATTCCTAGAGAGATGACTTATGAACTATTATCTTGCCAACAATACTGCTCAGTGGCATTTCAAAACCACATACCTTCAGAATATGTAAATAAGATAGTCAATTTGAGCCAAGTCACACATTCCACGTATATATTATAAATTAAGGTGTGTAACATAAGTCATGGGAAATCTGAAAATTCTATTGCTAATAACTTTTGACTTGCATAACGGACTTGGCTGACATTTTCCAAACAAAAATGTTGTCATAGATTCCCTCCCCCCCATACTGGTAATTATGGGAAAGATTTGGTAAAAAATGCTAAAGTTATTAAGAAAAAAAAAGAAACGCTATTTTCGGCCTCCTTTCATTCACTTTCCCATAGTGAAAAAGTCAAAATGTTATCACCCCAAAGCTCAAAAACCGCTGGACAGAATTGGACCAAATAATAAACAACTTGGGCACAAAGCGTTGACTTAATTTCTGGGATAGGTTTGGGGTCCAGTGGTTTTAGAAATATTTAACGGGGAGGGGGTGCATCCTTCTCCCAAAAATATAGCTATATCTCCCATGGTGCTTTGCAGCAGAGAGGCTTTTCAGAAATGAAACGCTGTCATGTTTTTTTTGCTCAGTACAAGAGATTACTGCAGTAATATCAGGGTAAGCCGAAATCAAAACATGCTGAAAACGATATTTAGAGATGGAAAACCGATACAAAGGCATTAGGCTATAGGTGGGGGGAGAAGGAGAGATGCACACAGTATTGGGGAATATTGGGGGAATCTTGCGTGATTACTGTGGTAATGATGCAAGACACGCTTGGAAATGAAAATGTGTCACACGAAGCAAAGAGAGAAAGGAAGTAATGGGAGGAGGTCAAGGAGGTAAAAATAAACTGAGGTGGGTGGGGGGACATAAGGAAAAGGAAGGAGGCACATGGAGAGAGCATGTGACAACGTTTTAATTTCTGAGCGTTATTGCAGTAATTACTGCGGTATTACCATGATAATTACCGCAGAATTACAGTGGAAATGTACACTGAGGAAAATAAAATGGGGGGACATCTGCTGTGATCACATATACTAGGCAAGGGGAAATGGATCTTTGTGCCAGTGGACCCTGAAGAAAGCTACTGGTGCAACATGTGCAGCAGCCATGGCCAAAGGCCATCACTAGTGGGCTTGAAAGAAAGGTAGTGTTTTAAAATATACAGTGGGCTTGGCCAAAGTCCATACTGACTGGTGTAGCGCAGACCACCAGTCAACCAGAATAAAAACAATCCTCTAAGGAAAAAGGCTAGGGGCACCTCTTGTAAGGATTACTAAATATTATTTCTCATACAGAAGAGAAAAGGTATATTTAAGTAGAGGAATTGAAACCCGACTGCCATGGAGCACACTGGTTAGTTCAAACCATGGCAAGCATTATAACCGGTGTTGTCGTCACCGATGATACAAACAGTATATTGTACTCATTCCCCTAGCTCATTGGCTGTCCCCTATGTACATAACACTCGCTGTATATGGGAGGACAGATAATTATTTATGGTTTGTTTGCGCCCGTCCCCTTCCATGTGGTTTTTGACCTTGCCACTTTTGGTTGTAAGGACATGAATGTTGGCCTTCTTAACAATGTTCCTCTCTTAAAAACATCTCACATGATGTGCACCTGGCAATTAGACATGAGATCATTGGATACTCTCGAAGTCAAATAGTCCCTCTGAAAGGGGAGGCGCATCTTTGGATCCCAGACATGTAGACGCCCCCGCCATGCCCCCGGGCACTGACCTGGATTTGTAAGCCTCAACCCATGCACCTTGTAGTACAAATCACAGGACCTCCTATTCTGTGCTCCACCCTTGACAGCTGCCCCCACCCGGATCTTCACCTGGTCTCCTCCAAGACCACACTAATCAGTCACACATTGAGGTATTTAGGAATTTAATTGAGGGCATCTGCGCACTACTGCCCTAAATCTGGGATGGACTGTTTTGGCAGCTCAGACCATCTGCCTTTGCTCCCTGGAAATTGTCTTTCAGGGACAGGTGCAGCCCTACCTGCGCTCAGCTATTCGCATTCCTTTCTGATTGCATGAAGGTCTTCTTGTCTAATGGGGATGGGAAAGTGTATTGATGCTAAATGCCACACTATTATTTCTAGTCCGGGGGCCTGGCCGTTCTAGGCCTTAATTTCCATATGACCGTGTGTCAGTGTTTTCTGTCACAGGACGGGGCTGACTATTACATAGTTAATTCATATTGCTTACTGCTATGTCCCATCCCCCCACAGGTACACCCCCCTTCCCATGGCTTTCTAACGACACATAACCAACTACTCCCTAGCACCATATGCTACCTGTATGTCACCCATTGCTTACTCCTCTCCCTACAGCCGTGCTTCTTGGTTTCATTATGCTTTTAAAATATATTCCTCAACCAGAATCTTTTTGGAGGGCAGTGGGCTTTGACATGCATCCCAACACTGGCCAGGGCTGAAGGCCATGGCTAATGGTCCCCAAGCAAACCTATAGGTGGAACATATACAGTGACCACAGGCAAAGGCTGTGCGGACATGTCTAGTGAGCCCTAAACAAACCTATGGTGCAACATGTATAGTGGCCACAGTCAAAGATCATAGGTCAAAGGTCATATCATTTGGTCTTGGACGTCTGCTTGGATTCACAGTAATTTGACAATATGGATCTATACACACAGATATTTATGATACATATGGTGATCCATTCTTGTATGAAATGTATATCACATTAGTGAAATCATAACCATATTTTTCGTAGTGTATTTATGAACAATGCTATTTGATGCCACTTCCTGTGTTGTCAAGTGGTGAAAGGTCTTGTTTTATTGCTTCCCGGGATGTCACTTTGGGGTGGGGTCAAATGACATCACTTCTGATGATGTCATCAGTGATCAAGGGTCGTGAGGCCAGGGATAGGCCACTTTTTAGAGGCAAAGAGTGGGCTACTTTTTTTTGGGTGACCGGGCCTATTTCTTGTCCCAATCTGACCCTGAGAGTGCAGCCCTTCCCTCGACTCCTGTCCCCTCTCTGCTATGTGGGGAAGGGAATGCAGGTATTGCCGTCGATGCTGCTGCCTGAGGTGTCCTTCTCAGCCTCTCCTGCTCCCTGCCCGTGCCTCGGGAGGACCACACCGATCAGCACAAATCTGCATCTCTCTTGCCACGAGCTGAGGGAGAGAGTTGAGCTAATCCCGGCCTTTGTGACACCATCAAAGTGTTTCAGGCACTGTAATCATGTGGAAAAGACAAGTGAGAGAGAGGCACGAGCTCAGCCCCTCAGGCTCAGTCCTCTCAGTCTCAGGATGGAACTCACACAGCCAGCTCACCCCCAACAATTTGTTGTTGCAAATGCAATGAATCACAACAAAAAGAGCGGCTCCTCGCCCAGGAGTCTCTCCTTTTGCTACAATTTATTACATTACATTTGCAACAACTGGCACCACACCGTCGCTGGATTGGCTCCGGGCCCAGGGCAATGCCAGGCCAGCACACCTTCATAATGCATTCATCAAACACTTGCATGTTATCTAGCTTTAATACATGCTTCCACTGTTCGTTGTGCCGCAATGAGGCACGAGCTGGCTACTGAGCAGGCTGCAGCCTGCAACCCGTAGGCAAGCCTGCCAACCCTGAGTCATATTGTAACCTGGCACACCGACCCACATATAGTAGACCGGCCCCCTGGGCCTCAGATTGGCCTGGCCACAGGCCGAATGATCAACATGCCAGTCCGATGCTGTTTATGGTAAATTATACCATTCTTGTACTCTAGTCCAATTCTTGCCTTATACCTGAGACGCTAAGTGTTTTCAGGATTATTTGAAGGATGAGCATTTGCAAGCACAACTGGCCCGAGTCGTTTAAGTAAAGGTTGTGATAAATTGGTGGCAATTGAAAGAGAAGATTAATTGTCACATTAGCATAACAATTTACTCCAGTTGAGTTTCTGAATTTAAATGGACCAAAGAGTTCTGTTTGTGGATTGTTTGATGGTCCTGCAGATGTTTTTGGAAGACAGGTTTGTATCTTTCTTTTGTGATGGATGTGCAGTTGATTTTGTACTAGACAGTTTTGTGGCTTCTATTGTTTGATTGAGGAGTTGGTCATTGTTTTTTTAGTGGTATTGATGCAAAATATGCTATAGCTTCTGTTTCTATTTTTTTTCTTCTATCATTTGTCTTTTGAAAGCTTTATTTTTTTAGGTACAGTGTACATATCTAGATGGGGGGTGTATAAGGCCCGTATGCTGTTGTATTCCAGGATGCAAGGAATGTCAGCATTGACTTTGTTTGCATCAAAGTTAACTAGGAATAGACCATTGAGTGTACGGTGACATGAAAGTGCTATGTAACTCATACCTTCTTTAAAGACTGTTCTTCCAATGTAAATCAATGCTTTATCTACGGTTAGACCTTGTGATTTGTGGATAGTGACACCATAAGCAAGATCCAGAGAAAATTGCTCTCTGTATACGTGCATGTCTTTGAAAAGAAAGAAAACGTTTGATTGTCCAGCCAATTTCTTTAACTTCTGCAAGTGGATATTTACAAACTGAATGTTGTTGTCATGCGGATATGTTTGGAAGCCAACAACCATACCAATTGCTCCTCTTAAACAGCCTTGTTCTACATCAAGGTTATGTTTTCGAATTACTCTGTTCAGACGCAAAGTCAATATTTTCTCCAATCTGGCTGTGTTGGAGATACATTTTTCTAAGCTATTTAGGGCCTGATTCATGGAATGATTTGCATGGAAAATAGGGGGCATGCGTGCGAAATCACGCGCAAGTGTCAGTTTGTGTATTCATGGAACATAATGCGCAGGGTTTACCAGGGACTTGCGAGGAATCCGCACCGGTCCAACAAGTCACTGCAACACCACGAATGCCTTGTGCGAGACCCCTGGCGAAAGGGCATTGGGTTCTTCGCAGTTACCTAAAAAGGGGTCGGAACATGTGGAATGGGGAACAACAAGCAAAAATATGGGCACAACAAGGGATGTACCAAAGTAAAATCCTGCAACGCCATACGCTTGTTAAAGTCCTGCATTCATGGAATTGGACATGGTTCTACGTCGCACGGAAAAAACGTGCAAATCCAGAAACACGTATGCAACGCGAAAGCTGGCGTAAGCATCACCCAGCTCTAACAAAAATACATAAAAAGGGCATGCGTACAACAAAAATGCGTATAAAGCTACGATGAATGTACCATTTATCGCAGCAGTGATCGTGGGACACCGCAGGAGGAGGAGGATGGCCAGGGCATGGATTTTTCTAGCTACTACCAGCCTTTTTAGGATGCCTGATGACCAGGTGTATAGCAGGTATAGGATTCCACCTCATATCATATTAGACCTGGTCACAGAGTAGGAGGATGATCTTACATCACCCAACGTGTGCTCCCAAGCACTGTGCCCCTTGGAAAAGGTGCTCAATGTACTGCATTATTTGGCCACTGGGTCATTTCAGTGGATAACTGCCATAGTTGGGGGCATTTCACAGCCCACACAGTCATGCTGCCTACACCAGGTGTTGGCAATCATGACTGCACGCCTTTCAGTCCGCAGGCAAATCTACATGCCCAGAACACCTGCAGAAAGGCAGGCCATGGTCCAGGAATTTTATGGGGTGCGCACTTCCCTAAAGTGCTTTTTGCGATTGATTGCACCCATGTGGCTCTACGTCCACCTAGGGCCACAGAGCACATCTATCGCAATCGCAAGCACTGGCATTCCATCAATGTGCAGATTCTATGCAATGCCAAGGGTATCATTACTTCTGTATATGCAAACTATCCAGGGTCCACCGATGATAGCTTCATATTCAGAAAGTCACCCCTACACCCGTCCGTGGAGGCGGGAGGTATGGCAACACATAGCTCATTTGTGAGTATAAATGCCTGTGCACATGCATGCATGTCACACACACACAAATACACACCAATGACAAACATTCTAAACTCTACAGGGGACAGTGCCTACACTTTGAGCACCTACATGATGACGCCAATACCGAACCCTGCCACACCACCCCAGGTAAGATACAACACAGCCCATATTGCAACTCGGGCCATAGTGAATTGCACATTCGGAGTGCTCAAGTCACGTTTCCGTTCCCTTGACCACTCTGGTGGTGAGTTGCGATATGCACCACCACTAGTGTGCAGGTTCATTGTGGCAGCATGTGTCCTGCACAATGTTGCAACACAGCGCGGTGTACCAGTGGACCTGGTGGTTCCCCCACATCCCCAACCACATGCATGTCATTTGCGCAGGGAAGGGCAAAGGACACACAGTGAGGTTGCACGTGCCCAGCTTGTGGCACAATTTCTCACCTAAAATCCAACCCCTGGGGAGTGCAAACATCCCGGGTACATTCCGTGTGCCATTCAATTATGACAAAGGGGTAATCATCTGTGCCCACCAAACCACCCTGAGAATGTGTCCTTGGAAGTGCTACATTGTGTGCATCCCTTAGAACTAAAACTATTTTTTTGGCCATCGAAAAGTAACACATAGATGAGGGACTATGCCACTACCACCATGCCAAACTAGACATCCAATGTCCTGTGTGTCACATAAACCGTCCCATATTTATTTCAATGTCATTTGTATGAATATGAAGTGCACAAGTCCTTGGCCATCACAGCGCTGTCACAGAAAGCTTATTCAGTTTCATAAGTCTTTGTCAAAACATACATGTTGCCTAGCCCCATGTTTTAGGGTGGCAGCATCATACAAATGCAGAAAATCAATTTAGATGGCCGTGGCTAGGAGGAGAGGGAAGAGGGCAGGGGGAGGACAATGAGAGGGAGGAGCATACACATCACAGGCAACCATGGGGGACATAAACAACATCACAGGTGACCGGGGGCAGGCACTACATCACAGGCGACCGAGGGGGCATACACAATGTCACAGGCGACCACGGGGGGCAAATACAACATCATAGGTGACTGGGGGCATACACAACATCACAGGTGACCAGGGGGGACATCCAGAACATCATAGGTGACTGGGGGCTTACACAACATCACGGGCGGCCAGGGGAGGGGGCATACACAACATCGCAGGTGATATGGGGGGACATACAGAACATCACAGGCGACCAGGAGGGCATACACATCACAGGCAACCACAGGGTGGGATACACAACGTCACAGGCAACCTGGGGGGTGTGGGCCATACACAACATCACAGGCAACTGGGGGGGCAAACACAACATCAGAGGTGGCAAGGGGTTTGGGGGCATAAACACAGTGCCCCGTTCCCATGCAACCACCACCAAAGTGTCAGCCAATGCCATGCACTAACAAGTCTGTGGAACTCACCTGCCTTGCATACGATGCACACCATCGTGAGACGCTCCACCTAAATGGAATAAAATGCAGAGTAACAGCACAAAATACATGTGCATACATTATCACAGTTGACACCAGAAATAAAATATGCATACAACACAGAGTGCAGGAGCTACACAGGATGAATGTCCATTGACATCGATATGTACAAGAGTATGTGTACCACACCAGAGAGAGAGGGAGGGAGAGAGAGAGAGTGGCACAGAGAATGAACAAGAAAATGACAGATCAAGGAGTCCATGGACCGGTTCACCAATGTACAACATGCTGCACAGCACAGTCGGCGTGCCCATTCAGGTTTCCACATAGGTAGGTAACACAGTGACATGAGCTCCAATGAAATTACCACAACCCCATGTGAGCATGCAAAGGACACATAAGAGAACCGACACAGGCATCAAAGATGACCAACAATGAAGCATGCCAACCAAATAAAGGTGTCTGAATGCTGTAAATCCCACATGACCTTCACAAGTAAGTGTGTTCCTTAATTTGATAAAGGAACGACATTGTCTGGTGGAGGGCATGGGGAGTGTGGACTTCGAATGGTGCAGGATGTCTCACCCGGGACAGCAGTCACCGTCACATCACGGATTACTGGAACAACATGGGCGAACATATCAAAACAGACATTTTGCAGTATAATTGACACAGCATACACGTGCCATGGAAAAAGAAAGCTATGATTACCTGCACATGCCACCCGGTGCACCCCCATGCAAACATGCTAGAATAGTTCACCAGGCATGCCTGCACGTACACCACTGCACATCTGTAGTCCCTGAGGAGTTAATGGCACACATCAAGGGCAATTAATGCAAGAAATAATAAAGACCATAACCAGGAAAGGGCAAAACAAAATATGATATGCCAACATCTGGTCAGGGGGGGTGGAAAAAAGAAATAAAATGTCCATCTTGGACCGGGAGGGGGGATCCACCAAGGAGGGGGGAGAGGTAGGGGGCACGTCAACACCCACATGTGTGGAAGTTGAAAAAACGATTCCCTCCATGGGTTCATGGACCGTATGGCTATCATGGATTGGGAGGGCTGTCGCTGCTGTCACCACCTTCCTGTGTAGAATGCAAAGGTGGTGGTGGTAAGGGAGGTTGACCACGTAATGCCCTGGGCCTGGTCCTCCATGGCAGCGGCCAGGCAGGACCCATATTAATGCATCTGGAACATGAAGCCTCAGAGGTCTGCATGCAACAGCTCACGGGATGTACAGAGTTCCTCTGAGATGATATGAGTCAACAGTTCCATCTGCTGTTGGCACTGTGTACTGCGGGCTGCCTCTCACACTTCCACTGAAGATCTAAGGGCCAGTAAATCTAGCCTCATGGCTGCCCTGTGGGCCTGATCCTCTGCAAGCAGGGATGCCTGCAGAGACCTCAGGTTGGTCTGTCGGCTCCTGTTGCTGGCCACCATGTGCAGCCTGTGTGAGCGGCATGTGCACCGCAATGCCTGCAGCTGGCACGCTACCTGTGTTTCTCGTGAGAACGTGGAATTGGCCACCCTATCCATGCCCTGAGCCAACACCTCATAGGAAGTGGTCTGTTGCTGTGCAACATGCAACATTGACTGCTCCCACCCATTATTCCCAGCCACGACAGGTCCACCACATGTGCATGCCCTACGGCTGCTGGAACCAAGGGAGCGTGGCCCTTGATGTGAAGCCGCTGCCTGTGGCTGCAGGACTGCATCCCTCCCTTGGTCATCTGTACCAGGACCAGAATCTAATACAGTGGAGTGTCGTCTTGCAGCCGTAACCACCACAGACACACGTGGCAACACTGACTGGTCCTGTGAGGGGATGTTACCCCCTGCAGAAGCACGGGCGACATCAGCACCATCACTTGATGCACTCACCTCCAACAGCTATGGAGAATGGATGCCCGGCTCACCACCAGAGTCACTGGTATCACTGGAGGTGGACTCATACTGAGTCGTGCCCCGGATGGACTGTAGCAGCAGTGGATTATCATGGGCTGCTACAACACATCCTTCACTGGTGCTCTGTTGGGGTTCAGCCTCCTGTTCCTCCTCTACCTCCTCCCCTGAATCTGGTGGCTCATTACTTGCACATGGACACATAAAAACATGACGAATCATGTTAATTGCTTCTACTACATGCATTTTCATCACAATGCTGTCCTGCAACACATTTACATGCGTGATAACATGCCATAATTTTCATTCATACACTATGTGCAAAAAACCCTGAAATCATGGCATCTGCACACTTGCCACCACATCCAATGTCCCTGACTGTCTAAGCACTGCAGACATTCCCAACAGACATGTGTGGTGTCCCAGGTGTGTGATGTGGAGAGAGTGAGGACATGTGCTTGGAGATAGGAAGAGGGGACAGTAACACACAAGGGGGACAGGGCCATGCACCCATGGGGGTGTGTCCAGTGTGGCAGGTCAATATGAATGACTCCAGACCGATTTCCTACAAGGGGCTCAGTGCCATAGCTGCAGCAGGGATTTGCACGGTGTAGCAAAAGGCTCCGAACTCATGGCACAATGTCCCGCACACTGACAGTGTGCATGGAAGGTATGTGTAGCATGAAGCCACCTATGGACATGTGTGGATGGAATCTCTACTACATGCAGTGCATGATGAATATCACATGCTTCAGACACAAGCAGTTGACTGACATAGCTGAGACAATAACATCACTGATGTACATAGCCAGATGCCACGTTGTGTTGGCATGCTGGAAATGTGTATTGGTATCATACGGTTGTAGATGACTACTGTCACAAAGCCATGTTCAACCGATGTGCAGCACTTGTGTTGTATGCACTCTGCAGTACACTAAGCTTTATTCAGTAGACCATGACATGGATCACCCATGGCAGTCATACAAATGCAGGCAGAAGTGCCACATAATCATACCAATTCATTCAATCTACATACACATAATCTGGATGCACATGCTTCTTCACTCACCAGACGTTTACTTGTATTCTGGCAGGCCTCCCACGCCTTGGATCTGATTCACATGAATCAACTCACTCATGGCCTCTTCATGTGGAGTGAGCTCCTCCTCCTGCGGTGACGCACCTCCAGTCACCATAGCAGAAGCAAGGTTGGCACCTAGCTTCCCTTTGGTTCGGCGGCTGAGGTCATTCCACCGCTTCATGACCTCACGAGCGGTGCAACTCTCATTCCCCAAGAAGTCGATGTGATCTGTGACTCACAGCTAGTGGACCATACGCTGAGCAGGTGTAAGGGTGCTCCTTGGCCCGTTCACTTGTCACGGAGGAGTTCATCATCATTCAAGTTCTTCAACCTCGCTGTGGCGGTCTCCTTCGCTGTGCTTTGGGATTGAGCCTTTCCCTTTTCTGCACGCTTCTGCCTCTTGGAAGCTGGTACAGACCCTGTGTGGCTGGGCCACTCCGTGCATTAGGTGCTGGACGACTATTGGCCTGGGCCATGGCATCACCCACTGATATTGGGTAATTTACTGCCACCTTTCCCTCTTGGGGCCTTCCCAACCATGGTACTGATGGATTAGTACAATGGGAGGCACAACAAGCAATTGTCCTAGGTAATTGCAGTGAGGGGGCAAGGTACATGATTTAAAAACGTACTAATATGGTCCAGCAAGGCTCAATATTACCCCTGGTGAAAAAATAAATGGGACGCGTAATGCACAGGCACCCCAAATATCAAAAAAGCATGTAAGCGACCCCTCGGTAGCTCACGTGAAAAGAAAAAGTGCTACACAGTACACTGTGGCACCAAGCAACACTAGAAATGCATACGTGAAGCCCACGAAAGCCACTGTGATGTTAACAATAGGGGTACGCAATACACAGTGGCAGCCAGAGTATGAATTATGCGTATGCGACTCACCGTTAGCCTCAAAAAAAGAAAAAGACACGTGCGTGTGCACTGAGGTAAATCCCCCACCAAAATAAGAAGTTCGCACTATCCCAGTAGTGAACAAAATGCGTGGCACCCCAAAAATCTCCAAAGTCCACATGTCGTCTGCTCCAACTTGCACAAGCCGTGTGATGTTCTCCTATGAACTCCTTTATCCTGAATCTGAACGCCAACGCTCAATGGCCAGCACGTGTCACCTAACTTACGTGGTTAGGCCCTTTCCTCTATTTTCATGTGTACGCGCTTATTTTGCATGCGCGAAGCAACCGTCACTCTGTTTTCGGCTGTCCAGGTAAGTGACATGGAAGACCCATGCGTTCCTGCCTACTAGCCTTTTTACCTGCCTCCTACTGCCCTGAGCTGCCTCCTACAAGCCATCTGCTGCTGCCTGCCCACTGGGTGTGCCTGCTGCCCACCTGCCCTGCAATTTGAGTGCCTGCTGACCAGCCATTGCCCATGCTTCTGTCCTCGGCCCTGTGACCACCTCCTCTGATCTTGAAGACTCCCAACGTGCTAGACCATCAACACCACTCCACAGCCCAGCCCCAGGTCCACCTTGCCCACCCATACCTGCCTCGGGGTTACTATGTCTCAATAAACATCTTCAGGTCAGTGGCAACCCCGCAGCAGCGAGGTAGAGGGCTGTCAACTTCACTGCCAAAGAAGTTGACATCCTGGTGGAGCATGTCCTGGGGCATTATGATGCCCTCTTCATGGACCAACGCAAGTCAGCAAGGAAGGACGGAAGCAGGGAAGGGGGCAAAATGAAAATAAAAATGAAAAAACAAAAAACAAAAAACAAAAAGGGAGTTTTGGGTGGGAGTGGGGGGCCACTAGCCACCAGGGATTTATTTTATGGAAAATGGGGATGGCCCTCTTCCCCTCACCTCAAGGGGAAAGGGGGGCACCCCTTGCAGCCCTGCCTGGGGCAGATATTTGCTCCTAGGAAGGGGCATCTGACCCCAGGTAGGGCTGCATGAGATGCCCCCCTCTTATCTGTCCCCAGGGAGGGCTGAATGAGATGCCCCCCTGCATTTGGTGTGGGGGAGAGGGTCACCCCCATTACATTAGAAAATTACCTGGCGGTTTAGGTTCTCCCTCAGCCCACCCTAAAGTGTAGTGTACCATTTTCAATTTTTTTCTTTGTTTACGAAGCTTGCCTTGGCGCAGAGGGGCACAATCCAAATGGGTGGCAGGGGCACCTCATGCAGGCCTCCCTGGGCCTCCTACAAACGGCTGTGTGAGGTACATCCGCCTCCATTTGGGGTGAGCCGGGAGAGGCCCCCCAAAAATTGGGGGCCAGGCCCCCCCAGTGGGTGGGGTAGTAAGGTTTGGGCACCCTGGGGCCAGATTGGCACACCAATGTGCCCCTCTGCGCCAAGGGGAGTTGGGTTACCAAAGGAAAAAAGTGAAAATGTTGGAACGCATTTTAGGGGAGCTGTGGGGCACCACAAAGGGACAGGGAATTTTCTAATGGGATTGGGGTGTTGACCCCCCCACCCATAATGGCGTGGGAGCCATGTCATGCAGCCCTCCCTGGGACCAGATATCTGCTCCTAGGAAGGGACGCCTGAGCCCAGGGAGGAGAGCAGGACAGCCCCTCCTTATCTGCCCCTAGGGAGGGCAACATGAGATGCACGACCCCTCCAATTGGGGTGGGGGTGGAGAGGTGCACCCCCTTCACATTAGAAAATTCCCCAGCAGTGTAGGGTGCCCCTCAGCCCCCGCTAAAGGGCAGCCTGCCATTTTGAATTATTTTCTTTGTTTATTAAACTTGCCTTTGCGTAGAGGGGCACATTGGTGTGCCAATATGGCCCCAGGGTGCCCAAACCTTACTGTCCAACCCACTGGGGGGCCTGTCCCACAATTTATGGGGGCCCTCTCCCCCCACCCCAAATGGAGGGGGGTGTACCTCATGCAGCCATTTGTAGGAGGTCCAGGGAGGCCTGCATGAGGTGCCCCTGCCACCCATTTGGTGTGTGGGGGAGAAGACCTCCAGAAATTGTGGGACAGGCCACCAGAGAGTGGGGCAGTAAGGTTTGGGTACCCTGGGGCCAGATTGGCACACCAATGTGCCCCTCTGCCCCAAGGGGAGTTGGCTTACCAAAGGAAAAAAGCAAAAATGGTGGGACGCATTTTAGGGGTTGCTGGGGGGCACCCCAAAGGGACGGGAATTTTCTAATGGGATGGGGCATTGACCCCCCACCCACAATGGATTGGGTGCCATGTCATGCAGCCATCCCTGGGACCAGATATCTGCTCCTAGGAAGGGACGCCTGAACCCAGGGAGGAGTGCAGGACAGACCCCACTTATCTGCCCCCGGGGTGGGCGACATGAGATGCGCTACCCCTCCAATTGAGGTGGCGGTAGAGAGGTGCACCCCCTTCACATTAGAAAATTCCCCAGCGGTGTAGGGTGCCCCTCAGCCCCTGCTAAAGGGCAGCCTGCCATTTTTAATTATTTTCTTTGTTTACTAAACTTGCCTTGGTGCAGAGGGGCACATTGGTGTGCCAATTTGGCCCCAGGGTGCCCAAAGCTTACTGCCCCACCCACTGGGGGGGTCTGTCCCACAATTCTTGGGGGCCCTCTCCCCCCTCACCCAAAATAGGTGGCAGGGGTACCTCAAGGGGGGGGGGGCATGCTTGAAAAATATTTATTTGTTTTTGCTGGTGTGACCGAAGGTAACACATGTTTTTTGTTTTGTTTACAGCTTTTTCTATGTGAGCAGTTGCAACGTTATGTGAGTACTGTTTTTTATTATTCTATGGTTAGGGCCCACTGTCAGTGGGGTTGGTGAGACTGGGGCTGGATTGTTGGTGGGGTGGGTGGGAATGGGCCGTCTGGGCAGATATGTTGGTGGGCTGCAACACAATTGCAGGGGCAGGCCACCGATTGCCCCCCATGCCAGCAGAACATTGGTGTTTCCCTGGGAGCGGATCCCTCCCATGTGGGTTGTCCATCTGCAAGCCCAGGTTCCACCTCTGGCTGTGCTATGTTACGGATGTCACTTCCAGGAAGAAATGGGGATCCTGCCGGGGCTCCCTGGAGCTGCTGCTGTGCTTAGGGGACGGTACACCCACATGGCACATGGATGTCCAAGGCCAGGGACATCACCTCCAACCGTCCTGGAGTTGCGGCTGGGTTGCATTACGGCTTTTCCCTTCGGGGAGGTATTGGCACACTGCTGGTGGGGAGAAGCTGTAATGCAGGGCAGCCAGGGCTCCAGCAAAGTCAGCGGTAATATCCCTGGCCTTGGACACCCTCTCCCATGTTGCCCTTGCCGAGGGTTCTGGGTAATAAATACTGGGCCGATTTGTGCAAGTCAGACCTCTGTGGATTCCCACAGGTGTCTTCTTTTCGGAAATGCATGGGGTTCCCTGTTTTCCTTGGTGGCTTGGACACCCTAGGCCCATATCTGTATGGTGGGCCCATCGGGAAAAATCCTGAAATTCAAATGTCGGAAAAGACTTGAGGCTAGGGGTGTGTTCGGCTTTCCCCTTGGTGCCCAGGTAGGTGCACCCACACATGTGAGGTACCGTTTTCATCAGGACACGTGTGGGAACACGGGAAGGTATGACATTTGTTGTGTTTATGTGCTTTTCATAACGTTTTAACCGATTTGCTGGTGCCCTTTGTCACACAACTCTTTCATTTCCCAAATGTACCCTACATTTAGTTGCTGCTTTAGGCCCCATACACTTTTGTAACCTGCACAAGTCACCTACCTTTGAAAAGGTCTGCCTGTGATCTTTCAAAAAATGTATGCTTGTCGTTCCTCACCACATTGGTTTTCCTGATTTACACATGCTGTAAGTATGTCTGTTCAGGCCGTAAGCATAAAACTCCTGTGAACCATGGCTCAGTGTTTGGCTTGTGGTATTGCTTGTTTTGTGAAACACTACAAAAAATGTGTGCTTTCCTAACTGCAAGTGTCGGGGGAATGTAGCGGAGCATTCCTTTTCTCAAATTCATGGAAACCATTGCCGTACCAAGCCAACCATGTCCACCACATACCTTTCTTTTGGTAATTTTCCCGCTTCTTCCCCAATCTATGGCCCTTTCCCCTACCTAGTTGTTGCCCGACCAATGCAAATCACCCCTTCCTAAACTTGGAATTTTGTCTACTTTTCAAGAATGTATGCCTTTCTGTCGTCCAATTCAGCTTTCCTACTATTTTCTTGCATTCCGTCCATGCATGTCCAATTGGCAAAAATTGCCAAAATCGCATACCTCTCTCAAAACAGTTGATAACCACATCAAAATATTTTTTTTTTCATTTCCACTCAACCTGTACTTGAAAGCCAGGAAATTGGAGAATTCAGCAGAGCAAACCATTTGTTCCTACCTCTTACAAGGAAAAAAACACAGGCTTCATTGTACATCATTCTATTGGCATTTTTTGAAAAAACACAACATTTTGCACTTTTTGGCTATTTTCTCTCACCCCCCTACAGCAATCTAGGATTCTTGGGTGGCGTTACTACCGACTACATGTGCGGAAAAAAAGGTCCAAACTTGGCCTAGATATCTCATGTAACAAAAGAATTACAAGGCATTGAATGGCGACATATCGAAATCACCAAAAAAGGCTTTGGCACTAGGGGGGAATACCCATGGCACTTAAAGGGTTAAAGATGCTCCTAAATTTGGTCAGGACAGTGATGCCACTGTTTTGCAGTTCATCCAAAAATATGTCACTTGAGAAAGCCCTTCACAAACATCACGTAGTGACCTTCATGCACACATTTTATAATTTCAAAGACACAAATGTGGGAAATATTGTCGTCACAAATATTTAAAAAAAAAAGGGAAATACTACACCAAATGCCACTTTGGTTTCCCTAAACCAGTTTCAGAAACGGGTCAAGCAAACAACTTCATGTCTTCAGTTAGACATAGTGTGAAAGGTAAATCACCAATCAATGATTACAATTCAATTATTTCCCTCCTATGGAATGCAAACATAGATGTGCAGTACATTGCAGACAATTCCACTGCAGTTGCACGATATGTCACAGCCTACTTAACCAAAGCAGAGAAAACAGAGCTTCAGGACCTCTGGTATGACATATCACGTGACAAAACACTATCACAGAAATTGTACAGCTTAGGCATAAAAATGCTCTCTCATAGAGAATATAGCTGCTATGAAGCTGCAGACAGTTTAACCGGTACTGCCTTTTATGGAAAATCTGACAACATAGTGTGGCTAAGTCTTGGTCCTGCTAAATCTAGAAAAAGAGTTCTCAAATCATATGAGGACATAGAAACAATAGCCATCAATGATCTCAACTTCCAAGATATTTTGAAAAACAATTTAATGGACACATACTACCCAAACAGAGTACCACTTTGGAAACCATGTGTCTCTACCAAGTAGCCCAAAACTTCACATACAAAAATAATATTAAACCAGATGAAAAGAAAGGTAGATACAGAGTGCCAAATTGTGAAATGGACCAAACACAGCTTAATTAATCATATCAAATTGTCCTCAACTTAAAAAACGGTATTACATGTCCCTGCTACAACTTTGTAAACCATGGAGGAAAGAAGAAGAGTTACTAGATACCTATGACTCCTATGAAGACGCTTTCAAAGCAAATGCAAATACTATAACAGACGTAAACTTTACACAGTATCAAACAATGTTGCACAATGAACAGCAACACGAAGAGGAACTCCAGGCCCAACTAGATGACACTCCTGACAGTAGTCAACCTTCTGTAACAGGAAGCCAAGAACCACTGGGACAGCCACTAATAGCAAATGAGGCAGACATAGCCATGACAGAAGTAGAAAACACCATGGTTCAGTATGAGCAATATACACACTTTGCTGTACTGAAATCACAACTAAACAATGAGCAGCGTAGCATTTTCAAAGAAGTAACAAAACAAATTGAACATGGTGTACAACATGAAAATAAAAACTGTACCTGCCAAGACTACAAACCTATAATACTATACGTGAGTGGTCAAGCTGGTTCAGGCAAAACATTCTTAATCAAAATCATCAGCAAGTTCCTCAAACAATTGACAAACAACAAACTGTCAGCTGTTGTAACTACCCCCACAGGTTTAGCTTCCTACAACATATGCGGCGTCACATTACACCGATTACTACTCCTTCGAGGAGAACACCAAAACAAAAATGACTATTACAAACTTTCTACAGAAGCTGCAATTGAACTATGCAGAGTTTTCAAACAAATGAAAATGCTGCTAATAGATGATGTTGGCTTTGATTCACCTCAGATTACAAGAGGTCCTCAAAACAGAATACGAAGAGCTATTTGGAGCAAAACACAATATTGTTTTCAGAGATCTTCAATTAACACCAGTGAAAGGTGAACCTATTTTTAAAACCTTAGGGCACAAACTGTGCCATGAAACTCTTGACAGCATAGGAAATGTCAACCTTTGGCAACATTTCCAATACAGAGAATTAACTGAAAACATGTGTCAATCTGCAGACCTCACATAGGCCAACATTTTAAAAAGTATTAGAGTTGGTGTGCTATCTCAAGAAGCACAATCTATATTAAAAACCAGGCACATCCATGCACTCTATGGCCATAACACATGTGCTACTGATGTCATGGAACAATTAGCACGCAAAAATGTCAATCATATGTCCTTGATGCCAACTCTTGCAAGCTGTTCAAAATTTAATGAAGTGATGTTAAAAAAAGAAACGCAACCAATACTTCAAATTGGCTCCACAGACAAACTTAACGTACATGGTATGACACTACCCAAGTGTCAACAAGCCACAACAAGGCTAAACACCTTGGAAAACTCTATCTCTAACACAGCTGGTTTGAAGAAAATATTAAAATTAATTTTAAACTGTAGAGTAATGCTTAAACGTAACCTTGATGTGGACCAAGGACTAGTTAATGGAGCACCTGGTACAGTTGTTGGCTTTCAAACATACCTACTTGACAACAACATTAAATTTGTCAATATTCTATTTGACAAACTATCTGAAGTTAAAAGGATAGGACGCTCAACAGCTCGCTTCCTTCTTTTCAAAGACATGTATGTACGCAGAGAACAATTTTCTCTCACTCTAGCATACGCAGTCAGCATTCACAAATCAGAAGGTCTTACCCTAGATAAAGCATAGATAGATATTGGTAGCACAGTCTTTAAAGAAGGGATGAACTATATAGCACTATCACGCTTACATACACTTGATAGACAATTTCTAATCAACTTTGATGCAAGTAAAGTAAATGCTATTTCTTGCATTCTAGAATACGCTAGACTGCGTTCACTCTACACCCCCATCTAAAAACCAATCCTGTTCAGCAAAAAGCAAAACGTTGTAAAAGAAAACTACTTCACACTCAAACTATGCAGGATCTCACAGCAATTCCTCCAAAGAAAGAAGCTAATACTTCATCAAGGACCACAACCAAAGAAGAATCTACTGCTCAAACTAACTCAACTACCTCTTCAAAGAAGCAACGCACACTCCGAACAAATGACTTGGACACAGAACTGCCAGGTCCATTAACATTTTCAAATACAACTGGTGTAAATTGCTATGCACATGTAGCAATCAATATTCTATTCCATTTACAGACCAATTGTGTTTGCAAATGTTAGTCCTTCATAGAAATGCAACCAACAATCCTGACAACACTTACAGTGTTTCTGGAATAAGGCAGGAATTGGACTACTGTGCTGGAATGGTCAAATTCACTTTAAACCCACAGGTAGATCCACAGGAATGTCTAATGTACTTACTACAAGTACTAGAAAACAAAAACATACCTATAAATGAAATCTTCCAGATTTCATACATGTATACATGCACTCTTTGCAGGCATGTAGTACAAGAAGAAGTTCCTAATGAACGCTTTGTGTATGTATCCATACCTAACTGTGAATCCATTCCATTTCAGCAACTTGTACAAAATGTAAACCATGGCCGATCATGTACTACCTGCAATTCCGATAATCATTCCACTTTACAAATACAAACACATAGTAAATACGTAATAGTAATGCTTTTACGTTATAATGCAGATGGTACCAAAAACAACTGCAAGCTGACTGGATTCAGTCATGACAAGTATCACCTGTTAAGAAAACCTTCACAACAATAGGTATAACCTACCACGCAGGAGCCACAACCAATGCAGGTCACTACACTGCATACATAAAATAATTGTGGATGGTTAGAATGTAATGATACCACCATTACTCTAAAACAGAGATTACCAGCAAATCTTGTAAACGCTTACTTAATATTCTTAAAACCAAAATGTAATAACTAATTTGTGTACGAACATAAACAAAACTTGCACTTCAAAACTATAACTAGTTAGAATACGCCAACAGGTCTCTAACTGCCCAAAAAATCTGCAACAAACCAACAGAAAGATGAATACCACTAAAATGGAAAAAGAAATAAACAAATAGAATACACCAACTGCTATCTAATTGCAACAATACTACCACCACTTCCAAATAAAAAACCATACACCTATTCAATTCCTCATATAGAAATCAATGAAAGAAATATATTGTACCACAATGTAGAAAGTTTTTTTTTAATCCAGCATGGATTTATTTCCCACAGACCCAATGATTTAATCAACAAACACAGGAACTGAGCAAATTGCACAGTACACTGGTTTGAACTATAGTACTTCTAAAGTACTAACTATGAGGGTCGACAAAATACAGAAATGTCTACGATGCAATGCAATACTGATTATAAACTACCTACACTAACATGTGATTTTTTCTTTTATCACAGTGATTGAAAAAAAATGTTTTCTCCAACTACCCATGTCATGAAAAAACTGCATACAACCACAACAAGTCAAACAGTAAGCATATAATGGTTGGACTCACAAACACCACAGCATAACACACCCATTCAAGGAAACACCTGACCATAAACCACATTTCAAAATGTTTGCTTCAATGGGTATCTTATGCTGCAACGCTTGTTGCCAAACACTACAATCTTGACTGCATGGCCTGGCCAAAACTCTTCATACAGCCTCAACAAAAGAAACAGTAAGTATATAATAATTAAACTCACAAACACCGCAACATAACACAGCCATTTAAATGAACACCTCACCAATAAATACAACCCAAAATGCCTAGAGTCTTCAATACCAACATTCTGAAGTCAATCCAACAAACAAACTAACACACATCATCTCACTATCCTATAAACACCATTACACTACTACCAATCAGAACACACATATTTGAAAACATATCCCCTAAGCAGCCCACATACCACAGTCAAAATCTTTGGTAACATGGGTGTGTTATGCTGCTGTGGTTGTAGGCAGGGTCTAGAGTCTTGGGTGCATGGCCGAAGTGCCGTAGGCCCTGGCCACAACCACCACAACATAACACACCCATAGAAACAAACACCTACCAAATGACCACAACCCAAAAACATATTACATCCACCTCAAAACCTATCCACTTCAATTAACATTCTAATAATCACAACTAATGCACAAACTCTTCAATACATACCTTCTTCACCCAATGCTCTTCTAACGACCGAAAACCAACATCATACTAAAGTAAAATAGCCAGTAATGTGGCCAGTATTTAGTATGCCTGCAGACTACCGTAGTGACCGCGGACACTGCAAACACCTCAAGGCCTTCTCCCACCTAAACAAAAACAGCATGTGACCCATTTCTTACTCCCCCACCCTCTCCAAGTACTCATACACACCAACGCACTCCCCAAAATTGGATTTATGCTCACTTCCATGTCCACGGATCCAATATGGCGGGCGCATCGAAACAATGTCACTCACCTCACGCCTCATCCCCGCCAATCAGAGAACACATTGCATGTCCGCGGACATGACGCAAGCCGATTAGCCAATCAGTATCCTTTCTGTGGAGCAAACAGGGAAGTGTGTCCGCGGAGCGGACATAGATATCACAAATTTGTTTGCCTTACATTTTGGTTGTTTAAAAAAAAACTACTGGATGAATTTACACCAAATTAACAAAAGCACACTTTCAGGACCAAGCCGCCGCTCCTGCCGCAAATTTGGTGAAAATTCGTCCAGCGGTTTGGGCTGTAGGCGCGACAGAAATGTATTCCCATTATGTCTGTGGGAAAAAAAGACATTTTGGGACCCCCCTATAACTTTGCCCCCTCTTGACCAAACCTCACTAAACTTTGCAAACCATTTCAGAGTGGGCCATATACTTTCTTTACAAAGTTTGGTGAGGATTCATCCAGGCAGAGCAATGTTATAAGCCACCCAAAAAGTGCTCTTCCTGTGGGTTTACCAACTGAACCATAACGACATGGCTGCTACCACAGGCCATCTGATATATATATATTTGTGAAATAGTTCAATCATGTTTAACAAAGCTTGTAAGGGTGAAACACGTAGTTATCTCTTTTCTGCTCCATCCAGGTCCTTTAAGGATGCCTGGTATGGAAAGGAGACTGTGGGGATTTGCCAATCAGGTTTGCTGGGCGTGGTGTACAGGAAGAGAGGGTAGTTTGAGTTTTGTTTGCAGGAGTTGTGAGAGCAGTGGCAATTGCTATGGCTATGTTTTTAAGAAGGCAGACTGTGTGTCTTCTGGGGGACTCTTCAATTCAGTCATTGAAGGTGTATGCTGATAATCACAGCATTCTTAGAAATATTGGATTGGCAGAAGTGGAAGTTTCCTGGCAAGCAGTTTGTGGCTTAAACTGGGAAGCTTGATTTCATTCTGTGAGAGTATGGCTCACTTTAAATGTCCAAACATTGTGATTGTCCATTGCGGAGCGGACAGCTTGGGGTTTGTGACTCCAGTGTCTTTGCAAGTTGCGCTGAAGGATTTTTTTAAAAGCCAAATGCAACTGTTTCCTGCTGCTCAGATAATGTTTTTGGAAATAAATCAGAGGCGCACATGGAGATGTCCAACAAACATTTTCAGTCCTCAAATTGAACAATCAAGGCAGATTGTCAATAAAGGTGTATCTGCTTTTTTATATGCTGCAGGAATGTCATCTTTTGAGAATGATATCATCAAATCTAATGGTGTGAATTTATTTTGTCCAGATGCAGTTCACTTCACAGATGTCAGAAATGCCATTTTCCTTTACAATTTTAGGAATGCATTGAAGAAGTTCCTGTAAGGAAATTGTCAAGGAAGATGTATAATGTACAGTACTATTGTACATACAAATAACACCAGGAAAAAAGGTGTTTGTTAACAACCCCCCCCCCCAAAAAGGTTATTTTCAGAGCCACCAGTAAAGATTAAAGAACTTAAATTGTGTGGACGGACGTGCCATATCCAGGTCTTTTAATGTTGCCAGGCATGGAACAGGGATTAGCCAATGAAATGTTTTGGTTGTGTTTTACGGGAAGAGAGGGTAATAGGTGTTTTGATTGCTGTGTGTAATAAAGATGGATGTCGCTAGTGCTCAAGAAAAGCTCACTGTGTGGATGGTGGGAGATTGTTAGGTGAATCATTTGAAAAGGTACACTGAGTTGTGTGGCATCTCTAGTGCTATTGGTTTGGAGGGAGGGGAGGTTTGCTGTCATACAATGTCTGGGATAAACTGGGTGAGTCTACTATTTTTTTGTAAGGCTATGGCTCACTTTCAATGCTCACATATTATTGTTCTTCATTGTGGAGGAAATAGTTTGGGGTATGTTACTCCGCTATATTTGCAGGTTGGAGTAAAAGATATGTTCCGAGGCTTAATGGAATTTCCAAAGGTTATTATTATTTTTTTTAATTTATTTTTTAATTTCAGCGATACATGCAAGGGAAGAATGGAGATGCCCAAATGTGTTTTGTGCACAACTAGAAATAGCTATGCACCTTGTAAATAAAAGTGTATGTGCTTTTTTAAATGGTGTGGGCATGGCATCTTTTGAAAATGAAAACATCAAGGTGGATGCTGCAAACAATTGGATGATCTGTCCGCATACACCGCAGTTGTCCGCGGATGGCACGTGCCACATACGGGTCTGTTGAGATTACCTGGCATGGAAAGGGGACTGCAGAGGCCATGAACAATCGTGGGTGTCCACAGTCAATCATGTTTCCTGGGTCTAGTGCACAGAAGAGTAGGTAGCAGGGGTTTTGTTAGTAGGAGTTGTGAGAGGATTGAACTTGGCCTTGGTAATTTCTTTAAGCAGGCAGAGTGTTTGGATGTTGGGGGACTTTTGGGCCCACTGCGTGAAGGTGTATGCTGAGCATTGTGGAATAGCCAACAATCTTGGATTCCCTGAATTGGAAGTGTTTAGGTGTGGAGTGCGTGGCATGAAGTGGGTGTATTTGCTCCCATTTTGTGGCAATATGGTTCAATTGAAGCATCCAGACATCGTTATCATTCATGGTGGGAACAGCTTGGGGACCGTGACTGGAATTTCTTTGCAGTTTGCAAGGAGACATTGGGAAAGTTGAATGAAATGTTCCCTAATTCCACTGTGCAGACAGATATGGATGAGTTCCAGTTCATGTGGTCCTCAAATGGAAAAAGCGAGGCACAACATCAATGAAGCTGTGTGCGCTTTTGTTTGCGATGTTGGCATGACATCGTTTAAATATGAGAACACTAAATTGGATAGGAGCAACATTTTTTTGGTGAGATCGAGTCCATCTAACTGATGTAGGTAATCAGATTTTTGTGGAAAACATTCAAAGTGCTTTAAAGCAGTTTTTGCGAAGTGAGAAGAAATAATGAAAATTACTGAAATCTTTCCTTAGTTCAGTTTGTACAACCAAAAATAAAAAAAAATATAAAAGCAAAAAAAACAAAATGTTTCTTTTAAGAGTCACCCTTTTTGAACGGAAAACAATTACAATGATTCCAACTGTCCCATGCCCAAAATATTTGGATGTCCGTGGACTACCATGCTGTCTGCGTATTTTGCAGGGTGCACAGGGGACAGCAACTTTTTTTTCACACTTCTATTTTTTAACTGTGAAAGGGTGATCGTAAAGGAACCTTTTTTTGGTATTTTTTTAATTTTGTGTTTGTTTCAGCATTTTTTCTCAGGAGAGGCAAGGTAGGGTAGGAAAAGGAGGGAAGGGGTACCAACCACAGGCACGAAGGGGCAAGTGGAGAAAATAAGATGCTGTGTGGACCTTAATCAGGTAGGTGGCAGTGTTTCCCATGCTCCTTGACTGCAGCCTCAAAAGCACTCTGAAACTACTCCCCCCTACAGATCAGTGTTTCACAGTATACGCATAGCACTGTGACCCTCGAAAGGCAAAGGTCAACAGCATTCTGTATGGCCTGTGAAGCTGCTGCTGGGATCCTGTCCTCCAAAGGATTATCCTTTGTGGTGACAGGAGCAGATGAAGATGATCGAGTGGAGGAAGTCAACCTGCTCTTATCTGAGAAAGGTATCGCTTTCCTCAGAGCACTCCAGTGGGCTGATTTGGTGTGGCGCCTCAGGGAAGTTGTTCTATAGGATTACAAGCCATGTTACCCACTCAGTGCATCAAACCTTGCTTGCACAAGCCTATGGGACATTTCCAATGGTCATGAAAATTTGCCACACCCAGGACTCTGAGTACTGGTGACAGGGACTTCCACCACTTCATCCTCTACTTCTTCTTGATCCTCTCCCATATCACCGTGCCTGTTCACCTTCCCAAACCCTCCAGCTTGTTGAGGCGGTGGTGGGGTGGATGGCCATAGCAGATGACATTTTCAGCAAAACTCCAGATCTTCCTAATAACTTTCCTAAGCAGGTGATGTTTCCTGGACAGCCAGAATGAGGAAAAATAATGGGCGGGTTCCTTTAGAGGAACCGTCCATGGACAGTTGTACTGTCTGCGTCCTACCGAGTCGCAAAAAGGCCCTGAAACGTTGTAAAAAGTTGCCCGATCAATGTAGAATGGGTCTGGGAGCTCTGCAAGGGTGAAGTTTCTCCTTGAAACACCCTTGATTGGCTGGAAAAGCACTCTTAAACTGTCTGCAGCCACAGACATGGTTCGTGGACACCACCATCACGCTTCATGGGCACGGTCACATGATGATGTCCCCGGACGTCCGCGACCCGGAGGCATCCCTGGACAGCCTCCAGACAGGAATCGCAAGGTGCATGCCCCGGGTGTCTGTAGCACATGCACGGTATCCGCAGACTAATTAAAAGTCCATCACATGAAAAAGGACATGTCCGGACTTCCCACCTGTCTGGGGGCACCTCCATTTTGTGTGCAGACTCCCCCGGGTAGCCATACTGTACGCAGACTAATTACAAATGCGCCACTTGAAAACGGACATGACCGTACATCGCACCTGTCCGGGGCACCTCCATTTTGAGTGCGGACAAACCCGAACAGTCGCGTAGTCTGGGGACTCATAATGGGAGTTTTAAAAAAAAGAAGGTAATACAACACAGCAATAAACAAAACATTTGTAGTATATTTATTCAAGAAAGGGATGGGATATTGGAATGGGAATCATAAATGCGAGAATTTGGAATTTGTGTAGAAAAATCATGTGGGGAGTGAGGTTTCATCAAATATTCTTTGATTAAAATGTCCAGAATTTGATGGGGATGGTTGCTGTGGACAAGGGGGACAGGTGCAAGAAGGACAGTGGTAGGAAACATTTTTAATGACATGATTTTTGACATACCATAAATGTTCATTAAAATCATTACTTAGTTGATCCAATTTTTTAGACAAGTCATGATTGCACTATTTACAGTTGGGGATAGGACATCTCTTTCTGATTCTTGATATTGTGAATGATTAAACTGGGGTGTGGTTTCTTCATGAAAACTATCTAAAGTAAGAGAAATAGAAATAATTATTTTATTAAGGTGTGTACAAAATACATTATTTGGTGACATTACAATATCTATTGTATACCACTGGAAATGTTATCATCGCTCATTTCTTCTTTTGGGAAATTCTCCTCTAACCATTTCTGTGAGATAAAAAAGGGTGTATGTCTTATTATAACACATGTTTTTGTAATGAAAGCTAATAAAGCAAAAAAAAATACAATGAGCTTACTATTCAGTGAGAATGTGTTGTCCAATAAGCACCTAGTCTTTCTTAATCTGTATGCAGAGTTGTAGTGAAGAGATTATATGAAGTGTACAGTTATGGTTTGTGATTGGTGTATTCCATTCTGTGTGTTATTTAAAAAAAGTAATTTTCTTTTTTTAACTTGATTGTTTGTACAAAAAGGTATATTTACCTGTTGTAAACATCAGTTGTGATTTTAGGTACATCTGTCCGTTGGTTGCTGGGTACATCTTTTGTAGGTCTCCCCTATGATTCTGAGCCTTGTAAATGCTGCATGATGTCCGCGGACTACCGCGCTGTCCATGGACTGTGTACATGCCATATTGTGGTGGGGGTGTATAATATAGGGAACTTGTAGCAGATTAAAGAGGCACTAGTAAAAACCTATGAAGTCCACTTAAAAAACTTTGTTAAAGGGACATTATGGTTAAGTTGCACTAACAAAAACCTATGAAATTCACAGAAAAAACCTTGTTAAAGGGACTTTATAGTTACGTTGCACTAACAAAATCCCATGAAATTCAGTGAAAAAATGTTGGTAAAGGGACGTTATGGTTACAAGTAAAACTGAAAAACCCTTGACATTCACCAGTTATGGTACGCTATGCAACCATTACTCATGCCACCTCTGTGCACTGCTAACACTAACACCCTAGACATCAAAGATGACATCACATATGTCATTTATGACATCACCAATTTAATCACATATGAAATTAATTGTGTTAAGTTTCTAAAAGGGGTTGTATTTATAATATTAGTACCAAGATGTGAGGGTCATTGGGAGATCCATCATGAACTACTAAATGTATTAACGAATGTACTCAGTGCAACAAAAATAATATTAGAGTGTTGTTGGTAAACATGACCCTAATCACAGATACACATAGGCAATGGTTGCAGCATGCACTATAGAAATGCAATATTTTTAATTTGGTAATTTTGGATACTAAAATAATGAATGATGCCTTATTAGGGATTTCAATAATGATAAAGATAAAATAAATAACTAATAGGTAATAGCTAATAATTAAAGACGTACTACATACTTGTGTTAGTGCAAATAATACACATCAAGACCTACAATGCATACAAATCCGAGACACATACAAGGAAACTTAAGTAAAGACGAAAGAAACAACACTACCAAAAAATGACAGCAACATTAGACTTTGAAAATCCGTCCAGTATTTTTTTTTAAATGACCAAAAATAGGTCACAAAAAATTAGTGATATCTGTGTTCGGTCCGCGGACACACTTCCCTGTTCGCTCCATGGACAGTGTCCTGATTGGCCAACCGGCTTGCATCATGTCCGCGGACATGCAACATGTTCGCTGATTAGACGGTGAAGAGCTTGAAGCGTGTCAGATTTTCGGGAACGCCCGCTATCTTTGATTCGCGGAAGTCCACGGACAGCGCAGTGAAACTTGGTGGAAAAATACTATTTAGTAGAGTGTGTTGGTGTTTAAAACTGTTTGGGGAGGGTGGGGGAGTAAGAGATAGATTAAATTTTGTATTTATTTAGGTGGTAGATGCCCCTGTTGTGTTCGTTTTGTCCGCAGACAACACGGATGTCCTGAAATGTTCTAAATAAACGAAATGGGGGTGTCCTGAGGACACTATGCCTGTACGTATGGTTCGTAAGCAAGTTGAATCTGTTCTAAGAACACATCATGTGTCCTGGGATGTTCATCAATAAACAAAATGGGGGTGTCCTGAGGACGGTGGATGTTCGTCAATAAACAAAATGGGGGTGTCCTGAGGACGGTATGCCTGTCCGGTTTGTTCGCAGACAAGTTGAATCTGTTCCAAGAACACATCATGTGTCCTGGGATGTTCGTCAATAAACAAAATGGGGGTGTCCTGAGGACGGTATGCCTGTCCGGTTTGTTCGCAGACAAGTTGAATCTGTTCCAAGAACACATGAAGTGTCCTGGGATGTTTGTAAATATACGAAATGGGGGTGTTCTGAGGACACTACGTCTGTACGTATTGTTCGCAAGCAAGCTGAAACTGTTCTAAGAACACTCGCGGTGTCCTGAAATGTTCAAAAATAAACAAAATGGGTGTGTCCTGAGGACACTACCGTATTGTTCGCTTGCAAGTTGAAATGTTTCTAATAACACATCATGTGTCCTGGGATGTTCGTAAATAAACTAAATGGGGGTGTCGTTAGTACGCTATACCTGTCCGCAGTGTGTCCTAAGAACACACGCGGTGTCCTGAAATGTTTGAGAATAAACAAAATGGGTGTGTCCTGAGGACGGTATGCCTGTCCGTTTTGTTTGCGGGCAAGTTGAAACTGTTCTAATAACACATGCAGTGTCCTGAAATGTTCGTAAATGGACGAAATGGGGGTGTCCTGAGGACGCTGTCCGTATTGTTCGCTGGCATGATGAAAGTGTTCTAAGAACACATCATGTGTCCTGGGATGTTCGTAAATAAACAACATGGGGGTGTCCTGAGGACGCTATGCCTGTCTGTACTGTTCGTAGGCAAGTTGAAACTGTTCTAAGAACACTCATCATGTCCGCGGACATTAAAAGTGCCCATATGGCATAGTTAAAATGTTTGACTCTATGGGTGTGATATGATGCGGTGGTTGTGGCCAGGGCATAGAGTCTTGGGAGTATGGCCATATAGTATACTAACATACCCATGTAGAAACATACGCGTTGTGTGCAACATACATGATGGAAGTGTAATATACATAATTTTGCACTATTCAATACTGAAATGATAACTACTTTCTTATTACAGTTTTGCATACTGTTACACATGTAATAAGTGGCCATAAGAAGCAAATAAACAGGTGGTTTTGATCCCCGAAAGTCCACGAACACTCCAGATGTCCTGGGACAGTCCCGTGGTGTTCGCATTTCTGCATTAGAGGGTTGGTGAAAAGCAGTTTTTGGATGGCTTATAACTTTGGCGCCACTCAATGAAACTGCATGTCATTTTGGAATTTGATTCTAGACCTAATTCCAAATGGTTTTGCAAAGATTTGTGGGATTCTGTCAAGAGGGGGCAAAATTAGAGGGGGGTCACACAATATGGTAAAGGCTTACAAATGTGGTGCCATTTGACAAATCTGCACAACAGTTGTCAAAACGATTTTGGATCTAGATACAAATGGTTCTGAAAAGTTTGGTGGGATTCTGTCAAGAGGGGGAAAATTAGAGGGGGGTCCCAAAATAGTGTGAGTAAAATGTGTACAAATATGAATATATACAGGGAAAGTATAGTAACAAAAAAAGAAATATCGAAAGTGCTGATAACCCTAACAATTATCTTAATGCACAGAAACAATTGCTGTCTTTCAAGCCTATGTCTTCCCTTAGGTATATGTTTCATAGGATATGACTGGACCCTAAGAGAATTACTGTAAAAAAAAATTGAGGGATAACTCTACTAATATAGTACCTTATCAATTGTTATTTCCTGCCTCCTACTGAAGAAAACCATGTGCCCGAGATATGTCAGTAAAAGAATAAAGGGGGAGCCAGACATGTGATGTCATCAGTGATGTAATCAATGACATTTGTGATGTCATCTTTGATGTCCTGAGTGTTAGTTTTAGCAGTGCACAGTGGTGGCGTGAATTATGGTCATTTAACGTACCATAACTGGCGAATTTCAGGGGTTTTTCGGTTTTACTTGGAACCATAACGTCCCTTTAACAAAGTTTTTTTTACTGAATTTCATAGGTTTTTAGTGGCGCAACTTAACCATAATGTCCCTTTAACAAAGTTTTTTACTGAATATATATATATATATATATATATATATATATATATATATATATATATATATATATATATATATATGCAGTGAAAAAAAGTTGGTAAAGGGACATTATAGTTAAATTGCGCTACTAAAAACCTATCAAATTCAGTTAATAAACATTGTTAAAGGCACGTTATGGCTCAGTTGCCCTAAGAAAAACCTAGCACATTCAGTGCAAAAACTTTGTTAAAGGGATGTTATACTTACTTTGTACTAACAAATCATTATAGCTTAAAAATGCTTTAAAAATTCTTTAAAAAACAATCCCTGAAGTGAGGTATTGTATGCTAGACGGTTGCATTAATAGTACCATAGCGTGTAATGCTCCGTTCACCTTTACCTTCAGAATAAACTGCAAGTGGTCTACAAATACTTCGATCACGGTCAGCTGCCCGTCCAGGCAACGGTGGTAGATGTGAAGAAATGATACACGCTACAGACCTTTGCACAAGTGTCTAAAGGTAAGCTGTTTAAAATGAAATAACAGTAATGTGGCCCCGATTTTTATGTCCCGATATTTGTGACCATAGATAGAGAGTTACACACAAATAGCATTATGGAGAGGAGGTCTCATCTTTATGTGAATAGCTAAATTTAGCAACAACAAAGTGTTCTTCAGAGAATAAATAGAGTAGGAGAGTGGGAATCTTGATATATCTTTTATTTTTCCTTTTTTCCTCTCATTTTTAGATCTCTATAATATATATATATACCAAAGAAATCTAGGGGCATCCAATTTCAAATCAGGAACAACCTGGTGATCAAGGCACCACACAAAGTGGACCTTGGAAAAAAGCACAGGCTACAATTGAGCCGAGTTGCACTCACGCCTATAGTGGATGTAAGTAGGGGTTGTGTGATATTCCTATTTGGATGTTTTGAAAATAACTCGCATCTAGAAACAGTGTAATGGTGAAACAGAGATTGTACTAATATAGTGGATGAATGTTCTATGTTGCCAAATCATGACTGGTGGGTTACAAGATAAAACATGTATCTCTGTTTTTTTTTAACTAAGTAATGTGAAAAGAATATTAACTGTATTGCTGCGAAACCACTACTTGAAGATAATATGTTTTTTTAAATGTTTTGTTTTTAGATTTATGCATATTGGTATATGGGGTACACAAGAGTGAAACTGTACAGAGAAGAAATATTTTTTGTCCTGAAGAAGGCCATAAGATCAAGGGTTCGACAAGCACTAGAGATAGTGCCCAATTTTACCCAAGGGCCGAAACATGTCGACTATTATATAAAGACTAGGAAACAACTGAAGTCTTTGATCTAACTGCCATAACATAATATGGTGTGTCTTAATGATGACAAAGAAAACTCCCCCACAGATAAATATGTTTTTTAACCTTGTTTTTGTGAATAATTATTCTCCGCTTTTATGTATGTATAAGATGTATTTTGATAACATTGATTAAAAACTATTTTTGATAACTAAAGAGTCAGTAGTGGTTCAGTAATAATGTCAAGGGTATCCTGGTCTGTTATGGGACACCTGTGATAGATTTCACATTGTTGAAGAAGAAATGAGGTTTTGTATTGTACAATAGATAATATCACACAACCCTACATCTATAGGAGGAGAGTGGGGTAATCTGTTTCTTTATGTTGTTTATATCTAACAAAAACCTATCCATATTATGGGTACACGTAAAACCGGAAAACCCCAGAAATTCGCCAGTTATGGTAAGCTAAGCAACCATAACCTGTGCCACTACTGTGCTCTGCTAAGACTAACACACATGACAACAAAGATGACATCACAAATTGATTTGTGAAACAAACAGCAAAGGCATAGAGTATACACCATAATGCAATGCACCAATAAACGAAATAACTTAATATTACTGCACTGCTGCTTTACATAGGAACGAAGAAGGAAAAATGACAGAGTAAGGACTACAAAGTATTGAGAGCAGAAAGTCACTACAACGCGGTAAGTACACTGAAGTTTCACCTACAATTGCAGAGATTGTGCAGTATACAATGGTGGAAAACCATGATATATTTGTGTACGCAGCAATGCCAAGAAACCTGAAATGGCTGGAAGAGAATTTCCGTCATGATGAAATGAGTACCGATAGTAACCCCATTGGTATGCAGCACAGTCTGAAAAGTAAGACAGTTAATATGTATTGCTTCATATAAACCTAACAGATATTTTTATCTTTAACAGGACATACTGGAAATGAAAGGAATGCACCACAAGCGGCACCTCTTCCACAACAGCATATGTGCACAGGAAATTAAGGAAACTGGACAGCCAGGATGTAAAAATGGAACAATTGCTAAACAATTTAGCCACCTTAAAGAATTTGTACAAGGACATATTATGGGAAAAATAAAATAACACTGCCCCACCTTTACGGGTACCCCTGCCCAGTTTCCCAGCCCACCATCTCCCAAAAAATCCCTCTGAGACCTCAGTCCGTGGCTCCCCTCATGATGAACGTGTACAAATCCCCAGAATTTAAAGGTGTAGGAAATGTGTTGCTCAGTGTGTGAGTGGCTTTTCCTTTTATTTTAAAATTCCATTATGAGTCTGTGGGGCACAGTACTGTCTGGGATGGCTGCAGTTAAGCAAAATGCAGGTATCCATAGGACGCCAGTACTGGCCGCATGTCTGCATCTTGTGATGCACCTTTAAGTAGTTTTAGGGGGGCACATCTGTCCGTTCCACAGCTATGCGCATGTGTATGTCATCTGTGTCCTGGTAATACCGCCCGGTCCAGCATGGGGTAAAAAGTCATGACATACTTTCAGTAGTTCGAAGCGTCCACCCACATCTTACGGACAGCTGTGCACATGACCATTGCACTTGCTGTAGCCTACAAACACCCAGCTTGTGAGAAAAATGGTCGCCGGGCATGTGTTGCACTGTTAATGAGTCTAGGGAGGCCAACCCTGTTCGTAGGACACCTATGCACATGCGCACAAAGTATTCCACCCAATACGCGTCCTGCGGACAGCCTCCCATTCGAGAACATTCGCAACGTCACTATGTGACTGCATTCACGCTGCGGAAGGGGCCTTATTTGCCAGACATCAGAAAAGTACTGTTTTCTGCAATGTAAGGAGCGTTATTGTGAAAGTATACCCCTACAAACGTCCCACACTGTGCTATTGTACATGTAATAATGTTTTGGACCGATTTAGGCCCGCTTTCCGGTTGCAAGTGCTGCACAGCAGCCCTACAAAAGGCCACACCCCAGAGATGCTCTACATTCTGTTTTTGGCTTTGCAGAGCAGAGTAGCGGGTCACACTGCTTTCTGCTGGAATTGCTTTCTGATCAATTCTGCTGTGCTATATTACCTTTGCAACTAATGGCACCCATGGCTGCTGCTACTGCCTCTAAGTCAGCAGCACCCAGACCCTGCCCCTTAACACCACGACCTCCTTCCTAAGGGCCTGGACAAGGGAATAGGCGTGGTGATGTAGATAAGGATCAAGAGGATATCTAGGATGAAGTAGAGCAAATCCCCAATGCCTGCAGCCAGCGTGAGTGCTGGGTGTGGAAACTATTTGCTAGTGTAGGAGACGTGCCAAAATGTCATTCTAACCAGGTGAGATGCACTGACTCAGTTGCGAAAACCCTGGCGTGTACAGCTACGGCACCACCTCCATGATACGACACCTCAAATCAAACCACAGGGCAGCAGTTTGAAGGGTAGTGCCTTTCAAACAAGAGAGTAGGTTACTTTCCTCTACATCATTCTCTGCATCTGCTCCTGCCACCATTAGGGACACTCCTGGTGGGCAGTGGATCCCTAAACCAGCCTTGTAGGCCATATGCACCTCAGCAGACTCTTACCTTTCAAAGGTCATTGTATTGTGCATGTACTGCGATGCAGTACTCTGCAGGGGGGAGCAACTTCAAAGTGCTTTCAAGGGTTCAGTCCGGGAGCATGAGAATGACTGACCCCTACGTAAGTGAGGGCCACCCAATATCATTCTCTCTCTGCACTTGCCCCATTTTATTCCTGTGGTTCGTACCCCTTCCGTACCATCCCTTCCCTTCCTTTCCTTCTGTGTCATGTGTTACAAGACCAAGAAAGATGCAAAACAATGAAAAAAGAAACAAAGTAAAACAAATGCTCCTTTCCGAGCCATCTTTCAGGGTTCAAGAATGGAATTACCAATGAAAGGATGCAGGCCGCCACGCAGCCTATAAGCTCCGCAGATGGGAAAGGTGGCTCCGTCAAAAACAATGCAGTCGTTTTCAGGAGAAAGTGTTGGCTCGAAAAAGAGGCGTTTGTGGTGTTTGTGTTTCAAAGGGTTAAAATGGCAACATCTACTAGAAACATGCTTGCTGTACTTGCAAAAAGTGCAGAAATGCATTTTGGATAGGTTGCAGAAAAAGCTGATTGCCAGCATCAGTAAGATGAACTCCATCTGTGGGAAAAATAATCGTGCTACTAAACGTAATATTTGCATTGCGGAAGTAGGACATGCCAACATCTCTGAAAAAGGCACAAACAGCCTTCTTGACATTGCGCCTTCGCTTTCTCCATTTGCAGACCCAATGAAGAAGAATGCAGCCACACCTGTGTCTGCGCAATGAGAGAAGAAATTAGTCAGCAGTTCGGAAACATACCCATGACCAGGCCTAGTGCCTTTTCATCGCAAAATTCCAGTAACATGTCCTAAACTGTTCCCTCAACAATGAAGAATAATGTCTGGATGATCGAGCATCACCAAAGTGGCACAAAGAGGAGCCAAAATCAGCCACTTCATTGCACGTACTCCATAACAGTGCACATTCACATGATAGAATCCAAAATGTCCAGCCACTCCAGTGTTTTGCATGCACTTTCAACCAATGTATCTAGGAGTCCCCCAAAATCCATATACTCTGCCTCCTGAAAGACACAGCCATAACCATAGGCTTCTGCATTCCTCTCTACAAATAGACCTTCTGCCACAGTCTCTGCATACACATCACAACCAGAAAGCTTATTCACCAATCCCTTAGCCTTCACACATCCTCAAAAGCCCCAGATGTGGCACGTGCAATCCTGGAACTACTGTGGTGTCTGCAGACATATCGTGTTGTGTACGGGAGTGGGGAAACAAATTTCAACCAGAGTAGGGGATTTCATCTTTGATGGTGGCTCTGAAATTAGCTTTTTTTTATTTGCAGTTGCTTGTAAAAAACACTTTTTCTTTTGTTTTTATAGGGTTTTTTGTTTTCTTCTCCTCCTTACATTCGTACAGTAACCTCTTCAAAGCATCCTGTAGATTGTAAAACAAAATAGTATTTCCATGACAGACAACAAAAAAATGCCATTTACATGGAAAAAGTACACATTTCGAGAATTAAGAATCTCATTGTCACAGGCGAACATCCCTGCAGTGCACAAACATTCCCACATGGCTCTGTTTATAAGACACCTTCCGACCTCTGGCTGGGGAAAAAGTACATTGGGATAGTCCCATACTTTTCTTGTTGGTATGCATGAGAAAACCACCTTGTCATTCGGAAAAACCTGCATTACTGATTTCACCAACTTCGTCAGTCGATGGAGCAAACGTAACCCAAATTCAGGGCTCCCCTAATGCACCTTGACAACATGAACAGTAGTGACAGTGGCCACATCGCTGCAAAGTGCAACCACAGTGCCAAAACTGAACACATGCACACTGCACCACAAAGCCTCCACTCCTTCAAGATTGAAATTGCCAGCAATGCCTCTTTCCTGGACATACCTGTGCAGATCATGCACAAAGGCATCACCCACGATCAACACTGTGAGTCTCTCCATCTCTGCCAGCCCCACTACACAGAGCAATGAAAACAATTATTACCACCTTTTCCTGTGAAGCACACCCTCAACACCTGATTGGATAATCCCACAGTCCCATTTCCATGCCCACTATGCTGAGAAGGGCAGGATGTGGCATGTGCACTTCACCAACTACCATGAGGGCTGTGCCCTAGTAAAGCAGGGGCAATCTTTCCCTTTTTGCTACTCTTTTTCCAGCACTCCTTCATTGGGTACTGTTAAATAGTCACACACACATCCACCAATCACATCAAAGACCTCTGCATCTAACACTATCATTTCTGTGCGACACTCCATATGTACCGTTAAACACTCAGAGTACAAGTCTCATGTGATTCGAAAGCACCAACAGTAGAAAGTTCTGTGAAACTATCCAAGATTTCTGCATCCAGATTTATCCACATCAACACCCATCACCACAAAGTACAGGTATCAATATTTTTATACAGTATTTTTGCAACTCTGTTATAAGTGCCTCTGAGCAGGGTACCTGCCACTGAACCTCCATAACATAGTCAAAAAGCATGCTTTCATTTCTCCCATCACCTACCATCAAAGGCCACTTGCAATGGTATGTGCTTTGAAAGTTTTCATTTACCCATATCAGCCATTGTGATATTCAAACAGTTACTTTCTTCTTTCCTTCTGTCAATTGTACGACTTTTTTCTGCATCTCCTATATAATTCGTAAAATTGTCTCAGAAAAGGAGCACTGAATGTATCCTACCAACCTAAACCAAGTACATATATTGTATGCATGAGAACAGGGTGCCTGCCACTTACCTTTCACACCTCACAGAATGTAACAGTGAAATGATTGCTCTACTCATGTAGGAAGCATATATGTGCAGAAAAGTAAATGGAATTTCACACATTAAAACATTTTCCTTTCCAAGCTGTATACCTTTCCAAACCTTTTTCTCACTCTTCTATAACTAGGACTAATCCATTTGCAAAGTAAATACTCCTACAGCAATGCACACACTTGCTAAACTGCACATCATACGGCACACTTACAAATGAACCACTTATCCCTGTACCAACAATGCTGATGCTCCCGAATCCCCATTCGTATACAAGGCCATCCAATTATACACAAACACTAAGTCTTCCTTCCAACAGAATCCACTACCCTTTTAAGTAATGTATTCTCCAAATGCAGTCAGTATGCCATTAACAACTATATGTTCTTACTGTCTTCTTTGACAGTTGCAGTAACCAACTCTGTCCTGAAAGCCAGTGGCGTGTCAACTTAAAAATGCAACCCAGAGTAAGCCTACTCTCGACAGCCAACAAAGTAAGTTCAATGCTATCATGAAGTTTCACCTCTTACTGAGACAGTGCAGTGTTCTCGTATACTAAGGTACACAATTGCATCAAACCACTAGTATTTGCTTCATTCTTACTCATTGCACCTCAGCAGTTGTTCACCTTGTGTTATCATGTTGCTGCCATTATATCAACTCCCAAATAGCAATATAGTGTTCCCACTGTTCAATAACACACCATTACACAATCACAGACCTCTATCTGTATTCCTACCCTTATATTCATCCACAGCTGCACACATATACATCACAAAATGTGCACACCCACACTTTCCTTTTTGCTCCAACAGCTGCTACAGAATGCCTAGCAAAAACGAAACTCTGTAGAAAACAACGCAGAAATAGACCAGCGCTACCTAAAAGCATAGAAAGTAGACATCCACCCCTAGCAGATTTTAAACACAAAGATGAAAAAGAACAGCTATTACAGCCACTAAGGAAAACAAACGCACCTACCAGTAAGGAGAATGTAATGTCTCTGTCAAAATGTAGAAATGAAAAGAAAGGTAGTGAAAAGAGTGCAACTGTCACTACTGGTAATAGAGCATGTAAAAATGCTAATGTCACCACAAGTAAGCATTCCAAATAAGTAATTTTACAGGAAAATGTTCCGCCACAGTTTTTAGAGTTTTTCACAACCTTATAAGTAGAGGGGAGAAATCACGATCAACCCTTAAACCTTACTGCAGAAAAGTAATCCTGGAAGCTCCTGTAGACAGTGCAATGCTCTTGAAATGAAAATTCTTTCTATCAATTTTAAAGAGAATCAAACCACTATCAAAATCAATTTGTGAACTACACCCACTACTTCGAAACAAACGCAATATCAGCATAGCTACCTTTGGCAACATCACTACAGGTGAATGGAAACACACCACCAGCACACAGCCATACTTCAATGAAGAATCATATAATCAAGAGCAAAGAAACCAAATTGCCATACATAGCACTCTACGAGGGTATGAAATGGTAGACAATAGCATAATGGAAGAAGAAACACGGCTTTCACAAATATCCCCATCAAACTTAGATTCCGCTCTCCATGGTAACAAACCAATATGGCTCATCTACTAATGGCCTTGCACATCAATGTGTAACGGACGCCACAACTTAATGAAGTTGTTGCAGAGTTCCACAAGCACCATGTGAAAGGCAACGACAAAGGAAAAAGTAAAATACTCCAAACTATGAACTAATGTCCAGTGCGCAAATACACAGGATTACGAGGACATTAGTTAGCCTGCATTTCTGGACCTGCCTCCAAAAGCACCTTCCACCATATCAAAATGTTAGCAACTCACGATTGTAGTGTAAGAAATCTCGTTTACAAAGTGTACTCTGCAAAAAGTACTCAGACACAAAACTGCCTGGTCCATTCAAATTTTCCAATACAAGTGGTATAAATTGCTACGCAAATGTTGCAGTCAATGGTGTATTGCAAATGCCAGCAATTGTTGAAAACATGTATTTAAACGGCTCAGACCAGTTGTGTTTACAAATGATAGTCCTGCACAGAAATGCTGCAAACAATCCTGGAAACAGTTACAGTGTCTCAGGAATTGGACTATTGTGGTAGAATGGTAAATTCACGTTAAACAGACAAGGAGATCCACATGAAGTTGTAATGTACTTACTACAAGTATTGGAAAGCAAAAACATACCCATAAATAAAATATTTCTGATTTCCAACATGTGGAAACATACATGCACTCTCTGCAATCATGTCATTCAGGAAGAAGTCCCTAACAAACACTTTCTCTATGTATCTATACCTAACTGTGATTACATTCCAATTTAGCAAGTGGTACAAAATGCAAACCATAGCATATTGAGTAGGCCTTGCAATTCTGATAATCGTTCCACCTTACATATACAATCACGTAGGCAATATGTAACATGAATGCTTTCAACATACAATGCAGATGGAAACAAAAAAAACTGCAAGCTTACTACCTTCACACACACGGTCAGATATCACCTGGCAACAAAACCTTCACACCAATAGCCATAATCTACCACACAGGCGACACAACCAGTTCAGGTTACTATACTGCATACATTAGAAAGCATGTACAATCTTTGAAGAAGTTGTAAAGGAATTGTGCGTAAAATGGCCCTGCTATCCACGTATGGGCAGCCATTGCACACACAATCTGTCAACATGCACTGTTGATTCGTAAGACACTGCACATATAAATAGTAGATAGGGCCCATAAATGTATATTACACATCCACGTTAGTGGCTGTGTAGTTATGGTTAAGCTGCTGTTTCCATAGGAAGAGCACTTTTTGGGCGGATTATAACTTTGCTCCCCCTGGACGAATCAACACCAAACTTTGCTAAAAATGTATATCACTCACTCTGAATTGTTTTGCAAAGTTTGGTGATGTTTGGTCCAGGGGGAGAAAAGTTATAGGGGGGTCCCAAAACATCTTTTTTCCTATAGACTGAATGGGGGAAAAACTTTGCGCACGCCTACAGGTGAAACCGTTGGAAGGATTGTTACCAAATGTGGGCAGGGGCTTGGTGCCGAAAGCGTGCTTTTGTAAATGTGGTGCCAATCCGTCCAGTAGTTTCCTTTAAAACGACCAAAGAATATGTCTCGAAAAATTAGTGATATCTATGTCCGCTCTGCGGTTACACTTCCCTGTTCACAGACAAGATACCGATTGGGCAGGGGGGGTAGCATCATGACCGCGGACATGCGACATCTTTGCAGATTGGCTACAGCGGGCCATGATGTACGTCAGAATGCGTGGATGCTCCTGACATCTTGGATCCGAAGACAGCGCGGTCGCTACCAGAGGGGAAATGCTGTTTCGGAAAGTGTTTTGCTTTGCTAATGCTAAAGTGCGTGGGGAGGATTACAGAGTAAGAGATGAAGAGATGGGTTAAATACTGTACTTGTTTGGGCGGTAGGTGTTACTGATGTGTTGGCCATGCGAAATGGTGTTTGGGAAATTATTTTGATCTCCTATAGTGATTGGGGAGATTTAGAGAGATGGACAAAATACTGTGCATGTTTGGGCGGCAACTGTTTATGATGTATTCTCCATTGCCGCCTTGTTCAGGATATTTGTACGTCCAGAAAATGAGGGGTGTAATAAGGGTAGTATTTCAGTACGTGCTGTGTGCAGGCACCTTGAAAATGATAGAAGGACACGTGTGCTGTTAGTGACCATTGAAATTGAGTACATGTCGTTATTACATTACATTTTCCTACGGGTCTCTTATTGATTAGTACACCACCATGGTTGTGACATGCTGCGGTGGTTGTGGGTAGGGCCTAGAGTCTTGGATGCATGGCCGTAGGCCGTAAACCGAAGGCCATACTTCCAAAACTGTAGGCCCTGGCCACAACCACCGCAGCATGTCACAACCATAGATACACCTGTAGTATTGATTATGGATTATATGGTGGTGGGGAGTGTGTGCTGTGTTCGGTGCTTGGCCGAAGGCCATGCACCCAAAAACAAAGTTATAAGGGTTAGAGGTATAAGCAGTGCACACCAATACATTGTAATACCTATGGACATACAGCTAGGCATGCAGTCTCTGGCGAGATCAAGTGAAGCATACCACTCCTATCAATACACCCCTACCACTACACATTACTGAGGTGGTTGTGGGCAGGATGTAGAGTTTTGGCTGCAGGCTGTATCCGATATACAATACTTCTACAACCCTAGAACTGTCTAGAACCACCACATCATATTACAGCAATGCATAAACTCGTAGTATAGGTTAGCATGTTAGATGGTTCTTGGGAGGGTGTACAGTGTTGGATGCATGGTCGAAGGCCATGCACCCAGAAATGACCTTATCAGCAGTGCAGTTTTAAGGCAATGTACACGTATACATTGAAATGTTTTTGCACACATATCCAAATGTCTAGGTCCAGCCGACAATCACTGCAGCATATTAGACAGTCAAGTTAGTGGATGTATTGTTATGGTGCAGTTGCTGTTTCCATAAGAAGAATGTTTTTTGGCAGCCTTATGCCTGTGGTACCCTTGGACGGTTTGTACAAAAAAAGAAATCTCACACTGTGATTTTTTTTGGAAAGTTTGCTGATGTTTGGTGCAGGGGGCCAAAAGTTATAAGAGGCAGGGGTTCTCAAAATGTCTCTTTTCCCATTACATTAAATGGGGGAAAAAGTTTGTGACTGCAAACATGTGGCTCTTTCCCTGATTGGTTGTAGAACAGCGTAAAATACGTCAGCTTTCTTCTGTGGCCCTCCTATCGTTTATTCATGTTTTAGTGTACGCGCATATCGCCAGTAACTCATGCAAAAGAAGACAGCATTCGGACTTGTCACACTCATGTAATAGTATTTCAGAAGGTGACCTTTGAGGGGGCCAGAATGGGATGTTGAAACACAAACTGAAAAAGGGGACTTTTCTTGTCACCAAAATCATACGTTTAAATGGAAGTTTCTGTTTACAGCAACACGACCAATTACGGCGTGTGACTTACAATGTTTTTGAAATTAAATTGCGGTCAGACTGGCGTCGTAAGTTTACAAAACTAAGGCCACCATCTGCAGTGCTTGCTGGAAACAGCGCTTCTGGAGGTGAATGGGAGTAGCAGTTCTCATAATTGGATTGCAATATGTTGTTTCAAAGAAAGAATGTATTTGGTTTCTCAGTGAAGGCCAAATGAGTTGCTTTTTCTGCTGACCGCTCAATACTCCCGCGCATCCGAGTGAATGTATAAGGGGCAATTGTTTTTTGACCTTGACCGACAGGGAAAGTTACTAGCAATTCACAGAATGAAACTGTCGAAAAAAGTAGCAATTGATAAGGTTATGTTTTAAAATGTTTGTAAGGGACTTGCAATATCAGAATAAGAAGACTCTTCGCTGCGAATACATTGGCGTGTGCCTTGCACAAACAGAATGGAGGTAGTAAATATTATGTAAGTTTATTTTTGCCCACTCTACAGCAAACCGCGCTTTATTGTAGCATTACCGCACATCTACTTGTGCTAATGTAATTGCCGTATTATCTTTATGCACTGTTACAGTTTTCCTGTAATGTTGCAGAGTGCCCAGGTTGTACGTTTTGCCCAGGTTGTACGTTTGTAGCTTATGAGTGCACTCATCCTTTTTTAGCATTAATATTTTTTATTTGAAACAGTAACTTTGTCCACATAGCTTTGGGTTCAACTTTGTACGTTTTTTTGGTATTCTTTGAAATCAGGAGATGTAATTTTTTTTAATTGTCCTTTATATTTAATTTCATAAACGATGTATCCTCTTCCCGTGTAGTTGGTATTTTTTGAATCTTACGGCTAGGGTGGACAACTGTCCCAGATTTTGGGGGATTGTCCCGCAATTAGGTGCTCTGTCCTGCGGTTTGCAGAGTGGCTGTGCGGGATGCAGGTTGTCCCGACTTGCATCGGAACAACCTGCCTCTAGCACAGTCACTCTGCAAAATGAAGGGGCCATGTACACAGCACGGCGCTGCCGCCTGCTGCTTTTTTTCTCCGCCCACTATGCAGCCCTGGCTCCTTTTAAGCCTACAGTTGGGACTGTAATGCACTGACACCTGGCTTGATTGAAATGCTAATGCTTTGTTCCTGGAGTCGTGATGGGCATGTTTGCAGTTAAAAAATGTGACCATCACCTCCCAAGGTCAAACCATTTGAATTTCACTTAAGCCAGGAATTAAGAGCCATTCAAAAATAATTACATTTAATAAGGGGTGGGCCAAGAGAATTACGTGATGTCATGACTGCCTTGTGGGCAAGTGTCCCATGACAAACTATCAAAGAGTTGGCAACCCTACTTACGGCGCATGCAAAATGTCGCCATTTGTAGCCTGCTAGTATAGGTTTTCATGGAAATTAGTAACATTTTACTAACATGTCATGTTTGAACAACACGTACATTTGTGTTGTACTTTGCACATTTTCTGTGTCTTTTTTAAAATATTTTGGTAGAGGTTGGTTATTGACACATACTTTCTGTAACTTTTCCCACCTAGGTATATCATGCCATACTGTGTCTGCCATGGTTTTCAAATGCTGAGTGAGGGCTTCTTCGGAAGGCAAATGCAACTGCTGGTGAGCAGTTGCCTGTCCATAATAATTATATGGAATGAGACTGTAAGCCCGATTTGTCCGTACACTGACCTCGCTATATGGAGCAACGTCACTTCATTTATGGTGCTGTAGGCTCCAGGTCATGACAAGCTCTGGGAAATAACTGTGGAAACAAAGCGACTGCTTCAAGGAAGAGTTAAATAATTTTGAATGCCAAAAAAACAACGTGTTCCTCTTCTTCAACATTTCCTATGCCACCCTTACAATCATTGTTAGGAGCTTATTGAAAATGGGCTTACTCAGATGGACTCTGCCAGTTTGTTGTTAAATAAACTTACTTTGCAAACCCTATAATGTTTATGTTTTCTTTTACCTTCCTCTGTATTATTTCCAAATGTAAGTTATTAGGTTGTACGTCGATGTATGTTTATTTACAAGTGTTTCGTCACATCACGTACTTGCGCTTTGAGCAGCCTACCATGGAACGGGAAGAGGGCCTATGTATGCAATAACCGCCTTCCCTTTCTATGGCGGCCATCTTGAAAGAGGATTTTGTTTTGTAATCCAAACTGCCAAAGCCGCCCCGGATTACAACAAGTAAGCATACTTTTTAGTAGCTCACGTTACTGCTTTCCTAATTTAGACTATTAATGGCTAAGATTATTTAGCCTATGCATTTTAATGAGAAATATGCATTACTTGGAGTGTATGGACATTTTTTCTTTTATTTTCCTTACACTGTGAAAGGCCTTTATTAACGCATTATTTCCTTTGTTTACGGGCGCCTTTGTTTTTTGGCACGGCAGGCAATAAGGCAATTTGCGAACGGCAATAAGCAAAAAGGCAAGAAATGGTAATATGGGTCGGTAGATGTACGGCGACACATTTTATCCATTTCTTATGTGAAGGTAGCGCCACTATTTGTTATGCTTTCACATTACACCACTGCTGCTGTTTCTTAGGGAGGAAGGAGGCCTTTAGCTGATGTGTTTTTCAGATAAGTACAATTTTTGCTACCCATATATAATGTGCAGTGCATTGCTAATCGCTGCATACCAATACATGTTGGCGTTGTGTACGGCAAATGTTGGAGGTGGACATTCCTACATGATTATAAAATGTATTTACACACTGACAATGAGGCATACATCGTACAGTTAAGTGTGTACTGATTCAGGGACATGTCACGGTGCAGTATGCCAGCATACCTTCATCTGGAATTTTTTCGTAAGGTGTATACTGTTTACCAAACGACCCTTGCTAAAGGGACGTTATGGTTATGTTGCTCGCCTGAAAATCTGTGACGTGCAGTACACAATTCTTTTCTTAACAAGACCTTATACTTACTTTGTTCTACTAAAAACCTGTACAATTCACTAAAAAAAAAACTTTGTTAAGGGGATGTTATGGTTAAGTTGCGCTACTGAAAACCTGTGAAATTCACTAAACAAACATTACAAACATTTGTGATGTCATCTTTGATGTCCTGGGTGTTAACCTTAGCAGTCCACAGTGCTGGCGCGAGTTATGGTTGCTTAGTTTACCATAACTCGCAAATTTCAGGGGTTTTTCGGTTTTACTTGGAATCATAATGGCACGTCTGTATTATGGCACGTTTGTAAAGTTTGTTTAGTGAATTTCACAGGTTTTCAGTAGCGCAACTTAACCATAATGTCCCCTTAACAAAGTTTTTGTTTAGTGAATATATATATATATGTCAGCTGTACATTTATTGCACCATGTATAAGGTACCAGCATGACTCCATGTACATAAAAGTAAGTTCTACGCAACAGCACTACTTAAAATCGTAAATACACAATGAAATGGTAACATGTTGCTTCCTGATGCTTCCTTCTGTGTGTGCATGTCTGTTTTACTTGTGTTTATTTTCCTGTTGTCCGGACATAGGTGCTCACATGGCACGTTGGGCTACGCTGGGCACAAATGTTATGAAAATAGTAGTAGTACAAGCTTTGAGCTGCTACTGTCTGCAAGTAATGTCACACATGGGGTGAGTGTTGAGATGTAGTGGTGTGCCCTTACTTAAAGTTAGTGCAAGTGATGCACACATAGCAGTAGTACAAAATGGCACCGCCAAGGGTTTTCTTAGCGCATCTGAAAAAGTACACACAACAAAGGTAATAGTAAAATGGCCAACCGTCCTGTACTTTGCAGGAGTTCCTGCATTGGTAGTTTTGGCTGGTGATTTGCTGGCACTCTGTGCGTACCTGTAAACATGCCCAATTTGTCTTCACCCGCTGCTGGATTAAAGCCTTTTGTGCCCTGAGTGCACACTTCTGTGTAATAGTGGAACGGCAGGGAAGAAAGGCGGTAGGGGAACTCTGCCTAGATATATGGCATGTAGCTCTCCCAGGATGTGCGGCATTTGAAGATGCTGCTCTGTGTAAACAGAGCATGGCAATGGCAGCAGAGAAATGTCAGTAGGAGCCAGGGGGGATATTAGCAAGCACTATTGTCCTTTAAGAAATGTGAACTTGGAGTGATTACAAGCAGAAGTGCTGCATGTTGTCTTTCAAGTAAAACTTTAATTTTAAGAGTGAAGTGTAAATGTTTTTTCGCACAGTAGTATCTCCAGTACTAATGTACCTTCCATGCTGCATGGGGGAGAAAAGAATAACAGCATATGCATGTAGCTAAATAGATTTGTATAACCAATTATGTAGTGCAAGGGTATATCACTGTGAAATGCTCCTTTTGTTATAATGGGATATGTTTGTTTACAAAGCAGTTCTATAAAGAAAACATCTCATAAATACATATGTGAAGTACACCTTCAACTGTATGTGGGTGGCTGTGTACATTTTCAATATTTTAAATGTGTGTTGCTTAGGAATTCCTTTCTTGTCGCAATATTTTACTGCACTTCCTAAAAAAAGGGTGTCATTAGGGGCAAACCATAGCAAACGCAAATGGTGGCATTTCGCTCCCTAATGTGCAACAAATGCAATGACCTTCACCATATGGAAGTGTACACATGTCAGCTCACTTCTGGTGCTCTACCAAGTCTAAAATGTCCTCCACAACCATTCTGTAAAGGTGACCAGCCGTGGAGAGATGCAGAGTGAAAACTGTGTATGATGCAGCAATGTATGGTTATAACAACTTACCCTAAGGAGTGAAAGAAAAAAGAATACTCCCTAAACATATTTGTGGCATCCATATACCAGCATCACAGTGTTGGCATGCATGGCTGCATTACGTTGTGGTGTGTGTGGCCAAGGCCCAGGCTCTTCGGTGCATGGCCTATGGCCTACAGCTTTTGACCATGAACCCAAGAGCCTAGGCCTTGGCCCCACCCACCACAACATAATGCAACCATGCATGTGAACAAGTTGCTAGGTACCACAACCCACAAATATAACACAGCCACCGGCAGTCCTACCCAACCCCCGCACCATAATACAGCCATGCATGCAAACATCTAACCAGTTAGCAGAATCCACAAACATAACACAACCTCCGTCACCCCTACCCACTTCCATTAACAGAGTATTTTACCACTTCCAACCAACCTACAAAATCTTCAGAACATTGCCCCTTGCTCCTAGCACTGCATTAACTACAAAGAACCCATACATCATAATACAGTACAGTACTCCGTAATCTGCGCAATGGCCACAACCCAACCACATAAAGCATCCACTGGAACCCTACACACTTCTATACACACAGTATTCCAGCACTTCACCCAGTGGACACACTGCAGGACTGTTGACTTCATCATCTCCAGCCATGCACCCAAAACTGTAAGACATGCTAACAATCAAACCCATGCAACCAACAATGTGTGCAATGCTGACAAATCACACACACAAGGCAACAATGTGAAACCTACTTGCAACCAGTGGAAACAGTTTTCAGTGCAAGGCCTCCAGCCATGCAATCAAGGCGGTAGGGGCTTACCACACACAACACAGCATACTACACCCTATTATGTAAAAATGCTCATGTCATGTGCAATCCACTCCCCATCTGCAATTGAGCCTGCCAGCAGTCACCACAGAAAGCGGTCACCTCAGGATCTATTGTGCCGTAACGAAAGCTGCCTGCAGTCACCACACAAGCTAGTCGCTTGGGGAGGTACCCGTGAATTGACGCAGTATGCACGGATACCTTTGGCACACCACCGTCTTCATCCACCTAATGAAATATATCAGATGAACCACTTCTCACTCCCCCACTCTTTCCATCCCCTCTTCCCACCACCAGATGCCGCAAAGCATGTTTTTCAGCCCCTTTCGGCGCTGCACTATCCTCGGATACAACATGGCAGCGTTACCCAAAATTAAGACACACATCACGCTTCCCTCCAGCCAACCACTGGGCGCGTCCAATGTCCGCCGACATCATGCCACACTTCAGGCTAGTCAGAATTTTTTGACCATGGAGCAAACAGGGAAATGGGACCGCAGAGCGGAGTCAGATATCACAAATTTTTTGACACATACATTTTACCTGCTTTTCAAAAAAATACAGGATGGATTATCACCAAATTTACAAAAGCACGCTTTCGGGACCGAGCCGCTGCTCTTGCCGCAAATTCGTCCATTCAGTCTATGGAGAAAAAAAAATGTTGGGTCCCCTGCTATAACTGTGGCCCCCGTAGACGAAACCTCACCAAACTTGCCAAAGAACATCAGAGCAGGCAATATACTTTGTTTGCAAAGTTTGATGTGAATTCGTCCAGGGGGAGTGAAGTTATAAGCCTCCCAAAAAGTGGTCTTCCTATGGGTTGAGCAACTTAACCATAACTACTAGCGTCCATGTAGATATGGTTAAGTTGGTGTTTCCATAGAAAGAGCACTTTTTGGGTGGCTTATAACTTCGCTCCCTCTGGACGAATCCTCACCAAACTGTGCGCACGGCGACAGCCCGAACCGCTGGACAGATGTACACCAAATTTGCGGCAGGAGCGGCAGCTTGGTCCAGAAAGCGTGCTTTTGCAAATTTGGTGTAAATCCGTCCAGTAGTTTTTTTAAAAAATGACCAAAATGTAAGGCAAATAAATTAGTGATATCTGTGTTCGCTTCGCGGATGGACTTCCCTGTTCGCTCCGCGGACAGCACCCCGATTGGCCCATGGGCTTGCGTCATGTCCGCGGACATGCGACGTGTTCGCTGTTTGGGCAGTGTGGTGCGTGATGGCTGTCAGATTTTCTGTCGTGCCCGTCATCTTGCTTTCGCCGCCGACCTCGGACAGCGCGGTGAAACTTGAATTAAAAATTGTATTTAGTGGCGTGTGTTGGTGTGCAAGAGTGTTTGGGGAGGGTGAGGGAGTATGAGATAGGTTCAATGTTGTATTTTTATTTATGTGCTAGACGCTTTTGTTGTGTTCGATTTGTCTGCGGACAACATGGCTGTTCTGGAATGTTCGTAAATAAACAGAATGGATTCGGTATGAAGTTGAAAGTGTTCTAAGAACACTTGTGGGGTCTTGGAATGTTAGCAGGGGGTGTCCTGGAGACGTTGTGTGTATTGTTCGTTGGCAAGCTGAAAGTGTTCTAAGAACACTTGCGGTGTCCTGAAATGTTCGTACACAAAGAAAATGGGGGTGTCTTGAGGACACTGTCTGTATTGTCCTCTGGCAAGTTGAATGTGTTCTAGGACCTTCCTTGTGTCCGAGGACATTAAAATGGTTGCAATGCTTGAATTTATGGGTGTGATATGCTGCGGTGGTTGTGGCCAGGGTATAGAATGTTGGGTACATGGCCATTTGGCCATGTACCTAACACTCTATGGCCTGGCCACAACCACCGCTGCATATCACAGCCATGTGCCATGCACCCAAGAGTCTATGCCCTGGCTAGAAGTATCGCAGCATATCACAGTCATATGTCATGCACCCAAGAGTCTATGCCCTGACCACAAGTATAGCAGCATATCACACTGATAGTGGCTAAGAACACTCGTGGGGTGTTGGAATTTTCGCAGGGGGTGTGCTGGAGACGTTGTCTGTATTGTTCGTTGGCAAGCTGAAAGTGTTCTAAGAACAGTCGCGGTGTCCTGAAATGTTCGTACACACAAATGGGGTTGTCCTGAGGACGCTGTCCGTATTGTCCTCTGGCAAGTTGAATGTGTTCTAGGACCGTCCTTGTGTCTGCGGACATTAAAATGGTTGCAATGCTTGAATCTATGGGTGTGACATAGTCATATGCCATGCACACAAGAGTCTATGCCCTGGCCAGAAGCTCTGAAGCATATCACAGTCATATGCCATGCACCCAAGAGTGTATGCCCTGACCAGAAGCACCGCAGCATATCACACTCAGAGTGGCTTATAACTTTGGGTCAAAAACAAATTTATAAGGAACAATGTTATAAGCCAGTATGGGTGTGATATGCTGCGATAGTTGTATTTATGATGTTATACTTACTATTTGGTTTAGTAACGGGAGTCCATGTTTTTCTTGTTCATTTCTGTGATAAAAGAAAATAGCATGTTAGTATTAGTATTTTATAAAGAGTTATTGCATTGTACAATCAACATTTTTTCTTTTTTTTTACCCTCATATTTAGTCAATGACAAACGAGAGTACTGTGCAATTTGCTCAGTTTCTGTGTTTGTTGCTACAATCATTGGGTCTGTGGGAGAAAAAAAATCCATGTTGGATTAAAAAAAAAACTTTTTCTGTTATGCTACAGTTTATTTGTTTGTTTGTTTTCAGTGTTTACTTGTTGTTTCTGGCTAATGCTTTATACATTGGATTGTTCCAGTTTTTGGGAGCAGTAAGATATTAGGTATTTGTTTGGATATTGTACAGTTTTGGAGCAGTTAGATACCAGTAGGCGTATTCTAACTGTTTATTTTTTTATATAATTTCGTGGTATTGATTTATCTGTTTGAATATTTCTAAATTTTGGGACAGTTAGATACAATTTGGCGTATTCTAACTGTCTATTTTTTGATTTATTTGAGTAGTCCTAATTTATCTGTTTAGTTGTTGTAGCATCTTTTGGCAGTTAGATAGCTTTTGGAATATTGTGACAGTTTATATTTTTTTACTAAAAGTGTACTTAAGGTTTAAGTACAGTTTAGTTATCAAATTTTGGTTTTAAGAACATTAAATAAACGTTTGTAAGATTTGCTGGTAATCTCTGCTTTAGAGTAATGGAACTATCATTACATTCAAACCATCCACATTTCTTTTTTATATATGCATTGTAGTGCCCTGAGTTGGTTGTGGTTCCTGTGTGGTAGATGATACCTATGGTTGTGAAGGTTTTCCTACCAAGTGATATTTGACCATGTGTGAATCCAGTCAGCTTGCAGTTGTTTTTGGTACCATCTGCATTGTAACGTAGAAGCATTAGTATTACGTATTTACTATCTGTTTGTATTACTAATGTGGAGCGATTATCTGAATTGCAGGTGGAACATAATCTACCGTGGTTTGCATTTTGTACAAGTTGCTGAAATGGAACGGATTCACAATTAGGTATTGATATATACACAAAGCGCTCATTGGGGATTTGTTCTTGTGTCACATTGTTGCAGAGAGTGCATGTATGTTTCCACATGTATGAAATCTGGAAGATTTCATTTATAGGTATGTTTTTGTTTTCCAGTACTTGTAGTAAGTACATTGGAAATTCTTGTGGATCTTCCTGTGCGTTTATAGTGAATTTCACCATTCCAGCACAGTAGTCCAATTGTTGTCTTATTCCATAAACACTATACGTGTTGTTAGGATTGTTTGCTGCATTTCTGTGAAGTACTAACATTTGCAAACACAATGGGTCTGCACTGTGTAAGTAAATGTTCTCAACAATTGGTGGTAATTGAAATAGAATATTCATTGCTACATTTGCGTAGCAATTTACACCAACTATATTTGAGAGTTTAAATGGACCATGTAGTTCTGTATCTGACTGCTTTTTTTGGAGTTTGTCTTCCTTCTTTGAAGAAGTACCTGGTTTACTTTCCCTAATTGATTCTTTTTTGATTGTGGTACTTGATGAAGTTTTAGTTTCCTGTACTCTTTTTGGAGGATTTGCAGTGACATCCTCTTGCATTTCTGTTTGATTTAGTTTTCTTTTAAAACATTTTCCTTTTTGTGGGCAGGATATGTTTGTAGATGGGGGGTGTATAGTGAACAAAGTCTATTGTATTCTAAAATGCAAGGAATATCAGCGTTTATTTTACTTGCATCAAAATTGATTAGAAATAGACCATCAAGTGTACGTAAGCGTGATAGTGCTACGTAGCTCATGCCTTCTTTAAAGACTGCGTTACCAATGTCTATCATTGCTTTGTCTAAGGTAAGACCTTGTGATTTATGAATGGTGACTGCGTATGCAAGAGTTAGAGAAAATTGTTCTCTGCGTACATACATGTCTTTGAAGAGAAGGAATCGAGCTGTTGAGCGTCCTATTCTTTTAACTTCTGAAAGTTTGTCAAAGAGAATATTGACAAACTGAATTTTGTTGTAACGTGGGTATGTTTGAAAGCCATCAACTGTACCCAATGCTCCATTAACTAGTCCTTGGTCTACGTCAAGGTTACGTTTCAGCATTACTCTGCAATTTAAGGATAATTCTAACATCTTTTCCAAGCCTGCTGTGTTTCAGATTGATTTTTCTAAAGTGTTTAGTCTTGCTGTGGCTTGTTCACACATGGGTAGTGTCATTCCATGTACATCTAGTTTGTCTGTGGCGCTAATTTCCATTATTGGTTGCATTTCTTTACTTAACATGATTTCATTGAATCTGAAACAGCTTACAAGAGTTGGCATTAAGGCCATACAATTGACATTGTTGTGGGCTAATTGTTCCATAACATCTGTAGCACCTGTATTATCACCATAAAGTGCATGAATGTGCCGGGTTTTCAATATTGCTTCTGCTTCTCTAGAAAGTATACCAACTCTGATACTTTTTAAGATGTTGGCATAAGTGAGATCTACAGTTTGGCGCATGTTTTGTGTTAATTCTCTTTATTGGAAATGTTGCCAAAGGTTGACATTTCCAATTCTGCAAACAGTTTTACGACAGAGTTTGTGTCCTAATGTTTAAAAATAGGCTCACCTTTTACAGGTGTCAATTGAAGAAGATCTCCGAAAACAGTAATGTGTTTTTCTGCAAAGAGCTCTTCATAGTTTGTTTTGAGTACTTCCTGTAATCTGAGGGGAATCAAAGCCAACATTAGGATGGACACCATGCTCACATCATCTATTAGTAGCATTTTCATTTGTTTTAATACTCTGCGTAGATCCATTGCAGATTCTGCAGAAAGTTTGTAATAATATAATTTGGTTTGGTGTTCTACTGGCAGGAGTAGTAATCAGTGTAAAGTGACACCACCTATGTTGTAGGCAGCTAAACCTGTGGGGGCAATGACAATAGCTGACAGTTTGTTGTTTGTGAATTGTTGAAGGAACTTACTGATGAATTTGATTAGGAATGTTTTGCCAGAACCAGCTTCACCACTGACATACAATAGTATAGGTTTGTAATTTTGACAGGTGCATTCTTTGTTTTCATGTTGTACACCATGTGCAATTCCTTTTGTTACTTCTTGAAAAATGCTATGTTGCTCATTGTTTAGCTTTGATTCTAGTATAGTTAAGTCTTCTTTATCTTCATACTGACACATGGTGTTTTGTAATTCTATCATAGCTAATTCTGCCTCTTTTGTTATTAGTGGGTCTCCCAGTGGTTCTTGGCTTCCTGTGACAGATGGTTGACTACTGTCAGGAGTGTCCTTATCTAGTTGGGCCTGGAGTTCTTCTTCATGTTGCTGTTCATTGTGCAACATTGTTTTGTACTGTGCAAAGTTTACATCAGTTATACTGCTTTCATTTGCTTTGAAAGCGTCTTCATATGAGTCATAGTTATCTAGTATTTCTTCTTCTTTTCTCCATGGTTTAAAGAGTTGTAGCAGGTACATGTAATATAGTTCTTTATGTTGAGGAGTCTTTAATGAAAATTTGATATGATTAATTAAATTTGGTTTGGTGAATTTTACTAAGCTGCCTTCACAGTTTGTCACTTTGTATTCACGGTTTTGTTCATCAGGTTTTATATTATTTTTGTATGTGTAGTTTTGGGCTTTGTGGTATAGACTCATGGTTTCCAAAGTGGTACTACTGTTTGGGTAGTATGTGTCCAATACATTGTTTTTTTAAATGTCTTGGCTGTTGGGATCATGTTTGGCTATTGTTTCTATATCTTCGTATGATTTTAGAACTCTTTTTGTAAATTTAGCTGGACCAAGACTTAGCCATACTATATTTGCAGGTTTACCATACAATGCAGTGCCAGTTAATCGATCAGCTGCTTCATAGGATCCACATTCTCTATGGGACAGAATTTTTATGCCCAAGCTGTATAATTTCTGAGACACTGTTTTATCTGATGACAGGTCATTCCAGAGGTCTTGGAGCTCTGTCTTTTCTGATTTGGTTAAGTATGCTGTGACATATCGTGCAACTGCAGTAGAATTGTCTGCAATGTACTGCACGTCTATGTTTGCATTCCATAAGTAGGCAATGATTGCATTGTAATCATTGATATATTTTTCTTCTTTTCTGTTTATGCAATATGTATTTTTAGGTGACTTACCTTTCACACTATGTCTAACTGAAGGCATGAGGTTGATCACTTGACCTGTATTTGTGGCTGGTCTAGGGAAACCAAATCGGCATTTGGTGTAGTATTTCCCTTTGTTTTTGCATTTGCGACGACAATATTTGCCACATTTGTGTCTTTGGAATTGTAAAATTTTTGCATGAAGATCACTATTTGTGGATTCTGATAGAATTTCACAAGTGACATATTTTTCAATAAACTGTAAAACAGTGGCATCACTGTCTTGACCAAATTTAGGAGCATCTTTAATCCATAAAAGCATGTGGATATGTGGTGCTCCTCTGGCTTGGTATTCTTTTCTCCAAAAGAAGTGTTGCACTTCTCCAAGGGGAGGAACAGTTTTGTTACAAATAAAATGTAGCATAGCAATGAAGCGATGGTGAAAATATTGTTAAACATTAACAGGATCCTGTGAACAAAGTTTTCCAGGTGTTAGTATATCTATGTTTGTTTTGTTTTCGTTTGATATGCGTAGGTAAGCATGTCAATCTTCCCATGCATATTCTGCACAACTTAATGTAACAAACCAAGTGGTTGGGCCAAGGTTTCTGATCATACAACGTACATCTCCATGACGTCGAAACCAGTACTCTTTAGTACCACGCATATTTGCTAATAGATTTGTAAGATTTGCTTGTAAAACCTCATCTTTTTGTTGAACTTTTTGTAATAATTGTGTAGCTGTCATATTTTGAAAGTGTGATCCTGATTTTAATATGTGTGCAACTCCGTAACATAAAGTTGCTAGTTCACTTTCAAAGAGTGGGTGGAATATGTATTCCACATTTTGTCGAAATCTGGGATCTTCAGAATACATTCGTAATGAGCGATATTCTGATGCTGATATTTGAATAGGTCTATCATCGTATCTTCCTCCTTTGCCAGTAGGAAAGAGTAGAGGAAAAGCAGGTGCTTCTATACTTTTTTCCCATATGCTGATTGGTGGATCCTTTTGTTTGACGCATTTGGTACGTTTCCAGTGCATCTTCTATGGTGTCATTAGAGTGCAATGGATGAATTGTATAATGGTCTAAAGTATTTGATATTGTAGCGGGATCTAGGAGCTCAAATTGACCAGCTTCTTGTGTCTGTTCAATTCTTTCACTTATATCTTGCAAGTTTTCTTCAATATTAACTTCTTTGTAATATTAATTGTTCTCTTTAAGATATTGTAGGGCTTCTCTAAATTTATGTAAAATTTCCAGTTGTTGCTAAATCTTTTTGTCTTTTGTAGGTACTCCATTTACCAAGATAATTAAAGATTGCTGCATTGGACGTTGCACTCCGAGAGTGTGCACATTTTCTTTTAGATCTAATGGTAAATACACTACTTTTCCACGAATACCTTTCACTAATTCAGAGGGAGGTAATTTTGCAGTTTTTGGTTGAAGGAGTATTATTGCTTGAAATGGGTGCACTGTTTGAATTATGATGCTCTCATATACATTAAGTTGTTGAAGGGGTTTTGGTAGTGGATACAATTCCAAGTTATTTGTGATAGCACATGAAGGAGTTTGGTTGTTGTCAAGTTTTGTAGTGCAGTAACTGCAAAGTATTATGGGGTCAGTTATTTCGTATTTGTTTTCTGCTATAAGGTAGAGAGCTAATTCAAACCATTTAGAATCTTTATTGTCTTCTATTTTGTATGATAGGTCTACAGTTTTTGTGCTACTTTTATATAAAGTTCTGCGGCAACCTACACACACGTGGTTTGGTACTTCAGCTGAAGTACTTTCAAATTTTTATATTTCTTTTTTGTATGCCTGTAGTGAAAGGTTGCCATGTGCAGAATTGTTACGAAGTTGGTTGACAGCTAATTCATCTTGTAAGTGGGTTTCACTTCCAAAATATTTTGTCTGGAGGTAGTCGATTTCTTCTAGGAGGTCTTTTGCTGTACCATGTAGAAGAATGTTATTTAAATTGGCTAGTACTAAAGCAGGACTTTTAGCATAGTACAGTTTATAAACTAGATTTCTTATACTTGCATGATGTGTTGATATCCTTTTGATATCATAGAAGGGTGTTTTGCAAGTAGGTCCTGTAATGCAGGCCAAGGAATGTCCTTGTAGTCGGGTGTACTTGCGTATTGGACAAGCATCCATATTTTGCAGTAGTTTAATTTTGATTTTGTCTTTGCTTTTCACATATTGATTGAGGAATTGGCGTAAAGACTTGAACATTTTTTTGGGAATTTTACACATTGACGTGCATGGCCATTTGTACACTAGATGTTCTGATTCAGTTGAATGGAGGGGTAAATCTACGTTTTCAGGGCATATTTTTGTAAGGAGTTCTTCTTGTTCCATTATGGTATTATTAACTTTTTCATAACCGCGACCACTGTTATGTATGGCAATTGTATTTGTTTGCTTTTGTTTTTAGACTTCTTCATTAAAGTATGGTTCTGTGGTTGTAGTGTGACTCCATTCACCTCCACAGATATTTAAGAAGTTATTTCTGTTGACATTTCATTTATTGAGAAGTCTTTTTTGTAATTTAGTTATTAGTTTTGTTAGTGGTTTCATTCTGTTTAACACTAAAATAAATAACTTTGTTTTGAGAAGAAGTGCACTGTCTATCAACGCTTCTAAGATTACTTTTCTACGATAGGTTTGAAGTCTTGAACCTGGTTTCTCTCCTGTTTTCATAAAATTTTGAAGGACTTTGTGACAGAACATTTTGGCTAAAATACTTTTCTTGTTATGCTTATATATCAAGATTTACACAAGAAGTTTTATTTGTAGTGATAGTTGATTTTCTGTTAATTGTTTTTTGGGTTGTTTTACTTTTTGATAGAGGAGGGAAAGTTTTTGTACTAGAAACTTCTTCTATTTCACTACATGACTGTATTAGCTGTTGTGTTTCAACTTTTTTTTACAAATTCTGCTATAGATGGATATTTATGTTGGAGACTTTTCTTTTCATTTGCTCTACTTCTGCGTCCCTTTCTACGGAGTTGCTTTTTGGTAGGCATTCTTTAGGGTCTGTTGAAAAAAATACAGAAGGTATGGGTTGGGGTGTTCTGCAATGCATGTGTGGTGTGTGCATGAGTGTTTGAGTAAGGTGATAAAGATGTATGTAATGGTGTGTGATTGTGCATTGGGAAGTACAACTAGTAGGGATGGCTATTCTTGAATTCATGTGTTACTAAACTGGGGTTCAGATGACAGAAAACAGTAAGCTAGTGGTGTGGAGAAGTATAAATAGTATATCTAAAGCTATACAATTAAAACAGTTGTTTTTTCTACAACATCTAAATTCTAGCGGCTGAGTTGGGTAATTTGTGTGTCGAAAAATAGGAATTTGTGGGCCATTCTGCCAGTAAATCACTGTTTAAGATGGGGGGATTTTTGGTCAGAATGGTGCAGAATCTCTATTTTTAGGCACAGAAATAGCATGAATTAAGCTTACAGTGTGTGTAATAATTCAAATATTATAGTAACATTCTACTTACTTTTTTTTCTAAAATGAGCAGTTTGCTTCTTAGTAGTTCTTTGTAGTTCCAATTCGGCTGCTTCTTTTCAGGAGAATGGTCTTCACTGCAATTGTAAAAGAAAGAAATTAGTAATTTGGTTTGTATATAGCACTCTTTTTAATTTAGACATACATTTTTTAAATCGAAATGCTCAGCGTCTTCCTTAAAACCATTAAAACTATTTTATGACTAACTGTAGGAAAGAAAATATCTTCACTATGGCTTGTTAAATTCATAATGTACCACTGTATACCACTATTCCTGCAACTAAGCTTTTCCACGTAATAGTGAGTCCATGTCATAGCCTGCGTTTTTCCACGTAATAGTGAGTGAATGTCATAGCCTGCTTGTCCTATATAAATGTAAGTAATTATATAAACTAAAAAAGTAAAACCAAATATGTGTTTGTACAAATATTATTCTTTGAGATTTGATCATAGAGTGTGCATGTAATTTTGTTTGATTATATGTAGTCTATATATTTTATTTGAAAAAGATTAGTTTAACATTATTTGCGTGTGTGTGTGTACAAAGAAATTAAACGGTATAAAGGTTTGTAAGTCACAGTTCATTTTAGGATGATGAAAAAATGATTGTAGATTCATTTTACAGATTATACAAGGTAAAAGTCGGTTAGAAAATGTGTTCATGTACTGTATTGAAAATATGCATACCTGTAGTTTGTGTTCATGCATATGGATATGGACGAAGCTGCAAGTAGAAATCTTGGAGATTTGTCTAGTATTTCTCGTAAATCGTGCTTGCCAATGGTATGAGACTTGTAGTCCGAGAGATTCACCGTACATTTGCAGTGTTGGTCTATGATGATGCAGTTACACGTAGAGGTCGTGGATTTGATTGGTGGATGGTCATGTGATTTCTTAGCTACATCCAATGAGGGAATGGCACAGAGAGTGAAGTGGAAATGGTAGAAGGGCTGTCCATGTTACGATACGTTCGCAGACATGGCAGTAGTTTCAGGACACCGTGTATTACATCCGGGGAATTTGGGGTGGGGAGGCATGCAAATGAGATTGAATGTAGCAAGGGATTGGTCAGTAACGTTTAGTGAGTGTGTTGTGCTAGGAGAGGTTTTCTCTGATATTCTTTTTGGTGAGAGAAGAACAGATAGCTATGGCTGACTGTTTCAAAAAACAGATTGTATGGATTGTGGGAGACTCGTGGATACATTGGTTGAAGGTGCATGCAGAAAGCTGTGGTGTATCTATAGATCTTGGATTCCCACATGTGGAAGTGAACTGGCATGGAGTGCGTGGAATGAAGTGGCTGGACTTGCTACCTCTCTGTGCAACTTTGAAGATAGAGGAACATCCAGACATAATTGTAATTCATTGTGGAGGGAACAGTTTAGGACATGTGTCTGGAATTTCTTTGCAATTTGCAATGAAAGAAGGACTTCAGAAGATCATGGCTATGTTTCCAAACTCCAAAGTATTTTTTTCACGGATTGCGCAGAGACAAATGTGGCTTTGTTCTTTCTTATGTGGTCCACAAATGGAGAAAGCAAGGCGTAATGTCAATAAGGCTGTTTGTGCTTTCCTAAGAGATTTTGGCATGTTCTCTTTTCACAATGAAAATATTATGTTTCGTAGTACATACATTTTTCTCAGAGATGGAGTCCATCTTACTTATGCTGGTAATCAGATTTTTCTGAGAAATGTACAAAATGCATTGCGACCTTTTTTAGAAATGCAGCATCTATTTTGAAGTAGGTGTTAAGTATTTATAATTTTTGACATACAAACACCTCCCAAAGGCTCTTTTCAGAGCCACCACTTCCTCCCAGAGAAAAAAGCAATGGTTACAATAGGGCAGCACCCCAATTTTTTTTATTTTCGCGAACTGTCCGTGGACTTTCAAGAAATAGAAAGGGTCCTGCATTCTTTATTGTTGCTTCTATTTTTTAACTGTGAAAGGCGGCTCTGAAAAGAGCCTTATTTTTTTTTTATTTTTGTGATTTTGTATTTTTTTGGTTTTTTACACTCGACACACTAGGAGAGGAGTGGAAAGGAGGGTAAAGGGGGGGACACCAAACACAGGGATAAGAAAGGGCGAGCTGAGAGAGGAAGATGTAGAGTGGGTTTTGTTTGGGTAGAGAGCAGGTCTACTCGTGCTCTGAGACGATAGTCTCAAAAGCACTCCGAAGTCGCTCCCCCCTACAGAGTACTGTGTCACAGTACATACATACAACTGTGACCCTCGAAAGGTAAGGGTCATCAGAATTCTGTATGGCCTGTGAGGCAGCTTGAGGAAGACGCTGTCTCACAGAGGTGTTCCTTGTGGTGACAGGATCAGAAACGGAGGATGGAGAAGAGGCAATCAACCTACTACGCTCTTCGCAAGGTACAACCTTGCGAATGGCCCCAATGTGGAATGAGTTCAGGTGTCGCTTCATGGTCGTAGTCCCAAAGCTATACGAACCATGCCTCCTGCGACTGAGTACCGTTTTTCACTCGTTGCAGGTGACACGGTTCGCACGAGCCTTAGGACCATTCCCATGAACGGTAAACAACCGCCACACCCAAGAATCACGCCGCGGGTGGCTAGTAAGGATTTCCTCTACCTCATTCTTGTCATCCTCTTCTTCCTCCTCTGTATCCTCACTCCTGTTCCCCTCTTCAGGCCCTTGGGGAAATGGTGGTGGTGGAGGGGTGGGGGTGGTGCTGAGGCAGATGTAGCACCATGTGGTAATAGTCGAGCCATGGATGTCATAGGCTTGGAGATGGAAATCTCAAAATCTGGAAAATATGCAGCAAAATGCAGTGTGCTCTGTGGAATAGTCAGAAACACAATGAGAATGCGCTCTAGGGCGTGGTCTTATATAGGGGTGCTTGTGCGTGGGTCGCGGACATGCGGTCCGCAAGACAGATCGAACATCAAAAAAGTTTCAAAAAGTCACAAAAACAATGTGGAAAGTTAGGATTAGTGTGTGGGATTTGTGGTATGGTGATTTTTTAATGAGAAATATTGTGGATTACTTTGAAATGTACTTTTAAACTGTTCGGGGACACGAACAGTGTCCGCATTTAGAGCACGAGATGAGCGTGGGCGTGGTCACATGATTGTTTTGTGAGCATGTTCGCTAAGGTAGCGGCCGTCCGCAGGAAACCCAATGTACGGACATTGTTTTGCGCATGCATGTTGATGTTCTTCGGACAGTGTTCGGGTCCTGAACTAATTAAAAGTGTGTCACATGTAAAACGAACAGTTACGGACAGCCATTTGTTCTTAGCACAGTTTAATTTATTTGCTAACAATACGGACAGACATAGCGTTTCAAGCACACCTCCATTTTCGTTTATTTACAAACAATTCAGGACACCACAAGTGTTCTTAGAAAAGTTTCTGCTTGCTAGCGAACACTACGAACAAGCATAGTGTTCTTAAGGACACCTCAGTTTTCGTTTATTTACGAACATTTCAGGACACTACGAGTGTTCTTAGAACATTTTCAACTTGCATGAGAACATTACGGACAGATGTAGTGTCCTCAGGACAGTTACATTTTTGTTTCTTTATGAACATTTCCGAACAACCGCGCTGTCCATGGACACCTAAATTGGTTTCATCACAAAGAACTGAAAGTAATTACAACAGAATGTAAGGAAAGTTACTTTATTTCATATATATATATACAATTATGACTGGGAAGGTGGGGCAGAAACGGAAAACAAAAACAGGAGAATTAGGGATTTCTAGATAACTGGGATCAGGTGAAGAAGGGAAGGAAAGCTCATCGAAATGCTTTGGTCCATAGACAGGGTTTGGGGTTAACTGAGTGGGATAGGGTGAGGGGGACAAGTGCAGGTTGGACAATGGTGTGCTGTTGGTGGTTTCACATGATTTTCCACAATGTTTTTCAAATCCATAAAATTTTGCATAAGGTTGTCCATTTTTTGATTAATCTGTTGTAGAGTGATATCCTCTGATTGTTGTTGTAAGATGCTTGGAATTTTTGTATGGTCTGTAATAAAAAAATGTATATGTTAAATGTATACAAAATAATATTTATTAATTGGTTTATATAGTAAAGTGTGTACAATTAGGTGGACTATCTTCTAACATTTCCTCTTGTGGGAAATGCTCCTCTAGCCAGTCGAGAGTACTACACATTTCTGTGAGAAAACAAAAAAGTAATATGTTTTTTTTTTCTGATATAGAAAGTTTATAAATATATGAGTAAAAAGAAGTGCACTTACTATGTCTGGTGAGATATGTAATCAGTAGTCTATATGTCTGGTCTTGCTGTTGGTTGTGGAGCGTCTGTGAGGTAATTATGGTGGAAGCCACTTTATCTTCTTTTGGTATATTCCATTTGAAAACATATTGTATTTAAATGAATGGTTAGTGTGTTACATTTATGGGTTACATTTTTTAAGTATTACTTTGTATGTGTGCTGTTTTGTGAATTTGTTAAATGTTTCTATGTTATGATATAACTATTACACATACCCCCCCAGAGTTTTTAGGTGGTGGTACTGTTGTCTGAACATGTCTGTGGACTGTCAAATTCAGTAGAAAGGGTTCAGTATGTTCCATATTATATGTACATAAAGTCAAAGTTATTATTGTTAAGTTGTGCTACTACAAAACTATGAAATTCAGTAAAATAACTTTGTTAAAGGGATGTTATGGTTAAGTTGCGCTACTAAAAACCTATGAAATTCAGTGAAAAAAAGTTGTTAAAGGGACGTTATGGTTCAAAGTAAAACCGAAAAAACCCTGAAATTCGGCAGTTATGGTAAGATAAGCAACCATAACTTGCGCCACCGTGCACTGCTAACACTAACACCCAGGACATCAAAGATGACATCACAAATTTCATTGATGACATTACTGATGACATCACATGTGCATTTACTTTTCATGAAAACTCTGTACAAGGGATTCTTATAATGCTGACCAAAAACTGTCAAGGATCATTGGGATAAATATCATGAGCTAATTAGTGCATTTAGAAATGCATTGATATAAATAGCATTCTGTTATGAAGTTCTATACAGTATACTAAGCTACCCATGCAGAAACATAGGCAGTGTGTGCAGCATACATGATGAAGGTGCAATATTCATAATCTTGTCATGTTGAATAGTGAAATGATAACTGCTTTCTTATTAGAGTGTTGCGTACTGTTAAACATGTAATAAGTAGATAATAAAACCCACTTAATACATAATTATTACAGACAAAACACAAAGAGACAACAACACATACAAATATATACAGGGACAGTGAAGTAAACAAAAAAGCAGAAGTAGTAGCAGAAAGAGTTTATAACCTAACTGATTGTCTATTGCTCCGTTTCAAAGCTGCTACTTACCATATGTATGTGTATCACATGATGTGACTGCACCCAAAGGAAATGAGAGTGAGTACAATGTATACAAATATTAGCATAAACAGGGAAGGTAGAGTAATAAAAATAAAACTATGAGAAAGTGCTGATAACCCTAATGATTATCTTCATGCACAGAAAGGATTGCTCTCTTTCAAGCCTGTGTCTTCCGCTATGTATATGTTTCATATGATGTGACTTGACCCTAAGTCTACAAATATAGGACCTTTTCAATTTTTACTTCCTGACTGTTACTGAAGAAAACTATGTGGCCTAGATATGTCAGTAAAGGGAAAAAAGGGAGAGCCAGACATGTGATGTCATCAATGACATTTGTGATGTCATCTTTGATGTCCTGGGTGTTAGTATTAGCAGTGCATGGTGGCGCGAGTTATGGTTGCTTATCTTACCATAACTGCCGAATTTCAGGGGTTTTTCGGTTTTACTTGGAACCATGAAGTCCCTTTAACAACATCTTTTTTCTGAATTTCATAGGTTTTTTCGTAGTGCAACTTAACCATAACGTCCCTTTTAACAAAGGTTTTTCACTGAATTTCATAGGTTTTTAGTAGCGCAACTTAACCTTAACTTCCCTTTAACAAAGTTTTTTTACTGAATATATATATATATATATATATATATATATATATATATATATATATATATATATATATATGTGCTACTAAAAACCTATGAAACTCAGTGAAAAAACTTTGTTAAAGGGACGTTATGGTTCCAAGTAAAACCGAAAAACCCTTGAAATTCGCCAGTTATGGTAAGCTAAGCAACCATAACTCGCGCCACCACCGTGCACTGCTAAGACTAACACCCAGGACATCAAAGATGACATCACAAATGTCATTGATGACATCCTGATGACATCACATGTCTGACTCTCCCTTTTTTCCTTTACTGACATATCTAGGCCACATGGTTTTCTTCAGTAACAGTCAGGAATTAAAAGTGGAAAATGTAGTATATTTGTAGACTTATCCTTCAAGTATGTTCTTACAATAATTCCCTTAGGGTCCAGTCATATCATATGAAACATATACATAGAGGAAGACACAAGCTTGAAAGATAGCAATCCTTTCTGTGCATTAAAATAATCAGTAGAGTTCTCAGCACTTTCTGATAGTTCTGTTGTTTTTTTATTACTGTACTATCCCTGTATAAGCTCCTATTTGTATATTTTGTACTCACACTACTATCATTTGATTGGTGTTTAGTAACATAGCTTAACAATAGTAACTTTGACTTTATGTACATGTAATATGGAACATACTGAACCACTTCTACTGAATGTGATGTCCGTGAACTTTTTTGATGTCCGCGGACATGTTCGGACAACAGTACCACTACCTAAAAAGTCTGGGGGGGGTATGTTTAATTGTTATATTACAACATGATAACATTTAAAAAATTCACAAAGTAGTACACATACATATTATATGTAGTAATACAGAAGAAATGTAACCCATATAAGTACCACACTAACCATTCATTTAAATACAATATGTTCTAAAATGGAATATACCAAGAGAAGATAAATTGGCTTCCAACATAATCACCCCACAGACACTCCACAACTAAGACCAAGACCAGACCTACAGAGTACTCAGAACATACCTTAACTGAAACAGTAAGTGTACTTCATTTTACTCATATATTTATAAACTTTCTGTATTAGATAAAAAAAAATATTATATATTTTTTTTTTCTCACAGAAATGTCTAGTGCTCTGGAATGGCTAGAGGAGCACTTCCCACATGACGAAATGTCAGATGATAGTGAAGCTAATGGTGCACACTTTACAATATAAACCATTTAATTGTTATTATTTTTTATATATTTAACATATATATGTCTTTTTGTACAGAGCATACCAAAATAGAAAATATCTCTGAAGAAACTGTTATGGAAAACACGCTTGACAGCATAAAAGAAAAAATGGATTTATTATTGACCAATTTTAATAATTTGAAAACTTTTGTTGAGGATCATTTTAAAACAAAAACCTCATACCATTGTCCCACATGTACTTGTCCCCCCTCACCATATCCCAGTCAATTATCCCCAAACCCTCTCCATAACCCAAAACGTTTTGATGAGACTTCATCCCTTTTTCACCTGATACCAATCATGATGAAACCCCTAATTCTCCTGTTTTTGTTTCTGTTTCTGCCTCACCTTCTCTGTCATAAATTATTAATATATGTTCAATAAAGTTACATTTTTATTTTGTGTTGTAATTAGTTCCCGTTTTTTATTTTTTTAAAAACAATGTAGGTGTCCGCGGACAGCGCGGGTGTTCTGAAATGTTCGTAAATAAACGAAAATGGAGGTGTCCTGAAGAACACTATACCTGTCCGTGGTGTTCGCTAGGAAGTTGAAACTGTTCTAAGAACACACGCGGTGTCCTGAAATGTTCATAATTAAATGAAAATGGAGCTGTCCTGAAGAACACTATACCTGTCCGTACTGTTCGCTAGCAAGTTGAAACTGTTGTAAGAACACACACGATGTCCTGAAATGTTCGCAAATAAACGAAAATGGAGGTGTCCTGAAGAACACTATACCTGTCCATGGTGTTCGCTAGCAAGTTCAAACTGTTCTAAGAACACACGCGGTGTCCTGAAATGTTCGTAATTAAACAAAAATGGAGGTGTCCTAAAGAACACTATACCTGTCCGTACTGTTCGCTAGCAAGTTGAAACTGTTCTAAGAACCCAATTGGTGTCCTGAAATGTTCATAATTAAACGAAAATGGAGGTGTTCTAAAGAACACTATACCTCTCCGTACTGTTCGCTAGGAAGTTGAAACTTTTCTAAGAACACAATTGATGTCCTGAAATGTTCGTAATCAAACGAAAATTGAAGTGTTCTAAAGAACACTATATCTGTCCGTAGTGTTCGCTAGCAAGTTTAAACTGTTCTAGAACACACTGAAATGTTCGTTTGATGTGTGACGCACTTTTAATTAATTCAGGACCCGAACAGTGTCCGTAGAACATCAACGCGCATGTGCAAACCAATGTCCGTGCATTTGGTGTCCTGCGGACAGGAGCTTCTTTCGCGGACATGTTCGCAAAGGGATCATGTGACCGCACCAACGCTAATCGGGTGTTCTGAATGCGGACACTGTTCGTGTCCCCGAACAAATTAAAAGTACATTTTCGAGTAATCCACAATATTTTTCCATAGAAACTCATCATGGCACAAGTCCCAGATAGTAATCCTGAGTTTCTACATACCTTTTGAAACTTTTTGAACCCTTTTTGTGTTCGATCTGTCTGCGGACAGCGCACATGTCCACGAACCGCATACAAGCACCCCTGTAAAAGACCACGCCCTAGAGCTTTTTCTCATTGTGTTTCTGGCCATTCTTCAGAGCACAGCTATTTCCCCTGCAACTTGCAGATTACACCATCGTGATGGCATCCCTGGCTGCAGTACTGCCACCAGGTGCTGCACCTGCTTCAGCACCACCACCTTCCCAAGGGCCTGAAGAGGGGAACAGGAGTGAGGATGCAGAGGAGGAAGAAGAGGATGATGAGAATGAGGTAGAGGAAATCCCCACTACCCGCACTAGGCGTGAGTCTTGGGTGTGGCGGTTGTTTACCATTCATGGAAATGGTCCTAAGGCTCGTGCAAACCGTGTCACCTGCAATGAGTGCAAAATAATACCCAGTTGCGGGAGGCACGGTTCGTACAGCTTTGGGACCACGACCATGAAGCGACATCTGAGGTCATTTCACTCTGGGGCTTTTCGCAAGGTTGTACCTTTCGAAGAACGTAGTAGGTTGATTTCCTCTACTTCATCCTTTGTTTCTGATCCTGTCACCACAAGGACCACTCCTGTGGGACAGCGTCTTCCTCAAGCTGCCTCACAGGCCATACAGAATTCTGATGACCCTTACCTTTTGAGGGTCACAGTTGTATGTTTGTACTGTGATACAGTACTCTGCAGGGGGGGCGACTTCCCAGTGCTTTTGAGACTATCGTCTCAGAGCATGAGAAGACCTGCTCACTACCCAAATAAAACCCACTCTACATCTTCCGCTCTCAGCTCGCCCTTTCTTATCCCTGTGGTTGGTGTCCCCCCCTTTACCCTCCTTTCCCCTCCTCTCCTAGTGTGTCGTGTCTAAAAAACCCCAAAAAATACCAAATTACAAAAATCAAAAAAATAAGGCTCTTTTCAGAGCCGCCTTTCACAGTTAAAAAATAGAAGTGAAAATAAAGGAAGCAGGACCCTTTGTATTTTTGAGAAGTCCGCGGACAGTTCGCCGACATCAAAAAAATTGGGTTGATACCCTATCATAACCATTGCAATTTTCTCTGGTAGGAAGTGGTGGCTCTTAAAAGAGCCTTTGGGAGGTGTTTGTATGTCAAAAATTATAAATACTTAACACCTACTTCAAAATGGATGCTGTAAATCTAAAAAAGGTCGTAATGCATTTTGTATATTTGTCAAAAAAATCTGATTGCCAGCATAAGTAAGATGGACTCCATCTCTGCGAAAAATGTATGTACTATGAAACATAATATTTTCATTATGAAAAGAGGACATGCCAAAATCTCTTAGAAAGGCACAAACAGCCTTATTAACATTGCGCCTTGCTTTTTCCATTTGTGGACCAAATGAAGAAGAACAAAGCCACATTTGTCTCTGTGCAATCCGTGAAAATATTACTTGAGAATTAAGAAACATGTCCATGACCTTTCCAAGTCCTTCCTTCATAGAAAATTGCAAAGAAATTCCAGACACATGTCCTAAACTGTTCCCTCCACAATGAATTACAATTGTGTCTGGAGGTTGCTCTGTCTCCAAAGTAGCCCAAAGAGGTAGCAAGTCCAATCACTTCATTCCACGTACTCCATGCCAGTGTACTTCCACATGTGGAAATCCAAGATCTACAGCTACACCACAGCTTTCTGCATGCACCTTCAACCAATGTATCCATGAATCTCCCAAAATCCAAACAATCTGTTTTCTGAAACACACAGCCATAGCTATCTGTTGTTCTCTCAGTAAAAAGAGTATCTGAGAAACTCTCTCCTGGCACAACACAACCACTAAACTTTCCTTACCAATCCCTTTCAGTGCTCATTCTCATGTGCATGACTTCTGAACCCAAAAATCCCCGGCTGTAACACCCGATGTCCGCGAACTACCGCCATGTCCGCGGACATATCGTAACATGAACAGTCCTTCTACCATTTCCACTTCACTTTCTGTGCCATTCCCTCATTGGATGTAGCTAAGAAGTCACATGACCATCCACCAATCACATTCAAGACATCTACATCTAACTGCATCATCATAGATCAGCATTACAAATGTACTGTGAATCTCTCTGAGTATAAGTGTCATATCATTGGCAAGCACCATCTACAACAAATACTGTACAAGTCTCCAAGATTTCTACTTGCAGCTCCATGCATATCCAAATGCATGAACACAAACTACAGGTATGCATATTTTCTGTACAATACATGAACACATTTTCCAATTGACTTAATATTTTTGTTTTATTTCTTTATTTATTCAATTACTTTAATTTAAGCATGACATTGAGGCACTATTACCTGGAAGAGCTTACTTACAGAAATAGTGGTATTCAGTGGTACATTATGAATTTCACAAACATAGTAAAGATATTTTGTTTGCTAAAGTTAGTCATTACAATACAATTTGTTCATTAAGAACATATATGTATTGAACTTGTGCAACGTATCTTATGTAAATAAAATAGTTTTAATGGTTTTGAGGAAAGCGCTGAGGATTTCATTTAAAAAAATCAATGTCTTAATTAAAAACAGTGCTATATACAAACAAAATTACTAATTTGGTTCTTTTACAATTACAGTGAAGACCATTCTCCTGAAAAGAAGCAACCGAATTTGAAGAACAAAGAAGAACTAAAAAGGAACCTGTTCATTTTAGAAAAAAAGTAAGTAGAATATCACAATAATATTTGTATTATTACTGAAACACACCACTGTAAAGTTAATTCATGCTATTTCTGTGCCTAAAAATAGACATTGTGCACCATTCTGTCCAACAATCCCCATGTCTTAAACAACGATTTACAGACAGAATGGCCCACAAATTCCTATTTTTGGACACACAAATTACCCAACTCAACCGCTACAATTTGGATATTATAGAACAAACAACTGTTTTAATTGTATACATTAGATTTACTATTTGTACTTCTCCACACCACTAGCTTACTTTTTTCTGTCATCTGAACCCCAGTTTAGTAGCATATAAATTCAAGAATACCCATCCCTACTAGTTGTAGTTCCCAATGCACAATCAAACACCATTACATACGTCTTTATCATCTTTCTCAAACACTCATGCACACAGCACACGTACATTGCAGAACACCCCAACCGATACCTTCTTTAATTTTTTCAACAGACACTAAAGAATGCCTACCAAAAGTCAAGTCTGTAGAAAGCAACGCAGAAGTAGAGCAAATGAAAATAAAAGTCTCCAACATAAGCATCCATATCTAGCGAAATTTGTAAAAGAAGTTGAAAACAAACAGCTAATACATTCATTTAGTGAAACAAAAGAAGTGTCAAGTGGAAAAACTTTGGCTCATCTATCAAAATGTAAAACAAACCAGAAAACAATTAACAAAAAATCAGCTATCCCTACAGATAAAACTGCTTCAATAAATCTTAATAAAGTTCAAAGTAAGCATACCAAGAAAAGTATTTTAGCCAAAATGTTCCGTCACAGAGTCCTTCAAAATCTTATAAAAACAGGAGAGAAACCAGGTTCAACCCTTAATACCTATCATAGGAAATTAATCTTAGAAGCATTGATAGATAGAGCAATTCTTCTCAAAAGAAAGTTATTTATTTTAGTGTTAAACAAAATGAAACCACTAACAAAACTAATAACTAAATTTCAAAAAAGACTTCTCAATAAACGAAATGTCAACAGAAAGAACTTCTTAAGTATCTGCAGAGGTGAATGAAATCACACTACGAGCACAGAACCAGACTTTAATGAAGAAGCGAACAAACAAAAGCAAACAAATAGAATTGCCATACATAGCAGTGGTCGAGGTTATGAAAAAGTAAATAATACCATAATGGAACAAGAAGTACTCCTTACAAAAATATGCCCTGAAAACTTATAATTACCCCTCCATTCAACTGAATCAGAACATCTAGTGTACAAATGGCCATGCACGTCAATGTGTAACATTCCCATACAATTTTTCAAGTCTTTACGCCAATTACTCAATCAATATGTAAAAAGCAAAGACAAAATCAAAATTAAACTACTGCAAAATATGGATGCCTCTCCAATGCGCAAGTACACAGGACTACAAGGACATTCATAGGCCTGCATTACAGGACCTACTTGTAAAACCACCTTCCATGATATCAAAAGGATATCAACACATCATTCAACTATAAGAAATCTAGTTTATAAACTGTACTATGCTAAAAGTCCTGCTTTAGCACTAGCCAATTTAAATAACATTCTTCTACATGGTACAGCAAAAGACCTATTTGAAGAAATTGACTATATCCAGAAAAAATATTTTGGAAGTGAAAGCCACTTACAGAATGAAATGGCTTTAAACCAAATTAGCAACCATTCTACACATGGCAACCTTTTACTAAACACATACAAAAAAGAAATACTAAAATTTTAAAGTACATCAGCTGAAGTACCAAACCATGTGTGTGTATGTTGCCGCAGAACTTTTTATAAAAGTAACACAAAAACTGTAGACCTATCATACAAAATAGAAGACAATGAAGATTCTAAACGGTTTGAATTAGCTCTCTACCTTGTAGCAGAAAACAAATACGAAATAACCGACCCTTTAATACTTAGCAGCTACTGCACTAAAACAACAGCCAAACTCCTTCACGTGCTATCAGAAATAATTTGGAATTATACCCACTACCGAAACCCCTACAACAACTTAATTTATATGAGAGCATCATAAATCAAACAGTGAACTCATTTCAAGCAATAATACGCCTCAAACCAAAAACAGCAAAATGACCTCCCTCTGAATTGGTAAATGACATTTGTGGAAAAGTAGTTTATTTACCATTAGATTTAAAAGAAAATGTGCATACTCGAGGAGTGCAACGTCCAATGCAGCAATCTTTAATTATCTTAGTAAATGGAGTACCTACAAAAGAAAAAAAAAATATGGCAACAGCTGGTAGATTTACATAAAGTTAGACATGCCTTGCAATATCTTAAAGAGAATAATGAATATTACAATTAGGATACAACTGAAATAATTCAAGAAACACAAGAAGCTGGTCAATATGAGCTCCTAGATCCTGCTACAACATCAAATACTTTAGACCATTATACAATTCATCCTTTGCACTCTAATGACACCATAGAAGATGCACTGGAAATGTAGCAAATGCGTCAAACAAAAGGAACACCAATCAGCATATGGGAAAAAAGTATAGAAGCACGTGCTTTTCCTCTACTCTTTCCTACTGGCAAAGGAGGAAGGTACGATGATAGACCTATTCAAATATCAGCTTCAGAATACCGCTCATTACGGATGTATTCTGAACATCCCAGATTTAGACAAAATGTGGAATACATATTCCACCTATTCTTTGTGAACTAGCAACTTTATGTTACAGAGTTGCACACATATTAAAATCAGGATCACACTTTCAAAATATGACACCTACACAATTATTACAAAAAGTGCAAAAAAAGGATGAGGTTTTACAATCAAATATTACAAATCTATTAGCAAATATCCGTGGCACTAAAGAGTACTGGTTTCAACGTCATGGAGATGTACGTTGTATGATCAGAAACCTTGGCCCACCCACTTGGTTTGTTACATTAAGTTGTGCAGAATATGCATGGGAAGATTTACATGATTTCCTACGCATATCAAATAAAAACAAAACAAACATAGATATACTAACACCAGGAGAACTTTGTTCTTTGGATCCTGTTAATGTTTCAAGATATTTTCACCATCGCTTCATTGCTATGCTACATTTTATTTGTAATAAAACTGCTCCTCCCCTTGGAGAAGTGCAACACTTCTTTTGGAGAAAAGAATACCAAGCCAGAGGAGCACCACATATCCACTTGCTTTTATGGATTAAAGATGCTCCTAAATTTGGTCAAGACTGTGATGCCACTGTTTTACAGTTTATTGAAAAATATGTCACTTGTGAAATTCCATCAGAATCCACAAATAGTGATCTTCATGCACATATTTTACAATTTCAAAGACATAAATGTGGTAAATATTGTCGTTGCAAATACAAAAACAAAGGGAAATACTACACCAAATGCCGATTTGGTTTCCCTATACCAGTTACAAATACAGGTCAAGTGAACACCCTCATGTCTTCAGTTAGATATAGTGTTAAAGGTAAGTCACCTAAAAATACATATTACATAAAAAGAAAAGAAGAAGAAAAATATATCAATGATTACACTGCAATTATTGCCCACTTATGGAATGCAAACATAGATGTGCAGTACATTGCAGACAATTCTACTGCAGTTGCACGATATGTCACAGCATACTTGACCAAAGCAGAAATAACAGAGCTCCAAGACCTCTGGAATGACCTGTCATCAGATACAACAGTGTCTCTGAAATTATACAGCTTGGGCATTAAAAATGCTCTCCCATAGAGAATGTGGATCATATGAAGTAGCTGATCGTTTAACTGGTACTGCATTGTATGGTAAATCTGAAAATATAGTATGGCTAAGTCTTGGTCCAGCTAAATCTAGAAAAAGAGTTATAAAATCCTACGAAGATATAGAAACAATAGCTAAACGTGATCCAAACAGCCAAGACATTTTAAAAAACAATTTATTGGACACATACTACCCAAACAGAAGTAATACTTTGGAAACCATGTGTCTATACCCCATAGCCCAAAACTACACATACAAAAATAATATAAAACCTGATGAAAAAAAAGGTAAATACAGATTGACAAACTGTGAAGGCAGCTTAGTTAATGTAATTCAAATGTAATTAATCATATCAAATTGTCATTGAAGACTCCTCAACATAAAGAAGTATATTACATGTCCCTGCTACAACTCTTTAAACCATGGAGAAAAGAAGATGAAATACTAGAAAACTATGACTCATATGAAGATGCTTTCAAAGCAAATGAAAGCACTATAACTGATGTAAACTTTGCACAGTACAAAACAATGTTGCACAATGAACAGCAACACAAAGAAGAACTCCAGGCCCAACTAGATAAGGACTCTCCTGACAGTAGTTAACCTTCTGTAACAGGAAGCCAAGAACCACTGGAGAACCACTAATAATAAATGAGGCAGAATTAGCTATCATAGAAGTAGAAATCACCATGTGTCAGTGTGAAGATAAAGAAGACTTAACTATACTACAATGAAAACTAAACAACGAATAACGTAGCATTTTTGAAGAAGTAACAAAACAAATTGCACATGGTGTACAACATGAAAATAAAGAATGTTCCTGCCATAATTATAAACCTATACTACTGTATGTCAGTGGTGAAGCTGGTTCTGGCAAAACATTCCTAATCAAAATCATCAGTAAGTTCCTTCAACAATTGGCAAACAACAAACTGTCAGCTGTTGTCACTGCCCCCACAGGTTTAGCTGCCTACAACATAGGTGGTGTCACGTTATACTGATTACTACTATTGCCAGTAGAACATCAGAACAAATTAGACTATTACAAACTTTCTGCAGAAGCTGCAATGGAACTACGCAGAGAATTGAAACAAATGAAAATGCTGCTAATAGATGAAGTGAGCATGGTCTCCAACCTAATGTTGGCTTTGATTCATCTCAGATTACAAGAAGTACTCAAAACAAACTATGAAGAGCTCTTTGCATGAAAACACATTATTGTTTTCGGAGATCTTCTTCAATTGACAGCAGTAAAAGGTGAGCCTATTTTTAAAACATTAGGACAAAAACTCTGCTGTAAAACTGTTGGCAGAATTGGAAATGTCAACTTTTGGCAACATTTCCAATACAGAGAATTAACAGAAAACATGCGGCAATCTGCAGATCTGAATTATGCTAACATCTTAAAAAATATCAGAGTTGCTATACTTTCTAAAGAAGAAGAAGCAATATTGAAAACCCGGCACATTAATGCACTTTATGGCGATAATGCATGTGCTACAGATGTTATGGAACAATTAGCCCACAAAAATGTCAATTGTATGGCCTTAATGCCAACTCTTGCAAGCTTTTTCAAATTCAATGAAATAATGTTAAGTAAAGAAATGCAACCAATAATGGAAATTAGCGCCACAGACAAACGAGATGTACATGGTATGACACCACCTATGTGTGACAAAGCCACAACAAGACTAAATAGTTTAGAAAAATCAATCTCAAACACAGCAGGCTTAGAAAAGATATTAAAATTATCCTTACATTGCAGAGTAATGCTTAAACGTAACCTTGACGTGGACCAAGGACTAGTTTATAGAGCACTGGGTACAGTTGTTGGCTTTCAAACATACCCACGTGACAACAAAATTCAGTTTGTCAATATTCTCTTTGACACGCATTCAGAAGTAAACAGGATAGGACCCTCAACAGCTCGATTCCTTCTCTTCAAAGACATGTATGTACGCAGAGAACAATTTTCTCTAACTCTTGCATACGCAGTCACGATTCATAAATCACAAGGTCTTACCCTAGACAAAGCAATGATAGATATTGGTAACACAGTCTTTAAAGAAGGCATGAGCTACGTAGCACTAGCACGCTTACGTACACTTGACGATCTATTTCTAATCAACTTTGATGCAAGTAAAGTAACCGCTGATATTCCTTGCATTTTAGAATACAATAGACTTCACTCACTATACACCCCCCATCTAAACACATATTCTGTTCCACAAAAAGTAAAACGTTATAAAAGAAAAATAAATCAAACAGAAATGCAACAGGATGTCACTGCAAATCCTCCAAAGAGAGTAAATGAAAGTAATACTTCATCAAGTACCGCAAGCAAAAAAGAATCAATTAGGGAAAGTAAACCAAGTACTTCTTCAAAGAAGGAAGACAAACTCCAAAGAAAGCAGTCAGATACAGAACTACCTGGTCCATTTAAACTCTCAAATATAGTTGGTGTAAGTGGCTACACAAATGTAGCAATGAATATTCTATTTCAATTACCACCAATTGTTGACAACATTTACTTACACAGTACAGACCCATTCTGTATGCAAATGTTAGTACTTCACAGAAATGCAGCAAACAATCCAGATAACACATATAGCGTTTATGGAATAAGACAACAATTGGACTACTGTGCTGGAATGGTGAAATTCACTATAAACTCACAGGAAGATCCACAAGAATTTCTAATGTACTTACTACAAGTACTGGAAAACAAAAACATACCTATAAATGAAATCTTCCAGATTTCATACATGTGGAAACATACATGCACTCTCTGCAACAATGTGACAGAAGAACAAATCCCCAATGAACGCTTTGCATATATATCAATACCTAATTCTGAATCCATTCCATTTCAGCAACTTGTACAAAATGCAAACCATGGTAGATTATGTTCTACCTGCAATTCAGATAATCGCTCCACGTTACTAATACAAACACATATTAAATACGTAATAGTAATGCTTCTACGTTACAATGCAGATGGTACCAAAAACAACTGCAAGCTGACTGGATTCACACATGGTCAAATATCACTTGGTAAGAAAACCTTCACAACAATAGGTATAATCTACCACGCAGGAGCCACAACCAATTCAGGGCACTACACTGCATATATAAAAAAGAAATGTGGATGGTTTCAATGTAATGATAGTACCATTACTCTAAAGCAGAGATTACCAGCAAATCTTACAAATGCTTATTTAATGTTCTTAAAACCAAAATGTGATAACTAAACTGTACTTAAACCCTAAGTAAACTTGTAGTAAAATAATGTAAACTGTTAGAATATTCCAAAAGCTATCTAACTGCCCAAATATTCTACAACAACTAATCAGATAAATGAATACCCACAAATTATAGTAAAAAATAAAAAAAGACAGTTAGAATACGCCTACTGGTATCTAACTGCTCCAAAATTTTATAATATCCAAACAAATAAATAATATGTTACTGCTCCAAAAAAATGCAACAAGCCTATGTATAAAACATTAGCCAGAAACAACAAGTGAACACTTAAAACAAACAAACAAATAAACTGTAGCATAACATAAGAGGTTATTTTTAATCCAACATGGATTTTTTTTTCACCAACAGACCCAATGATTTTAGCAACGAACACAGAAAATGAGCAAATTGCACAGTACTCTGGGTTGTAATCTACTAAATATGAGGGTAAAAAAAAAAATGTTGATTATACAATGTAATAAGTCATTACAAAATACTAATACTAACATGCTATTTTCTTTTTATCACAGAAATGAACAAGAAATACATGTACTCCAGTTACTAAACCAAACAGTAAGTATATTATACACTCTATGCCCTGGCCACAACCATCGCAGCATATCACACCCATAGTATTTTATAACTTTGTTCCGTATAAATTTGTTTTTGACCCAAGGTTATAAGCAACCATAAGTGTGATATGCTGCAGTGGTTGTGGCCAGGGCATAGAGTCTTGGGTGCATGGCCAAATGGCCATGCACCCAAAACTCTATGCCTTGGCCACAACCACCGCAGCATATCACACCCATAGAGTAAAACATTTCAACTATGGCCTATGGAAACTTTTAATGTCCGCGGACATTATGAGTGTTCTTAGAACACTTTGAACTTGACAACGAACAATACGGACAGCGTCCTCAGAACACCCCCATTTTGTTTATTTACGAACATTTCAGGACACCGCGAGAGTTCTTAGAACATTTTCAACTTGACAACGAACAATACGGACAGCGTCTTCAGGACACCACCTACGAACATTTGAGGACACCGCGGGAGTTCTTAGAACACATTCAACTTGCCAGAGAACAATACGGACAGCGTCTTCAGAACACCCCCATTTTGTTTATTTGCGAACATTTCAGGACACCATGTGTGTTCTTAGAACACATTCAACTTGCCACAGAACAATACGGACAGCGTCCTCAGGATGGACAGCGTCACAGAACACCTCCTACGAATATTTCAGGACACCACAAGTGTTCTTAGAACAAATTCAACTTGCTATCGAACAATACGGACAGCGTCTTCAGAACACCCCCTACGAACATTTCAGAACACCGCGAGTGTTCTTACAACACATTCAACTTGCCATCGAACAATACGGACAGTGTCTCCAGGACACCCCATACGAACATTTCAGGACAACGCGAGAGTTCTCCGAACACTTTCAACTTCACAACGAACAATAGAGACAGCGTCCTCAGGACACCCTCATTTTGTTTATTTGCGAACATTTCATGACACTGCGAGTGTTCTTAGAACACATTCAACTTGCCAGAGAACACTACGGACAGCGTCCTCAGAACACCCCCATTTTGTTTATTTGCGAACATTTCAGGACCCCGCGGGAGTTCTTAGAATACATTCAACTTGCCAGAGAACAATACGGACAGAGTCCTCAGAACACCCCCATTTTGTTTATTTACGAACATTTCAGGACACCGCTAGTGTTCTCAGAACACATTCAACTTGCCATCGAACAATACGGACAGCGTCCTCAGGACGGACAGCGTCATCAGAACACCCCCTACAAATATTTCAGGACACCACAACTGTTCTTAGAACACATTCAACTTGCCAGAGAACAATACGAACAGCGTCCTCAGGACACCCCCTACAAACATTTCAGGACAACGCGAGAGTTCTTAGAACATTTTCAAATTGACAACGAACAATACGGACAGCGTCCTCAGAACACCCCCATTTTGTTTATTTACGAACATTTAAGGACACCGCGAGAGTTCTTAGAACATTTTCAACTTGACAACGAACAATACGGACAGCGTCTTCAGGACACCCCCTACGAACATTTCCAGACACCGCGAGTGTTCTCAGAACAGTTTCAGCTTGCTTCCGAACAAAACGGACACATATTGAGTCCTCAGAACACCCCCATTTTGTTTATTTGCGAATATTTCAGAACACCTGTGATGTCCGCTGACAAATCGAACACAATAAGAACGTCTACCACATGAAAAAACACAACTTTCAATCTATCTCCTACTCTCCCACCCTCCCCAAACACTCCTACACACCAACACACTCTACTAAATCCAAATTTTGAACCAAGTTTCACGGCGCTGTCCGCGAACATCCGCGAATGCAAGATGGTGGGCGCCACCAAAAATCTGACACGCTTCACGCTCCACACCATCCAATCAGCGAACACGTTGCATGTCCGCAGACATGACATAAGCCGATCGGCCAATCAGGACACTGTCCACAGAGCGAACAGGGAAATGTGTCCACGGGCCGAACACAGATATCACTAATTTTTTATGACCCACTTTTTGATAATTTTTTTAAAAACTACTGGACGGATTTTCACCAAATCTGCAAAGGCACGCTTTTGGGACCAAGCCGCTGCTCCTGGTCCAAATTTTGTGAAAATCCGTCCAGCGGTTTGGGCTGTAGGCGCGAGCAAAGTTTTTTTCCCATTTAGTCGAATTCAGAGTGGGCCATAGACTTTTTTTGCAAAGTTTGGTGAGGATTCGTCCAGGAGGAGCGAAGTTATAAGCCGCCCAAAAAGTGCTCTTCCTGTGGAAACACCAACTTAACCATAACTACATGGCCACTATATATATATATATATATATATAGAGAGAGAGAGAGAGAGAAAGAGAGAGAGAAATTAGAAATTGCATTATTGGACCATGATGCCCATTCCTCATTCCATACATTTAATATTAGATGTTACAATGATTTAGGCTCCCGCGTTCATTGAAATCCTTAATTCAGGAGAATGATGTACAATAACGATGGGATAACACATCCTATCAATAGAGGTAATATATTATAGCTTTATAGAATGCGCAAGGGACATTATCTCGGGATAATGAGTTGGTGTATGGTCATTGTCCTAACCTATTATGTCTCTTCCCAAGGTCTGTAATGTTATTAGCACAAAGTGATAAAGGCAATATTGATTTTGGAGTCGTGATAATGAACTAAAAAATATTATTTGAATAGTCTGAAAACTAAATAGACAAAATGTGTTAACTTTAAATCTTTAAGAAAAGTACTTGAAATGTAAACTTGGTTTAACTGGAAAAGTTTTAGCCTGACCATGCCTTAGGCGTAATCTAAAAGTGAGTTGTTTCTTTACACGAAAGTGAAAGCATTTGTTCTATTTTTTTGGCTTTCACTTTTTTGCATTGAATTGAATGTTGCCTGTCATGGTGATGACCGAGTAAAAAAGGAAACTCTCAGGGGGAGTGTCTTTGTTGTTAAAATACAAATACAATCATTGCTGTTTTTTTAATGCAGAGGCATGCTTTCTATCGTGTACCTTTTTGGTTTTGCAGTCAGAATGTTTGATGTTCAGTCAATTACTATAGTTTTGGCTGCCTTTGAACACTTGAATTGACTGAGAGGAGGTCAATAATGACCCTTGTGCTACTATGGCAATATCAGTAAGTAATTCCCAAACACTCGAATTACAATTTTCAAAGCAAATTGTTTAGTTTAGAATGCTACGAACATACTTTTTTAAAACATATTCTTGAATGCTTGAATCATATTTGGAAGTCTGATATAAAAAGTATTATTTTTATGTATTTTATTGTTTAAAGTGTGGATCTAGCTCGAGACCAGCAGAGTGCTGTATAGGGTGGGTAGCCAGTTTTCGGGCTGGCATCTTTTAACAGCAGCCGAGTACTGTGGAGTTGCTGAATGCGTGTCAATCTGTGTGGTCATGGTCAGGTGTTGTGGAAAAAGCCACGTTTTGAGAGATTTGCAAAATTGGAGAATTGTGGGCGTATTCCTATCCAATACCGGGATCAAGTTCCAGAGGGTTGGTGTCTGACAAAGGAAGGATTTGTTTGCAAATCCCCTCTTTGCAGATAAGATGTGATTCAATCTGGTTGGTCGATTTGCTTTGTCAGGAGCGTATGCCAATCGGTATGTGGAGCTTAGCCACCAGGTACACTGGTATGTAACTCATGACAACTTTGTAGATGATACATGCAGACTTGACAGTATCCTGGCTGAAGAGGAAGCCAATGTAGTTTGAATAGGATGGGGACGATTCAGTCAATTTTCTATGCACCTGTAATGAGGCATGCAGAAGAATGGAATGCTTTTAGGGGAGACAAGTGAGTGGCTGAGAGTCCTGCTGGGAGGTAATTTCCCCCATCGATGCGTGAGACGACGACAGCCTGTACTACAATCCAGCAGTCCTGCAGTGGAATGAATAGTTTGATTTTGCGAAGGGTCAATATTTGGAGCCAGGCCGTTTGGGCTTTCTTAGCTACGTTTTTCTGGAAGGACCGGATGCTGTCAATGGGGATGCCTAAGGAATTTCCTGAATCCAGGAGTTGTGGACCAAATGCTTCTAGGTGAATATCATTGAGCCATTGCTGGACAAGTTTTTGTATAGTGGTAGACCAATGAGTATGAATTTGGTCTTGGATGGGTTAAGTTTCAGGTACGCAGTCAGCATCCAGAACTGCATGATGGCTAGGAAATCACAGCGATGATTGATGTCCTTATGGGCTTTTTGCTCTCATGTACAACTTAGTATTGTCTGCATATTGGTGGATGGCTATATTGGGATCTTTGAGGAGTGTGCCCAGAAGTAAAGGTCATAAAGGATCAGTGAGAGGATTGAACCTTGCAGGACTACGCAGGGGACTGTAAGTTGGTTAGAAAGAAGTGTGTTCATCTGGACGGCCTGGTTTCTGATCAAGATGTAAGCGGTAAACCAAATCAGGACAGTGCCAGACAATCCCATCCTGTCAGTAAGGAGGGGGAGGAAGATGTGGTGGTTGACTGTGTGGAATTCAATGGAGAGGTCAAGGAGGACAAAGACGCATGAGTTGCACTTATCTATTATTTGGAGAGCATAATTTACCATCTGGATAGTAGCTGTCTCGATGCTACCTTGTGGCAGAACCCTGACTGATAGTTATTTAGGCGGTGTAGTTGTTTTATACTGGCAAGTAGTTGTGTGGCAACTACATTTTCTGAGATTTTGCCAATAAACTGGAGGCTTGTAATGGGCCAGTAGTTGGCCAGGTCGTCTGTGTCCTTGGTCATTTTTGTTCAAAAGAGTACATATGAGACCAGTCTTGGGGGTGCTCAGGAAATTAACCTTCTGTGAGGGTGTCTTAATGATGCCGAGGAGTGCATCGAGAACCAAGGCCATCAATTGTTTAATGATGGCTACCAGGATTATATCGTCGGAATAGGAAGAAGGTCTGAGGGACGTTATTGTTTTTAGAAGATCTAGGTGAGCGAAATCAGTCCAGATGGACAATGTGCAAACTGGAGTGCGGGGGTGGGGGGAATACTATGGAAGCATGATTCGATAATCGTGTATATTTTTTCAATAAAATAGTTGTTGAATCCATTGCATTTTTACTGAGTTGCTGGCACAGCGAGGTCTGGTGAGGGTTTATGCTTCACTACTTCAAAGAAGGCTTTCCTCCTGCTAGAGGCTGCCACAATGGTGATGGTGCAGAAAGCTGCTTTGGCCTCAGTAATCATAATCCTACGGTAGGCACAGAGAGATTCGAGGTTAAAAAAATCTCCAGGGTTATGTTTTTTGTGCCACGTTTCTCTCTGGCTATGACTGAGTGTTTGTTGGAGTCAAGTGTACTAAGTGGTTAATGGTTGGTCTTAGTGCAGCTGGTTTCTAGGGGGACATAAGTCTTCACCAGTTTCATAGCAGAGTTGTTGAATTCCCTGTGTTGGGGAAGTCTGTGACGTTTACTTCTAGCTCATTGACCAGTAAGGTGTTGAATGAGCAACGCTGAGTGAGGGGGTGTTTAGAATGACCTTTATGTGCCAAGGTCAAGTGGGTGATTGACAGTGGGATGGCACCACGGTCAGACTAGTCAAGTGGGATAGGGTCTGCGCAGGTGATGAGGGGGGATAATGTAAAGCCTAAGGGCCTAATTACATGTTGGGTGGTATTCCAGCTGTAAATCTGCCAGATTCCTCGCAAAGGAATTACTGTACCGCCACTTGGTCAGGCAGAATTACTGCCAGATTGCTAGTGACTGTGGCAGAGTCAATCACCATTTTTATAGAGTCCATTTGACTCTATTGGGTATTTTTGGTGGAATTACCGCCTTAGAAATTTTGCTGATTTTGACCATTTTTAAGCAGAAAATGGGAGGATTTACCTCCAGCCTTTTGCTGGAGGTAAATTCCCCACTCAAGGACCATACTTATAGTATGGCAGTGTGAGAAAAGAGGCAGTAATTCCTTTACCGCCAATTTATTCCTGCACTGCCATACTTGAAATAAGGCCCTAAATCTAGGGTGTTGCCTTTGTTGTGCATGGAGGAAGCCCAATTTACTTATGGTCCATGGATCCAGTCAGTGCAAAAATCTTGCTTCAAATGTGGTTGCTGATGTGAGACTCAGGGACGTTAACATCTCTGAGAAAGACATTATTAGTGTGTTTGTGGCAGAGAGTAAGCTGGTGATGTCAGCATTGAACGAGTCACTACTCTGAGGTGGTCTGCAGAAAATGGGAGGATTTACCTCCAGCATGTTGCTGGAGGTAAATTCCCCACTCCAGGACCATACTTATAGTATGGCAGTGTGAGAAAAGAGGCAGTAATTCCTTTACCGCCAATTTATTCCTGCACTGCCATACTTGAAATAAGGCCCTAAATCTAGGGTGTTGCCTTTGTTGTGCATGGAGGAAGCCCAATTTACTTATGGTCCATGGATCCAGTCAGTGCAAAAATCTTGCTTCAAATTTGGTTGCTGATGTGAGACTCAGGGACGTTAACATCTCTGAGAAAGACATTATTAGTGTGTTTGTGGCAGAGAGTAAGCTGGTGATGTCAGCATTGAACGAGTCACTACTCTGAGGTGGTCTGTAGATGAGGTGGATGGTGATGGATTCCTTGTGTGATAAAAGGAACTGTCAGCAGAGTGATTTGAATGAGCTTGTTCTGGGAGAGGTAACGATGGAGTGTGGCCAATCGCTCCCGTGGATTGCCACTCCGCCTCCTGCCCTTCCTGGCTAGCCAGCATGTTGGATGAAGTCTCCTGGTTGTAGGATGGCATTGAGAAACCATAGTAGTGGATGGGGAAACCATGTTTCTGTGATGAAGAGGACTTCAAGGTTGTATGAGATGAGATCAGTGATCTCTGTGGCATGAGTGACTGCTGAGCAAGAAGCACTGATCAGTATGAGGGGGCATTTGTGGTGGGTTGGTTGTGGATGGGAGCATGGGTGATATTGATGAGATTAGCAAGGGTAGCTTTCCTGGGCTGCTCAGGGGAATTGGTCATTTGAACCCTATCAAGGATGTGGATAAGCTCTGGAGGGAGGATACAATGGTGATATCTTTTGGAAAGTAATAGTAGTAGCAGGGACTACTTTGTAGGTGAAATGCAGGATAGCAGGTATGGCCCTTTGTCCAAACAGGTCTGAAAAGGCACAAACAGGTAATGTCCTTGTCTGTATCTGTCCTTTGATGAGTACGCCATAGATAACAATGCCTGAGGACTGATGAAATAGGTGATGGGTGGAGAAGCTGAATGACAGGCTCTAGTCACAGGACCAGCAAACTCCTTAATGCTGTCTGCCTGGATCTGGCCTGGAGGCCCTAAGTAGCTACCTGGAAGGTGTGAAAACTGGTGGCTGGCGGAGCAGTTGAGGGGCAGGACCTGGTCACATACCCAGTAGTCTTCTGAATGCTGTCTGCCTGGAGGCCCTAGATAAAAGCCTGGAAGGAGCACAAGCTGGTGGTCTGCAGAGAAGCTGAGTGGCAGGGCCTGGTCATGTGACCAGCAGCCTCCTGAATACTGTATGCCTGATATGGGCCTGGAGTTGTCAGCCATGGCAAACGTCCCACAATTTAAGCACTCTTCATACTTACGAAAGGTGGACGGAAGGCTTACACCAACTGTAGACAAGCTCTCTGACACTGTATTGTTTGCCATAAAACTATAATCATTTTAATAATCCATTGAACTGCAGGCCACACCGATTTGTAATGGCAGCTTGCCCAAGGTAACATGTCCATGAATAGAGAGAGTTTTTAACTATGGCATAGACAAGGCTTCCTGAACACCCAGCTGTGTGAAGCCCAGGGCAAGGTGGGCACCCTAATGCTGCTGGCCCAGGTCCCCTAATGCTGCTGGCCCGGGACCCCGAATGCTGCTGACCAGAGACCTACCTATGCTGATAGCCAATTGAACTGCTGGGGATGGAGGGCCCTGCTAAACCAGCAGAAACTCCACAATTCCGTCAGTCTGTGTGGTTGTTTTCTCATGTTTAGGGTCCATTTCTGCAGGGATTTAGGCATGTTTCCTTGAAAAAGAGGAAGCAAGTCCAAACTTCTGAAAGAAAAAGTATAAACTAACAACAATGTGCAAAGGGTCAACATGATGCAGGTGCCTGGATTCAGATCACTGCAAACTTGTAGGGAAGTAAAATAGAAGGTGAGTAAAACATAGCAAGTATTTGTATGTGTGCATGTTTCAACGTGTGTTTGTGTGCAGGCATAGGTGTGTGTGTGTTTGCAAGATTCTGGCTATGCATGTGATGTTTATTGTGATAATGTATTGTTAAACATAATTAAAGAACTGTGCTCGGAATTATGGTATAGCTTGTGTCCTTAGCTTCATGAACGTAATTTACAGTGACAATACTGGCATAGATTGAGCCTGCAGCTTAATGAAAGCGATTTACAGTGACTATAATGGCATAGATTGTGGGCACAGCTGCATGAAAGTGGATTACAATGACAATGTTGTGATCGCAAGCATTAGGAAAAGGTTGTAAAATGCCTGTGTACTGTTGGTGACATGGCATCTGCTGAATTTGTTTCTTTAGAGAATGAGCAGTGTGGTTTTATACAACATTGTTCTCAAAAATTGTGCTGCAAAATGTCACTCCTGTTCATTGCCATTATTCATTCGTACCAATCTGTGGAGGATATTAAAGACCCTCAACTAAAAATGTTCATCTACTATCACTGATCTTGAATTGCAAAATTGTTTACAATGCTACTATCTACTCAGGAGCTGCCCATTCCATGGCACCACAATCTGCCTCCTACACTGGTGGCCACTGGCATGCATGCAATCATTTTACTGGCCACTCACAGCACCAGTTGTGGGCTCCTTTTTCTATGCCAGGTGAAAAATGTAAGGTTTGATTAATAAACACCAGTGCGGTGTGCCCCTGCTGCAACCTGATCTTCATGGGCATTACACGTGTGTGTGCATTGGCTGTCCCAGAGTCTGGCACAGCCTATACTTCTTCAAAGATATTGGGGGTGAGTGACTTCAGCAGGGCATGTAGGGGGCTCTGTGATAATCCTTCAGATAGCATCACTTTTCCCCAGGGGGAGACCCTTCCCATGAGGTTAGGGAGGTGTGGTTGCTAACCAATAGTCCGTGTAGGGGTGGTAAAATGTGGGAAGACCTCGTGAAGAGGAACACTCCTCCTGCAGACAAGGACACAAATCAGGGACACGGCCTCTTTAACTACCGACACCCTAGGGCAGTAACATCGCCCAAACCTCTTTTTCCTAGACTTATGTCAGAAACCATGTGTTATTGTGTCGGGTCAGACAGTCTTCATGTGATCAGTACAGGTATGAAGGAAACCTCGGGAATGCTACATAAAGCATGAAAAACACTTGACCACTCAGTTGAAAACATCCCCCTAGGAACACTTTTTGGGATACAGGTATGAAGGAAACCTCGGGAATGCTCCATAAAGCATGAAAAACTCTTGACCACTCAGTTGAAAACATCCCCCTAGGAACACTTTTTGGGATCTGGCCGACTATCTGCAGCAAACCTCACCATGCTTTTGTGTCTATAGCATGCATGATCACTAAGAGGGCCATCCTACTGAGATGGAAGGACAAGAACCCTCCAACTACTAAAGACTGGCTGGTGACACTGACATGGGCTCAGGAATGTGAAGAACTATGTATCTCCACCCTACCTCCTCTGTCTATGCCTGTGATATCTGGGCAACCTTTCGATCCTACCTCGGCGATCCAGATATACCCAAACTAAAGTAAGACGTGCTATTCAAAACTTCTGTATTGTTTCCAGGATCAACTGTCTGATGCTGCTCTGTGTAGCCTCACGCTGTCTGAAATGCAAGTATTTTTTGTGCTTTTTTGTACTGTACAAGATGAATTCTCAATGTCCTGTAACCCTTATGCCAGTAATAAATAAAGTGGTTAAAAAAAAAGAAAAGCACTCAAACAGCTGTGGTCAGTGGAACTGATGTTACGCCTGGTTGGACCGGACTATAAGATGCCTGAAACAAATGATGGTGGAAGAGAGATCGAGATCGCAAGAGAGACAGAGGATGGTCGAATTGGAAAGCTAGAACGAGGCCAAGAATGTCTCACAAGTCGACAAGGTGTTGGCAGTAGTCGAAGTAGAAGCAAGAAGTGCAGAAGGCATCCTGCAGAATGTAGAATGCTGACCGTTATAGAAGGGAAACCTGTTGGCCGATGGGAGAGAGCAAGGCTGAGAAAGAGGAGAATTGGCATAACACCTCAGTGAAACAAATGTATGTTATTTATTAGATGCCTGGAAAGCTTCATACTAGCCGGCTGGCAAAAGGCCCAGCTGAACGACGGAGATTGGGTTGTAGTGCCGTGACCTGAAATAAATGGATCTTGTGGTCTGAAAACTGCGCTGAGACCACTAACCCGAGCCGGTCGCAAAGTCACATAGACTGACTTGAAAAGCATCCAGTATGGTGGTGGCTGAATGACCCGTACGGAGGGGAAGGTCAAGACCATTACCAGCAGAAGAACAACCCACAGTACAGGGCTCAGGAAGCAAGCGTCCAATGAGAGAAAAGCTATTGAGCGTTACAAGGTCCCAGGCAGAACTGGTGAATTATCCCGACACCAAGTGCAGGTAACAAGAGTGGAGAAGGCACTTCTGTAATGGTATAAACTGGCTATTCATGGTAGCAGGTGTAAAATGGCCCTGAGTATTTGGGCATCTAATGGCAGTGCCTGGCATCTGGCCAATACTTAAATACAAGTCGAAACAGTGGACTTTGCTAATGCTTGTTTTTAACTGGAGTAGCTGAAGGCAGATCTGGTTAAGACATGCTCATTACACTGATAGCACATTCATAACTCCAATTAAGTCATTAACTGTCAAAAGACTCCTTTGATGAAACATTGGCAGGCACTTCGAGTGCAAAGTCTGATGGTAAGGTTTGATTAAGCAGGATCAAAGAGTTCCCATGAGGAGGTGTTTTTGAGTGAGCAGGGGCAGGAACTGTGTGGGAATGGCCATAGGGATTAGCATGGCTATGGTCAGTCAATGGGTGGACAAATAACCAAATAAAACCTACAAGCTTTGTGTCCCTCCACATATGCCATTTCTCTCTATCTGTACTCTGATTCAATAGTGTTGGCTTATAGGTTATGCGTAATAGCCCAAAGTAAAAAGGAGGTATTTCAAATGCTGCTTGGTTCTGCCCCTCACCCATTTGAAAATTATGCGTTATTTACCTTATGGGTTATTCTGATTGAAATACCTCCAAACAAGTCTTACCATTTTTACCTTATACCCAAATGGTGCAGTAAAAATGTGAACAACACAACATGTAAAAAATGGCTTCCTTGTGTGGAGGGTGGAGGGCTGCTGCAGCTCCTCCATCGCATAATGGAAAAATGAAGCAGGGAGACCCCTAGCGGAAAAGAAAAAGTGTCCATCTCATAAGTCCAACGTCTCAGCACCTGTGCAATGTAAGGGGAAAAACTGACACCCTCTGTGCATTCTTGTAAATGGTACAGCAGCAGTATTATCCACTACTGTGTCTAATTAATTGCCCCCCAATAAGAGATGGAAATGGATTGCAAATAAATTAGAAGAAAAAGAATCCCGATTTTCTGAAATAACGCATTCAGCATTTTACCACATCTGCGCCTCAGGCTGCAACGATCATGTCACCATGACCATGTACTCGAAGCCTGTTTCTCCTTTGCCATCCATTTTAGAGACCTCTAGCTTCCATATCATTCCTTGTGGCTTCTCCACGTTAGTAGCAGTCAAGCATGTGCAGGCTAAATATATGAATACTTTGCATCTTGCGGTTTCATTTTTGGCGAAGGAAGTGAATATAAAGATATGTATGTGTGTCCTTCCTCTACCTACGTGAGTCATAAGCATGTGCATCGTTCCTATATACAATAAACTTGTGCATGTTTGTGTAATCCTCTTGAATGGATGAGTGTGTACTTCATGTATAAGCACGGCTATGTCGTAATGTCAGCAATGACATCATTGATTTCTGGCTTTGCAGTCGGCTTGCTTGATCAATCTCATGTCGTCCAATTCATCGATTGGGTATGATCTAATTAGTTGTCTGAGAGAATAAAACTTCTCACACCTGCGATACATCAATGATTGCGATGATGAGCGAAGAGTGAGGCACATCTGTCGTTTCTCTGCCTTTGTTTTGAGAGTGGTGTGGGGGCATTAGGGTCAGATTTGGCCCTGCATCTACACAGTTAATCCTTGAAAATTAAGTGTGAAGCTAACCATTTCATGGACTCTTTCTTCACAAAGTTAATTTACCTGTAAACTGCACAACATCATGTACTTCATTTGAAAAAAGTATTATTTATTGGCTTAACTGCAGGTCACATGGAATTCCATGTCCTCTGCTAGCTTGGTCAGTAGTTATGGAGGACGTGTTTTATTGCAGGGCCACACTGCCACATTTCCTTTTTTACTGTGGCTAGGTAATCAATTATATCACTGTGTTAACATTCCCATAGTCAAACCTATTGAGTACAATGCTGTATCTCAAAACCGCCTTACTACCTCCTACTTCTTTTCACTATTCATTCAATTTATGAAGTGCCCACTAATCCAAGGGCATCAGGGCACTGTACAGCCAAGCATTGGAAAATATAACAACGGATTAAAGAAAAAGCATTCACAAATGAACAAAAATAGATTCAGAAATGCGTAGAAAACCGAGAACCTATTTTTAAAAAAATCAGCAATGTGCTATATAGTGAGGAAAAACAATCTAGCTATGGGTTATTGGCCCTCACCCGCTGAACACTGATCTAAGAGAAACTTTTGTAAGATTCTTCCTTTATTTTTCTCCTCCCTTTCCATTCTACTCCTCCTTCCTCCATTTCCCATGTGTTCATTCCTGGCGCCTTATTTCTCCTTATTTCATGAGCACCGAGCATTAATTTTTTGTGCTTGTGCACTCCCTTCTCCTCTCGATTCTGCCACACTTTTCTCAACTCCTGCTTTCCATGTTCTCTTTCTACTGTCCTTAACAGTTCTCAACTCCCTTCTTTCTCTCCACTGTCCGTGCAGGTGCTCCAACTTTCTTCATCTCCATTTCTGAGCTCTCATTCTTTCCTTCTTTCCCTCCATTTCTGATCTCTGTCTTTCTTTCTCCCCTCGTCTCTAGTACTGAGACACCTTCTTTTTCTATCTTGCACTCAAGTTCCAAGCATTTACATTTGTCTTGCCCTCTCCATTCAGAACGTTCTTCTTCTCCTTCTCTCTTTCTTCAATCTTATAATCATTACTTGCATCTCTGTGCCACTATTCTGCCATATCCCGCCCTCTCTATTCTTGAGCTCCCTTCATTCTTCTCTTTTTGATTCCTCATTAATACACATTCTTCCCTGTTAAGGATGCGGATCTTTGGATGAGATTTGGTGGAGAGAAATGAGGGGTGCCACTGCCACATACAGTCCATTGACGACATCATCTGAATTTCTGACTTCAACTAAATGTATATGGGAGGACATCAAATGTAAAGCATGAGATGCAGTCTTTATATCAAAGATGTCAAATCAGACAGTGGTCTAGATGGCTTTCAAATGCACTTGCAGGCCTATGCATATGAACAGCATAACCAAGTGTGGCAGGTGGTGGATTTCTAAAGTGGGGTAGTGTATGTTTTACCCAATGTAGTGCAAGGTATCAAAGCAAGCGAGCATGAAGCATTCAGTACATTGTATGGCGTTTACCCCAAATATTGTGTTTATTGTATTCATAAGTTAATATCGAGCTTTGAAAGCCACACATGTTAGGAGAAAGTGGATAAAAAGTCACATCATTTACAAACCGTTCTGTAAGGATTGACATTAACTATTATAATACTTCAGATGCCAGATCACCCAAGGCACCCACGAGCATTTCACTGCAGAACATTTTGCGCCCCCTCGATCTAATGGACGCTCAGTACACAGATCTACATTTCTGCCACACCATTACTAATGCAACATCTGATTCAGTTTCGATCATTACACTTAGAAACAAATGTCAATCTGTACAAGTATTTAATGCAACGTAAATTCCTCATGCAATTTTATAAAGCAAGGGTGCCCAATTACACTGCGAAGAGATGTGGCCGTGGACTCTTGAAGGAATCTGAGCTGGTAATTTAATAAGAATTGTAGTTTCATATTTATCCGCTATTGAGCAGGTTCCAGGAGTGGTTTTGTGGTAATGGAATTTTCCAGTACCAATAATTTTTTATAGGGCATCATCATTATTATAACTGTATTTCGGTACTAGTCCAGAAAAGTAAATAAGTTTAACATATAACAGATACACAATAAAAATAAATCAATTGCTCCAGTCAAGGAATACAACTTGTAAGTTAAAACAATATAACATAATCCTTATTGTAAAAGGGAACCTGGCTCTAAACCTCACATAAATCAAATGCACCAAAATACATCAGAAAAATGTAAACATAATTAAGCCGACTCAAAAACATTGCTAAGGCATCTCCGCCTCCTACTCTATGCCGTTTCAACATAGGTCGATAACATAAATTGAAAATGCCTTCTTGCAGAGGTCTTCCGCACGTGCCAGAGAACAAATGTCCCTATTTTTCAGGCATAATGATAGATTTATTTTACGCATACATTGGACAGCAAAAAATAAAAAAATGTTGGGAAGTTTCCATCGAATCATGGCAAAACAGGCAAGACTCTGAGCCACCATTTTCCACCTAGCTGTAGAATACTATTTTGTATATCTAACTAATTACAACCCATTTTGAGAGTCGGACACTTGCCGACATATTGACCCATAATGAACTCGGCATATGCATCAATAAGTACTTGTTGCTGGCCATCAAGAAATTCTCACGATTTTGCCAGCAGTCTTCCAGATTCAATAATGTCAAATTCATTTTGACATGTTTAAACCATGGAGGTGAGAGTGCACTGTAATGACTTAGGACTTCTTTTAAGGCTACTCTGTATTTGTCGAGGGTACTTTCAGACCAAATTCGCTCCCAATGAAGTAAATGTTTGAGTGATGCCTGATCAGTGATCCTTTTTATGCCTGTCTCCAAATATAGAGGGGTGTTTGGAGTATTTTAAGGCACCCATAGTAGTCTATTTTTTAAATTGGGCTTCAGAAAAACCCAGGCTTGTGATCTTACTATAACCCCAGACCGCTGCTAGATAAAGAGCAGCAGAAGTGGCTTGGGCACAATACACCTCAAGTGCTGGCATGAATAGATTTCTCCCAAATGAATTTGGCTATGGGGTCCTTTACCCCATAGGGCTTCATGTGTTTTTGGTATGTGGGTTACCCAGCACCCTCCGTGCCGTAACCCAGGGGTGTCGTAGCGACCCCCAAACATAGACTCTATACCCTGGGACTGACTACTGTCTCCCAGGGCATGTAAAGTCACCATTGGCTTTACTAGTCTCAAATTGTGAACAGAGCCAGTACAAACCATCCTATTGTGGACGTACTGGGCGGGCAATTCGATTGCCCCGGGATCTGTTGTTCGAGGGGGCACTGTCCAGTCCCCCCCGACCGAGTTTTGGCTGGTGGCAGTGGATACTACTTTTATATATTAGACCGCGAATATATTCCTATGGGATTTTCCCATTGTTCGAGGCTACCACTTTTTAAAATAGGTGCCAATACTCTGTGTTCACTCCTGTATAAATCCACCTGTATACAATCTAGACCAGCAGCTTGCCCTTTGGCTTGGTTAGCAATTGCTACAATGACCTCTGTCAATGTGATTTCTAGGGGGATAATATCTGCACCGGTCACAGCCCCACCAAGCTGATCACTTTGTTGAACCTGGTAGTCAGTTCTACTTTCTTTATATAGAGCAGATACAGTAGTAGCCCATATACTTTCTGTGATGTTTGCTTGGAAGGATTTGTGTCACTCTGAAGACCAAAACTTGCAATGTTCCCGAAGGTTTTTGCATCCTTGTCGTTAGCAGACCTCCTGTGCACTTCCCAATTTTCCAATGACTGCAGTTTTTGTTTCTCCTTAATTAAGGTCTTGTAGGCATACCTGCTTTTTCTGACCTCCTCTGGATTTCAATTATTTGGCTTGACGGCTGCCAATAGTATGGGTTTTGGCTTTTTCTACTTTCTCCTTCATACCAGCGTTCTCTATTACATGTACGATCAGAGACTTCCTTCACAGACCTATTGAAAAAAGGGTTCTATGTCATATGTCCGCATTTTGAAGACTGAACACAAAAAAAGTTTCTTTTCAGCCGTTTTTGTGTTGGCCTCAAAATGTCGAAATATGACATACTGCCCCCCCTTTCCCTCCCTGGCCTCTCCCGTTGGTTCTCTTGTTAATCGAGGGGTGGGGGAGAAGGGATAACCCCCATTTTCCCACCCACCACCCCCTTCACACAACAACATACACTAGCTCCCCACACACACAAATCCACATATACAGACACTCACCTGACAGTCCCACGCGGACTCCTCCAGGTCTCGCTGTGCCTGTCAGCACTTGCGCGCACTCGCATGTGGCAGGGGCATGACAGTTCGATTTAGAAAGACCGCTCTGTGACTGCACGGAGCGGTCTTTCTAAATCAATCTTTTTTTTCTGTAAAAAAACATATGTTTTGACTTAATACCGAAAAAAGGTACAGGGTAAAGGAAACAGAACTATACATGCTTTATAGGGTAATTTTGTATATGTTGTTGAGCTCAGAATAATTTCATTATTTGCTTATAAATGGTCCATGTTCTTTCGGAGTGACTGCAGAAAAACATTCCATTCTAATTTTGCTTAAAGCAAAACAGCCGTTTTAAAGATGACTGTTTTTTTTTTAATGCGTCTATTTTTCACTCGTCATTGCAATATTTAAATTCATTTTTTAGGCTGTTTGCTTTTAGCTCAGTGGTTCTTTGGAACACGGATGCTCTGCAGAGCAACATCTATTGGTGTAAGTGCCTTTCTCTCCAGTTAATGAAACTGAAGCAGCTTAGAATCCTTGACCTTGATCTCCTCTGTCCGGAGCACATTCTTGTGCAGCAAATGCTCTGTGTGGAGGGCCAGATGCAGGGACTTGAGAGGCCTGATCCAGCCCACAAGCCTTATGTTTGACCCCTCTCTGATTTATATATTTATGTTAGACTTGGACTCTCCAATGAACGAATTGCAATTAGTAGTTTAATTATTCCCACAACTACTGAGGATCATGATGTACAACAAGAGCATGATATGTGCTCTAAAACATATGTGGCCTTTTACTCAGTATACATGCAAATAAATGTGTGTTAAAATACTCCATTGGGCAGTATTTACATTTTCTAAGGCAGAGACCCCTCGCCCACACCACCCTGTCCCTCTACTGTGCCTGTTCATTCATAGTTAAAATTAGCTGGTTTGATTTTAAAATAAATTACATATTATACAATGCCATGAGTTTTCCCTTTGGCGAAGCACGTCTCTCTGCAACACCAAAAGCCCAAGCCTCAGTGATATGCAGCACCCCTCTGTTTAAAGGCCAGGTCTAGGGAGTGGGGACAGTTTGTGAATTTTCATGTGCAACTAAGGGCACCCCTTTGATTAAATACAATGTCTAAGGAGTGGTGACCATTGAAAATCTTATTTGGTTGCAAAACCCCTTTTTGTTTAAGTACAAGGTTTGAGAAAGGAACAAACCCCCTTTTTTGTTTTAAACGCAGGGTTTGGGAATGGAACAAACACCTTTTTGTTGTAAAGGTAGGGTTTGGGAATGGTGACAAATATCAATTTTGTTTGTGTGTGGCTAGGGCACTCCAATTACTTTAGGGGACATTTAATTATTCCCACTAAGAGAGGGGGTGAAAGTTTCAAATTCTTCCAAACTCCCCCCTCCGCCAATCTATTTAGGAGCTAATTAAATCAATGTTTCCCATCTACTAATGAAAGGGAACCCACTTATGAAAGGTAATAGGTCAATTAAATAGATCCCCACACTGAAATTATGTTGGACAATCTACTTACTTTTTGAAATCCCTGGGCTTGGAATTTATGGGGGAAAACAGGATTCTGGCTAGCACTTCAGTCAATGGGATCCCACATCATTCATCACTCTATGGGCAAAAGGTAAGAATCACAGCCACTGTTTTCTGGTCTCCCCAGAAATGGGAATCTCCAGCCATCTTCCAATATTTGCACCTAGGTGATTTTTCCACATATCTTTTGGTGATTTGTGGGCAGCTGTCCCCTCTTCCATAGTTCAAGACGTTTTTACTCTCTAAGCACCTCTCATGGAAAATTAATGTTAGAAGATGCCAATTTATGATCTCGCAACCAGGATTGGACATTTACATTTCTCTCCACCCCCTAGGTCCAGCCCCTCTGTAAGGGTTGGGTGTGGAGTCTAGAAAAGAAGTATTGCAAATGCCTTTGAGAATGAATTTATTTTTAAATGTCCCTAGATGGCAATTCTGTAATTTAGAAATAAATGCCATTATATATAGATAAATATTCCCCTTGTCATGATGGATTGGGAGAGGTCCCTCTCGTTTCGGCAAGTGATTGCATGCGTATGCTACATTCTTTTACCATTTATTTTGGAAACAAATGTAGTTAGGAATGTGAAGTTTCAAACCAAATCTCTAATTCAATAAGTCATTAGTTCCCCAAATTTCAGATTTCTACAATAAGAGGCAGCTAGAAACATCTTTTCACTTGTAACTTGAGTCCCAAATATCTAGCATTTGGATGAAATGTGTACCAACATAACCGCCTTCAAATTACCTTTACAATGACACCGACCACAAGTCTTTAATTATTATGATCTCAAATAAAAGGATATTTTCAATGAAAGTAAATGACCACATATTTATACATATAAACAATCGTTTCGTGTTTGGTTCTTGGTCTTATTTCCCTGAAACCATGTGGTCCAGGCGTGTGCAATAGGCTGTTGGTCCAGACCTGCAATAAAATGATCAATCACGCACATGGGACCCGAATGCTGTGCTAAGGGAGACAGCAACGATTATATCTTTGTTTATTGCATGCCAACCCCCAGTGAAGTCAGCATTTTAGTTCACAAAATGTCTTCAAATTAGGGTATTTTGGAAAGTTCTGCTTCACTTGATTGCAGCCTCTCTTTATAGGGCCCACTCTCACCATACCATTTTGCTTGGGCTTGAAAAGTTCAAAGCAATTGTTTATCAAATGGCAAGACCTGAGCTAACGTAATTTTGGCTACTCTAGATTCTTTTTATTAAGCTTATCATCCATTGCAACCAAGCAGTGGAACCTACTACCGCCTTTGCTGTGAGTGGAAACCTCCTATTGGGCCTTCTGTAAATCCCTAAAGATCTTACTATTTACATAATCTCTGTCCCCCTTTCTACCTGATTCTTCCACTCATGAGATGTACTATGTAATGTGTTACATATTTTACCCAGTTTGTATATCTCGCCTTGCATGTCAAGAAAAAAGTGCCTTGATGACTGAGGGCTTAGTGTGCAAAACAAATGTAATAATAAATCAAATAAATACATGTGGCAACTTTAAGTGAAGGGATGCTGTTCATTTTGGTCACTCACAAAAATATTTCTATTTGTCTGCTGTCTGTTTTTTGTGCTGAAAAGTGGGTTTTAGTCACTTGAAAAGAAAGATATTCACATGGCTTTGAATTTTGCCTGTAAGGTCCACTTATTTAAACTTAGGGTGCACCACATTTTGATGTTTGACTGTTCCAAAGAAATTGCAGTATTTATCTTGCACCCAACACTGTGCTTTTGATTGATAAATCTTTCTTAGGTCTTTGGATTTGCTGGGCATAGTTAGCAGGATTGCAGTTTTAAGGTTAGCTTTTCACTGTGGCTGGAAGTGATGAAAGTTTGTTATCTAGAAATAGGAAGGAAAGAGAGGTTCAGAACTTTTTACATAACATATTTCCCCAGAGATAGGACATAGCATTCAAGATACAAGGTTCGAGAAACACATAGAATAACATTTGAGACAAGGACAAAACATGTATGGACAGGAGTTTCCTTTACAGTTTTTAAACTGCATAATTTTCTTTTGCATGGATAATAATTAAATTACTCCCTGTTGTATGTGTTTTGGTCTCCATCCAGCGTTTTCCTCCTCACTCCTCATTCCTCAGATGGTTCCTCGGTTGGACTTTCATTGGCGTCCTAGATGGTTCCTCAGTTGGACTTTCATTGGGCTCCTCAATCAGTCTTAAAGCTTGTCTGGGATGGCAGATTTTCAACTGATTGATGTGGACCCATTTTTCTTCTGTCTGTTATCCTTTTGGGATGCAGATCTTGTAGGCAACAGGTGATATTTTATTTACAATTTCAAAGGTATCATGACAGAAGGAATTTCCGCTCCTTGGCCTGATTCGTTTGAAAATTGTACAGGTAAACCTTGTCACCTACCTCGTACTCCTTCTTAGTGGTCTTCAGATCATAATATGTTTTCATCCCTTCAGCTGACTTTTCTAAATTGTGCTGAGCATAAGCAAAAGCATGGTGGAGTTGCTTCCTTAAATGTTCAATGTACTCATGAGTGGTTAACGCATATATCAGCGTCTGCTCCCGAATTCTGTAGCGCAGATGCTAAGGTAACAGTTTTTCATCTGGTCACAAGCTGAAATGGAGACATTTTGTTGCAGAAGATGGTGTAGATTTAATGGCCATCAGAACAAGTGGTAATCGGATGTCCCAACTGGGTCTAGAGTCTGCCACAAACTTCTTTAAGATGCTCACAATTGTCTTGTATCTCTCTACCCCCCCTGCTCGAGGCTAGGAGGTAGGCAATGTGGAGTTTTCTTTTTACTCCTATGATCTCCCACATCTTTGCCACCACTGCACTAGTAAAATGACTTCCTAGATCCGACTCAATCATTTGCGGGAGGCCAAAATTAGAGAAGATTTGATTGATCATTAGTGCAGCAGCTGTCTCTGCCTTACAATTAGGTGCTGGAAGGCATTCTAACCACTTTGTGAACAAGCATGTTACAGTCAACATGTACTTGTTTCCTCTAGAGGGCCGAATCACTGGCCCGATGAAACCGACTTGCAAATCTGACCATGGTAGATGCATTACCCTTTTTTGCAGGGGAGCTCTGTGTGTTAGTGAACTGGGTTGAAATTGAGCACACATAAGACACCTCTTTAGGTAAATGTAGAGGTCCTGGCCCAAGTGTAGCTAGTACCAAATCTTGAACAAGATTTCTAATGTCATATGAAACCACCTATAACCAACGGTGGCAGCATCATGGCTGTGGTTCAACATCAGGCTCCGGAATGAAGTAGGTATCACCATCTGGTCGCATCCTGATAGTACTCTCCGTACCAACAAACTGTCTTGGATCTGGAACATCTTGGAAAACATCATCACCACCCAGAGATCCTCCTTAACAGCCATAATCTGATTCTGTTAGGGGAAAATTCATGGCATCCTCAATGTGTCGATATCATTTTCCGATAAGTGGGTTCGCTTTTTGTGCAGTGATCAAATCTCCACCTGGGATATCCTTGCTCCACTGGGCAGTCGAGAGTTTACTGGCAGCATGTTTTTGGGACCTGGCGACTTGGTTTCACCCAACAGGGATTCTGTTTCTATGAAATCCCCCTTCAGAGCCTTAGTTTTGGTCAGCTGGTCAGCCTGGTCATTCCCAGTCATATCGGGCCTCTGTATTTGGGAAGGACCGCTTATCTTCCTCCAATGGATGGTCATCTCATTAGAGGTCACCAGATTATCAAATGACTACATCAATTTGCCATGCATTAATGGTTTGTTGTTGGTGCAAAGCATGCCTCAATTCTTCCATTTAATCAGGTGTTCCAGAAACCCATTGCTGACATAATCAGAGTCAGTGATGATGACCAGCTGTTTGAGTTAGTGGTGCACTGCAGTGAGAATGGCTTGATGAACGTCCATCAACTCTGCTACCTGGCTACTTGGGTGTCTGATTTTGTAACAAGCAGAGGGCTCTGGGGCATCATTCACCCAGTCATTCCCAATGCCAGCCACTAGTTATTTTTCCCTGTTGTTGTCAACATTATAGGAGCACTAATCCAAATAAACTGTGGGTATCCCCTGATACAAGTCTTCCTCATAGACCTTGGCAGGGAAGTTAAGCATGCCTCCATATTGGTGTTGGTCATTAAACTTTCATCCTCAAGACAGTTTTCTTGAGCACAATCATGCATATCCAGCAACCTATGCGCTAGTGAACTCTTCTTGTTTTGGCCATATCTGACAACCACAGGAAAGCCTTGCAAGGACAGAATCCAGGAAGTAATTCTGGAATTACTAATGTTCTCCACCCTAATTCTGTCACTTTGTAAATATTTCAAGGGTTGGTGAGGAGTCTCAACAATGATGTGCAACCCCTGGATGGATTTTTCAATACCTACACCATTGCCAGGAGTGCCTTCTTGCAGTCATTTCATTTTTACTCCACAGAGGACAAAGTTTTGATAGTGTACAATATGACTTTGTTGACCTTGTCATGCTTTTGATACACCAATGCTGTTAGGCAAGTACATGAGAACTCTGTCTCCAAGAAGCACTCCTTGCTCCTGAGGGGGTAAACCAAACAGAAGGCCTCGGAAATGCTTCTTTTCAGTTGTTTAAATGCCTCGGATTGTTTAATAGATGGACCAAAGTTTGAGTGACCTCTGCCTAGTCTTCAATGAATGTTCGACTATAATTAGTGAGTCCAAGAAGGCTTCTTAATTCTCACATAGTAGTAGGGTCTTTTAATTTCATTAAGGCTTCTACATTCTTCGCTTGGGGGTTAAGACCCTCAGGGGTGATATTGTGCCCTAAGAAATTCACTCAGGTCTTTAACTACTGTGCCTTCTGAACGAACATTTTTGCTCTGGTTTTCTGCAACTGGGTCACAACATAACAGATTTCTGCTATATGTTCCTCCACAGTTAAGTTCTTGATCAGAACACTATCTACGTTGGCCAGGTGTCCTCTTTTGCCCAAGTTGGGCATGGCCTTCTCTATAAAGATGTTGAACTCATTGCCGGAGTTTATGTATCGACAGTGGATTCAGGTCCATGCATATTGGAGCCACCCAAAAGTAAATGCCAGCTTGTATTGGTCTTCCCTATTTACGGGTACTGTCCAGTAGCCATTGGTCAAGTCAATGGCGGTGTGCATTTTTGACCCTTGGATCTGTGCCAGCCCTTGATCGATGTAGGGAAGTGGCCATCTTGACATGTGGACCCATTTGTTGAACTCCCACAGGTATGCACATAGTCTACATTGGCCGTTTGTTTTGAGCATCCCCAGTACTGGGTTATTAAAGGTACTAGGGATCGGACAAATTATCCCATGGGATTCTCTGTTTTTAATAATCTCTGTGAGTGACGCAATGGACACAAGAGGTAACCAGTAGTGGCTCACAAATGCTGAAGCCATCTCAGGGTCCGTGGGTATGGTGGTTGAATGAATGGATGTGTGTCCACAGTGGTATGAGTCCACTGAAAAGATATTTTGGAATTCCAGGAAGACCCATTTCATATTTTGTCTTTGCTCCTCAGTCTCACAGGCATCAGCAAGATTGATCCTTTCTTTGACCATCTGTTTGAAACCTGGAAAGACCTCAGGCTTGGCAATTTCAATGGTATCCTCCAGTTGGGTGGAGAGATATCTTTCATGGTGTTAACCCGGACAGGAGGTTCCAGGGATTCGAGGCAGTGGTCCTTGACTCTAAGTACTACCTCATCCTCCTGATGTCACAGGTCACCTCTTTCACCCTGCAAGGGCAGTAGAGGATACCAGAAAAGTCCACTTGTGTCTAGTAAAGATCTTCTCTGGAGGAATACCGTCGCTGGTGTCAAAACAGTCATTTGGGATTGGTCTAATGATTTCATTACCTAAATCAATCAAATAATGTTGGGCATCAACTGCCATTCTAATAAAGGTGTCTGCGCCCAAAGTGATACTTAGACTGTTGCTGTTATCCACGAATATTGGGATCGTGTAATGTTCTAGATCTACTAGAGGTGTCGGATTTAAAGACAAACCTTGATGTTGAAGATGGGAATTCAAATTTATATAGGTGTCCTGATGTTTGAGATTCTGTCCTTGCTTATTTTTTTGGGGAGTTTATGTACCTGTCCTGGGATGGTAACCTCTTCTCACACTTGAACTTCAACCACATAAGGCAACAATTGGGTGGCTAAGAATACTTTTTCGATGTTCTCAAAGCCTATGAGTTACCCCTCCCCCAGTTGTGAACAGGCTTTACGATTAATTAGGTCCAAATTCATTGTGAATCGGTTGAAAATGTCAGTGCCTAAATAAAAGGCAGAAGGGACATTTCTCAAGATCCAACAACTGTGTTCTATGCTTTTGTTGCAAATAAAATGTTTAGCATACATCTGCTAGGCAGAACATGTTTGGAATTTGGAGTTTCCAGACCTACTTCCCATTTGTCAATCAATTTAAATATGGGAATGGTCTGATCTTTTGGGAGTTTCCTGAATAATCCTTCGCTGGTGAAGCTTCTTTCACTATAAAAACGTTCCCTTGTGAGCACAGGATCCTTCCCCTCACTTATCTGAATGGGGAAGAACGACTGTTCGTCCTATTTCAGAATGTTCGTCTGACTTTGAGCTGTTCCTCATTGCCTTATTTAACTGGACTCAATGTTTCCTCTGATTTTGGACTGGTGTAAAATTTCAGAGTGTTCCCTTCCAATGTGGAACGCCACTTAAAAACTACTGGGAAGAAGGTTGATTTTGAAGAATGGTGTTCTCCTACAGAAATGACAGTGATATCTGAGACTTGGTTATTCTTGAAATGGAATTCTACTTTCTGAGAGCGTTGGTCAATTAAAAGGCAGCTACCATTCACGCTTCCAAAATTAGTACTCATTTTTAGTTTGATATGCCAGTTACACAGTCGATCCGAGGTGATAACCTCCTCAGGGGATTGTTCCCCAGTAAACAAGGTGTGCCCTCTGGAGTCACAACTATCACTTGATGTTTTAATCAATGTCACCCCATTTTTATTTCCAGATCTGCAGTCCCTTTGACGGAAATATAATTCCTGTTGAAATTCTGGAGTTGTCTGGGAAGTGGAGTGAGGGGTATTTGGTGACCTTCCCTCTGTCCTGAGCTTTATTAGTCAAAGGCCTTTTTGGACAGGAGGGTGGCTTGGGATCCAGTGACCACCAGAGCTGATAATTCTCACTGACCCTGCACCTTCACTGGCACATACAATCTGCCTTCCTTCTCCTCCAGGGTGCAAAGCAAGTGTTAGCTATTTGCCAGCCCGGTGGTCAATTTCTTAATATTAAACTCCAACACTGTGTGATCTTGGGTGATTGTTCATGTCGGAGATGAGGGATCTGCAAGAACATTTTTACAACTGACAATGGGTAGCTTCGGGAATCCTCTTTCTCCCATGATCCTTTGCTGTCCCCCTATACCTGGATGCAGTTCCCAGAACATATTTGGGGGAGGACATTTCCATTTCTACCTTGTCTGGCTCACATTCTTGGGGTTGAATAGTTTCCTCATCTGGGTCCGTTTCTATATTTACCCTGTCCAACTCAGTGTCTTTTGGGATCCATTTTTCTTTGGGAGGATTCCTCCATTTCTGAAAGAGAAGGTTTGCTTTCCTGAATCCTCCTGGGACTCTTCTCTTTGAAGGGGGATGATCTTCAGCTCCTCCTCAAAGTGGGTTCTTCTTTGGTCTCTCCTACTTAACCTTTGCTCTTGGCATTCCAACTTCTTGGGGTAGAAGAGTCACTTTCAGGCTGAGAGGTCTCTAGGGGTTCTGTCTTGGTGAGAAAGGAAGCTTCCTTTAGGGCTTGGCATCTCCCCTCCACCCTGGTCCCCTTCTCAGGAAACTGTGGCTTGTAGGTTGTTTCCTCCTTTCATTCCCCCCCCTGGGACCTCAGACCTGGGTGTTGGGGAATTCTGGGAAGCACGGATAGGTTGAGGGTTGGACTGAGCCCTCCACATGCTCCCCAGATCATCTGTCAGTTGCTGGACTTGTCTCCCCAGCTGTGGTTCTGGGTTGAAGGAAGGTCTAGAGTCGTACCTCTGCTGCTCCCAAAAAGGGTAGCTGTCCTTCCGCCCGGAGTAGTTCGGGTACTGGAAATTTCCCCCCTTCATTTTCCATGCTGAATCTCCCTTCTCTCAAGTTCATGGATCTATTGTCCTGGAAGAGTGGAGAACGAAGAGGATTGTTTTAGAAGTTCTGGTTCAGGGGTATCTGGGGAAGAAGTTTATTTTGGTAGGTGGAGTGATACTTCTCTCCTGAGGGAAGCTTGGAGGGAAGTTTCCTGGGGCTGTACTTACTTGGATGGGTCCCCCCTCAGGGACGGGGGAGTTATTATTATTATTATTATTATTATTATTATTATTATTATTATTATTATTATATTTATTGAGCGCAGACCTAGTTTCGAAAAGCAACAATACAGATACATAACAGAGAGCTTTACAGAGGTATACATCATTACAGATGCATAACAGAGCACTTTTTAGTGGCAACAACAGAACGGATATACAATGAGGGGTAGGATACAGAGGGTGACAGAGAAGGAGTACAGCTGTACCGGGTGGCGGGGAGGAGAGGGGCAGGTGGCATCTAGCGAGTCAGTTGGCATGATGGGTGACGTGATGGCCTAGGCGTTGAGGATGAGTGACTCCTTGAAGAGGTGTGTCTTGAGTTTTTTTCTGAATTGTAGGAGCATGGGGCAAATCTGATGTTGCGTAGGCAGAGAAGAATTGTTTTCTGGTCCTTTCCTTTTTGCACCGGTGGATATGAAGCCTGCACGTGTCCTGACTTCATATGGTGTGCTATCCGCCAGAGATGCATAGTTCCTCTGCAAGGTAGCAGGGTGACTTGAAGGCGACTGCCTCATAAATGATGCAGCAAGACTTCAAAGTGATTTGTGCGTGCAGTGGGAGCCAGTGAAGGTCGATGAGGGCCGGGGTGATTTGGTCATATCTGCATAGACCCTTGATGAGGCGTGCGGCATTGTGTAGGACACCTCTCTGGGGCACAAGGGAGGATGATGCGAGGCCTTCGAGGAGTGCATTGCGGCCATCCAGGTGGGATACCACCAGTGCTTGAACGGTGTATCGAAAGCTGTCCAGACGGAGGATGGGCTTGACTTTTTCACAGGAGGGACAGCTGCTACCAAGTTGTCTGAGTGTTCTTAGCTATGTGTGCCTTGAAGGAGAGGTGTTTGTTGACATGGAACCTGACGGACTTTATACAAAATAATATATCATTTATAACGCGCCTGTACACAAGTATTTATAGGCGTGTCACGACAAGGGGGGGAAGACAGAGCAAGGACAAGACAAACAATCTTAATAGGCCTTATGTCATTCATATTGTGCAAGTGTGACAGCGCAAAGTGCAGGGGACGTGGGAGAGGTTAAGTGCCAGGGAGAGGGATCAATCAGGGCAGCAATGCTCTGAGTGAGTGCAGCCAGGGCAGTGCGGCTATGGCTAAGTGCAAGAACTCAGGGGGGGTGTAGAGATTCCAGCCACTAAGTGGACAGTAGGCCAAGAGGCAGTGCAGGGGAGACTGACCATGGAGGAGCCTGGTACGCAGTGAGACTCTGGCTGTACCCAAACAACCAGTCGGCACAGCAGGCAGGTAGTTCAGCAGGGTAGGGAGAGAGAACGCAGAGCAGAAAAGGAAGCACTTGAACAGCATCCAGAACTTCAGGTGGTCTGGCTCAAGTTTGAGAGGTGCATTGAGGCCATTATAGAGGGAGGCACCTGCAGAGGAGAGAGATCTACCCCCCACTCTCACTCTCTGTCTGGAAAAGTGTCTGACCTTCAGAGAGTTGGAGGTATCTGAGCAAAGGGCTTGAGAAGGAAGGTATATGGAAGACAGAGTTGGATGTAGCGCAGGCCCTGGCCCCAGAAAGCCTTGTGGATGATGCAGAGGGTCTTGAACTTGATCCTTGCAGCCACTGGAAGCCAGTGGAGAGATTTGAGGGCTGGAGAGATATGGCCCCTGGGCTTAAGGCCAAGGATAAGTCTTGCAGTCCTGTTCTGGATTAGTTGCAGAAGCCGGAGAGTAGAGGAAGGCAGATTGAGAAAGAGGCTGTTACAGCAGTCCAGCCTACAGAGGACCAGGGCTGTGGAGAACATGAGCTTCTGGGTGAAAGTACGAAAAGGAAGAATACCTCTGAGGAGGTGAAGTAGTGGGCCTTCTTGGCAAGGTCTGTGATGTGAGGGGAGAAGGAGAGAGGTGTTTTGCCTCACAGGAAGGCAAAGGAAGAAGGCCCAAGGAGGGTGGCCAGAGTTAGAGAGGGAAAGCGGGAGCAGGAGTCCCTATTAGAATGACCTACATCTTACTGTCATGAAGGCAGAGATCGTTAGAGGTGCACCATTCCTGAATTGTGGATAGACAGTCAGGAATGAGCGAGAGAGGAGAGGAGGTTGAGGGGAGTCTGAAAGAGAGCTCAGTGTCATCCGCATAACACTGAAAGTTAGAGGAGAAGGTCGAGATCAGGTGGGCCAAAGGGGCCAGGTAGACATTGAAGTGCCAGTGTGAGAGGATAGAGCCCACATGTGGTGAGAGAGGTGGTGGAGAGAAAGGACCCAGGTTGGACCTGGGAGGGTCGGTCGAGGAGGAAGGTGGTCAACCATGCCAGGGCCTGATCCGTGATGCCCAGGTTATCACATAGCCAATTGATCAGGATGGCATGATTGACCATGTGAAAAGCAGCAGAAAGGTCAAGGAGGATGAGGACAGGAGGGAGACTGGAATCAAGATTAGAGAGCAGATCTTCACAGGTGTTCAAGAGAGCAGTTTCCATACCTCTGGCTGCTCTGAAGCCAGACTGATGGTCATGGAGACAACCAATAGATTCAGTGTGGAGAGTAAGCTGGAAGATGCACAGCTTGTCCAGGAGTTTGGCCAAGAAAGGAGTGATTGAGATTGGGAGATAGTTTGCCAGACAGGTAGGGTCGGCAGAATGCTTTTTAAGGAGGGGATGTACAAGGCAGTGCTTGAGGAGAGAGGGGAAGTATCAAGTGGTGAAAGAGTGTTTGCAGAAATCGGCCAAGACTGGAGCGAGGGTGTCAATGTGGTCCTAGATAGTTCTGGAAAAGCAGGGGAACACCTGTTTGGACGACACTTTCATAGATCGGACTTGTCTAGAAACATTGTCAGTGTTATCAGAGAGAAAGAGGAGAAAGGAGGAGGAGAGGGGAAAGCAGCCAGAGGGGGGGGCAGGAGAAGTAGAGGTAGAGGGAGAGGAAGAGGAAGAGGAGAGTGAAGACAGGATGTCCTGGGTTTTAGAGGTGAAGTGAGAAGTCAGAGCCATACAGAGGGCCTGGGAGGGATCAGGAGTGGGAGAGACTACAGAAGGATTGGCCAGCTACTTGCAGATTTTAAAGAGTTCTGCCATGTTGTTAGAGGCTGCAGAGACACAGGTTTGGATGTGGACTCTCTTCGGGGACAGGACAGAGAGTCTGTATTGCTTTTGTAGCAGGCAGCAGGCAAGTTTGCCAGAGGATGCACCCAAGGCCTTACACTTCCTCTCAGCCACCCTGCACTTGTGTTTCAGAGCGGCGAGGTCAGAGTCATACCACTTGGAGGTAGGCTTCAGAGGGATTCTCATGACAGGAGCAAGGATGCCCAGATTGTTGGATATAGACATATGTAGGTTGGAGAGGGCTGTGTCAGAGTGTGAGTCAGCCGCAGGAGTAGGAGGAGCAGAGAAAGTAGAGGCAAAGGCATTCACTGACAAATGCTTCATGGGCCGAATGGCCAAGAAGGTAGGTGGCAGTGGTGGGGCGGGCTTTGCCTAAGTGACAGAGTTTAAGGTGAGAGGAAAACAAAAAGTGGTCAGTTCATGAGATAGGAGTGGTGAGAGGGTTATAGAGGGCATGTCCAAGGAGATGGGAACATCCAGAGAGAGTGTCACAGAGGTTGTGGCAGAGTCCAGAGGAGGGATTTAAAGGGATGTTGAGGTCTCAGAGAAGGAGGGGTTGAGAGGTAGAGGCAAGGAGAGAGGAGAAGAGGAAGAGAGCAACCTGGCAAGGAGGTCTGCAGATGGTGGCCACAGCCAGAGAGAGGCCAGGAGAGATAGAGTCTGTAGGAGGTTGCCACATTTGAAACTCTTCTGGTGTGGGGTACAGGCTTGTGATACACCCAGCGGAAGTGATAGAGGAGCCCAAGAGTGGGCAGATGTGGTAGCAGGAAGTGGTATGGTAGCCAGAGGAGTCAGAGAAGTGCTGGTAGGAGTGGCAGGAGAGGGAAGGAGGTTAATAAAACGCAGCAGACGCCTATTGAAAAGGAGATTGGGCTGAGGGCCCTGGACCAGGATGGTTCCATTCAGATAGCCATTAATGATGGTATTGGGGGAGTGGAAGGCGGCCAAGAGGACCTCCCACTGAGTGCCACCATTAATGTGAGAGGAAGAGATAGTAGAGAGAACCAAGACCTTATGAGGGGTCCATAGGTCTGGTGAGGGAACGACAAAGAGGATGTCGGTGAGGGTCTGTCTGGAGAGACTTGGCGCAGGAGATGAGCTCGGGTGTAAAGCCCTCATATTTAATGATTGATATCCAGGTCTGTATGTCTGGGTGTTCGGTATTGTTGGTGAGGGGTAGGAATTCCGGTTCGGAGGGGTTGAGCTTCAAGTATGCTGTATCAGCGAGAGGCAGGTTTTGAGCCTAAGGATGTCCTTGATGAAGTCAATCTTTAGGTATAACTGTGTGTCATCAGTGATTGGTGGATGTTGTGTGCCACTAGTAGGGCTCCCAGCGGCTCCATGTATAGATTGAAGCTCACTGGGGAGAGGATGGAACCTTGCAGGACTCCATAAGGGGATGGGTAGCATTGGCAATCTAAAGGAGTCCATCGGAACAAACTATAGAAGCTTAGCAAGATAGAATTTGAACCAGTGTAGGACAAGGATGCTTTTTCCCATTCATCGAGGTAGGGTGTCGATAATTGGCTGGTGGTCTACTTTGACTAAAGTGCCAGAGAGGTCGAGTAGAACCAGGAGGCATGGGTGGCCATCATCAAGGATGTTGAGGACATCGTCGACCACCTGTATGGTTGCTGTCTCTGTGCTGTATCTGGGTCTGAATCTAGATTGGTAGGTTGGGAGGAGATTGTTGGTGTCGATATGTTGCTGTAGTTGTGGGGCTACTACTTTCTTGGTGATCTTATCTTGGAAGGGAAGATGGGTGGTGGGGCGATAGTTGCCTAGGTTGTCAGGATGCAGAGAAGGTTTATTTAGTAGAGGGAGGATTTGTCTGGTTTTTAGGGTCGACGGGAAGGTGCCGTGAGTTAAGGAGCTGTTGATGATCTCTAGGTATGGAAGTAGAGTTACTGTGGGAAGGGTCTTGATGATGGATGCTGGGAGGAATTCATCTGAATACGATGTGGCTTTGAGGGTGGCCAGGGATTCTACTAGGTCCTCTGTCGAGATTGTCTTGAATGCTGTTCCGGGTGTGGAGATTTTGCGAGGAGGGATGTGAGGTGTGCCTGTGGATGCATAGCGGACATCTATGTAGTGGAGAATCTTGCTGATTTTGTTGATTAGGAAGTTGTTGATGGTGGTGGATGTTTCTATAGTATGGTAAGGCAGGGTTTGGTAGCTTTGAAGAAGGCTGTGCTTTTTTTTGGCTTCTGCTATGGTATTCTGATAGTTGGAGGCCTTGGCTGTGTTGATAAGTTGGTGGCTGTTTGCTCTGTTTCTTGAGGAGCGCCAGGTCAGATGCAGTTCTGGAGCAGCACCAGGGTTTCCCTTGTTTTCTGATGACTCTTTGCTGAGGTTGAGTTCTTACATGCACCAGGGTGCTGATGGTACATTTAAGGTGTGTTGTTTCAGGGCCGCCTGTTGGTTAATGGAGGCTGAGAGGGTGGCATTGAGTGCTTCCAGTAGAGAGACGCTGTTCATTTGGGGGTGTTCGGTCCATGTAAGGTGTAGGTTGGCAAGGTCTTCTGTAAGGGCTTCCACTGGAAGTTCTTAAAGGACCTGAAGGTTTGTCTGCTGGGAGTGCTTGGCTGGGGTGGTGTGCAGGATGTTGAAAGGCACGGATAGGTGGTCAGACCAGTCAAGCGGGAGAGGAGAACTGTAGTGGAGGGAAGACAGTGCGGTTTTGATATGATCAAGGATGTTACCTTTCCCATGTGTTGGGTCTTTCATGTGCTATGTGAGGCTGAGGATGTCAAGAAGGCTGAGGAGAGCCTCCTTCATCGGTTTTTTGGCCTTGTTGCCTGGGAGGTTGAAGCATCCAAGGAAGATGTTGTTTGCGTGAGTGATGAACATGGTGGTGACCAGGTCAGTGAAGTCTCTTATGAAGGTGGTGTTGGGTTTGGTGGTCTGTAGTTGAAATGGAAGGTGACTGTGTCCATCGGGGATAGCGTGAAGTGGCAGGAGAGGACTTTAAAGGAGTTAATGCTGTCGGGAGTGTAGACATACCCCAGATTTGGTTTGGTACCCTTGTACCTAGGCCTTACATAGGTGGCAGGGTCAGAGGGATCATTTTTCGGGACCCTTGCCTGACTACCATTTGATTGGGCTGGGGTGCAGGATCCTTCTATCTTCCATTTTGCTTGTTGGCCAGAGGGTTATTTTTAGGACCCCCCATCTCCAGGTCCAAAGGAGGAGGCCACCTTCGCAGCAGAAGATTTATTAGATAGCTAAGGGGTTTTGGGGTTGTTTTTATTCTCAGTGGGCTTTTGGACCTCATAGATCCTGGTGGCTTGTTCAATTACCCAATCTACTGCCCCAGGCTCATGAAAATCCTGCACCAATTGAGTTATAATGTATTTGCGGAGCGCATGAAAAGAAGTGGTTACCAACTCCCTACTATGGGTGTATACCCACCGATAAGTCTGTGCAAATGCACGCTTTAACACCTGCACAAACTTCCTAGGTGCCTGTATCTCCCATCATTGCTAATTATATGCAACCTTAAGGGCCTACTGTGGGTTGTGTGGGTAGAGAAATGTTTCAAACAGCCCGCCTTATAGGTGGACCATTTATAATGACCCTGGTCCTTCAGTCCTGCAAAGACACTGGAGTACTGAGGTGTAAAAGTCAATTTAAAAAAAATGCTATACAATTCACATAATTTCTGATCTGGAATGATGCCATCATCTGCTTATAAACTTCCAGGTGCTCCCATACTGAATACTTGGCATTCTTATGGTATGGGGTCAGGGTCTTGATTTGTCTTATTTGGTCTTTAACAAAACCTTTGCTCTGTTTCACTGTCTTTTCTTCCTCTGCACTTGAGTCCATTCATTTTATGACTCTGACCTGCTATTTGTACTCAATTTCCTGTCCTCTAAGTGCTCTCTATCACCGTGATATTGGGAATATCTCCCAGGCTCATAGGATCTTGACTCCTCTTGCCTGGACCACAGTCAACTCTCAGGGTCACTTTTCCTGTAGTTACTTTTAGGAACATGATAGAGCACAGTTTCATCATCCCTCCTTCCGGGGAATCTGGAAAAATCATCCCCTTACTCTGAAAGTATGTAGGTTTTTAGTATGCTCTTCCTAGGCTGAAGCTCTGGCTTTTCTCCTTCAGCGAAGTGGGCTAGTTGTTCCTTTGTAATTTCATCTTCAGACAATAAAATTCCCTGATTTTCTCATCATAGGAGTTTTCATGTTCTGAAGTACTCATAGTATTTGTTTTAGTCTACCAGGATTCGTTGGTCTGGCCCCCTTTCATTCTGTATGGTAAAGATGAATACTCATCAAGATCAGACAAGGACTTACCTTCTGGTTCCATTTGGCTAAGCCTGGGTAAGTCCAACTGCCTCTTGTTCCCCTGTTCGTTATCAGTGGCATGCATGCGGACAGTTCCCATTTATATCTTGGAGATTGTAGATGACTGGCCTGTGGTCCCTCATGCAAGGGGCATCTCACCTTGATCAGTGGGCCTTGTCCCATATCCTGATTTGTCAAGGTGCCTCAGAGCCTGTTCATAATTTTAATTTTCTTTTGTGAGACTCCCACGCCTGCTTCTCTCTGTCCTTATTTCCTGCTGATATTCAGAGAGCTGGCTTTTTAATTCTGACACCAATGACTGACTTGTCTCTAGAACCCTAACCAATTGACCCGTCATTTGCATTTAATTTCTTCTTAAATGCTTCATTTTCTTTCTAGGAGTCTTGAATTATGCATACATACTTTTGGTACTGGTCTTTCAAGAAACAAATATCTTTTTCTAGTGCACCCCTACAATTCGCTGCCTGTGACAGGTCAGCTTCGGACTGCTTCACAAGCTTCACAAGTTCCATGTTCTCTTGCCTCATTCTGGTAATTTCCTGAGAATCTAACTGACCCTTCTCTGCATCCATTTGCAATTTTGATGCCTCTTGGTCCTTACTTAGTTGTACATTCTGTTACTTCATTTTATTTAAATCCTGAAGCATTTTGTCAAACTGCTGTTGTGAGTCCATCCCTTTGATGATGAACTGACTGTTTTCACTTTCTGTTCCCTTATTTAGTCGTGTGGGGACCATAATATCATTTAACAACCCTCTGTTATGGCCAGTCTGGTCATTCAATTTGCATTCGAGGTGGCTCATAGTTTCTGCACTCTTTTCGCATGTGTTTTTCTTGGGAGCAAACTTTATTTCTTGCTATGCAATGGCCTGTGTGTGGGTTTTTAACTCCTTGTGTAATTGTTCAATGAGGTTTTGTTGTTTTACTTCAACAATTTGACTCTGTTGTGCTTTCTCTTCTATGTCTGATTTCTTTCTGAAACTGTTTATATTTCTCTGTCTGACTCAGCACACAAGCCTCCCTGTTTTGCACTCGCTCTTCCAGCAATTGCAGATGAAAATATAAATGAGCTGTCAACTGAGCCATTCAAATCTGCTCATCATGAATATTTTGGGTGATGTCATATTCTTTTAATGCTTAATGCAAAATGCCATGATCCTGCCAAATATTTCCTACTGATGCACGTTCTTTTTCCTTTGTACAGCTTTCTTTGTGCAGGGTCAAAATCACCCTGTTCCTGCTTGATTTCTACAAACAATGCCAAATGAAAATCAATTCTAATCAATCTCCTTTTTCACCTATACGCCTCCCTGGAACTCAGGGGTCAAGGATTTGTGGCACTTTAACAAAGCAAAAAACAACTTTCTATCCACCTCAATGTGATTACACCAGAATGAATAGTCTGTCACAATGCACTTCACATGAGTCAAAAGACAGTAAGCGAAATCCTGGTACAAGCACCCGATTTGTAACAATATATAGGGAGACTACACTCAACATAGGGAGTCCCCCCACTTAAGAGAGCACACCATATACCCTTGTTTAGGGTCAAAATACACCTACTTTTGACTCATATAGAGACCCGTGGAATCCCTCCCCCATGTCAACAATGAGACAAGAACCAGGCTGGTGTACAGAAAGAAATATATGTGTTTGAAATATAGGTTCAATGAGGTTCTGTTTATGTTACACACGCCACCTTCTTTGTGGCACAAAACAAAGCTTCACACACAATGAAGTTCTTTTTCATAATAAACAGGAAGACGTGACTGAAGAAGATTAAGATTGCAAGCAAGCACAGGTTTGAATTTAAAACTAATTACACATTATACAATGCTATGCTGGAGACATGAGGTTTCCCCTTTGCAAAGTTCTTCTCTCCCCAACACAAAAAACACAAGCTTCAGTGATATGCAGCACCCCTCTGTTTAAAGGCCAGGTCTAAGGAGTGGGGACAGTTTGGGAGTTTCCTTTGGGTCGAGGGCATCCCTTTGTTTAAATACAATGTCTAAGGAGTGGTGATGATTGGACATTTTATTTGGTGGAAAAGGGTTTGTGAAGGGAACAACCCCCCTTTTTGTTTTAAAGGCATGTGTTGGGAATGGAACAAACACCTTTTTGTTTGAAGAGCAGGGTTTGATAATGGTGACAAATATCAATTTCGTTTTTTTGTGGCCAGGACACCCCAATTACTTTAGGTGGCTATGACATTATTCCTGCTAAGAGAGATGGTGAAAGTTTCAAATTCTTCCAAGCTCTCCCCTCCGTCAATCAATTTGGGAGTTAAATTAATATACAGTCAAATATGCTAAGGGGCTACACAACTTTCCCCACACCCATTAAAGAAAGGGAACCCAGTAATGAAAGGAAATAGGTTAATTAAATAGTTATCCATGCTGAAATGTTGCTGGACAATCTACTTACTTTGGGAAATATCGGGGCTTGACACAAAGGTAGCCTGAGCAGGGCATCTCTTTTGGGGAAAAACAGGTTTCTGGCCAGCACTTCAGTCAATGAAATCCCGCAGCATTATTCCCTCTATGGGCTCCAGATAAATATCACAGCCTCTGTTTTCTTGACTCCCCAGCAATGGGAATCTCCAGCCCTCTTCCAATATTCCACCCAGACGATTTTTCAGCTGATCTCCTTTCATGATTTTTAGGCTGCTGTCCCCTCTTCCATGGTTCAAGACATTTTTACTATCTAAACCCCTCCCATGGAAAATTAATGTTAGGAGGTGCTAATTTATGATCTCACAACCAGGATTGGACATTTACATTTCACTCCACCCCTCAAATCCAGCCCCTCTCTAAGGATTGTCTCAAAAGTCTAGAACACAAATATTTTGATTCACATTTTTTCCCATGCCAATTTTACCCAAAAAGTCCCAAAATGGCAAAAGTATGTAATTTACCAATACATTCCATGACATATAGATATTAATATTCACATAGGTCACTCTAGTTTTGGCAAGTGATTGCACAGACACACTATGGTTTTTTGCCCTTTATTTGAAAACTAACTTAGCTAGGAATGTGAAACTTCATAACCAGATCTCTGATTTAATATGTCATTAGCTCCCCAGATTTCTATAATTTTTGTGGCAGTTAGAAATACCTTTTCACTTATAATTGAGTCCCACAGGTGGATGACAATTGTGGCTACATAATCACTTTGAAATTAACTTTAAAATGACACCAGCCACAAGTAACTATTATGATCTCAAAGTTATTGTATAAAAAGACATTTTCAATGAAAGTCAATGACCATATATTTATACATATAAACAAAGGTTTCATGATTGGTTCTTGGTCTCATTTCCCTGAAACCATGTGGTCCAGGCCCGTGCATTAGGCTGTTGGTTCAGGTCTGCAATAAAATTATCAATCACTCTGGTAGGGCCCAAAAGCTGTGCTAAGGAGTCAGCAAAGCTTATATATTCCTTTATGGCATGCCATCCCCCAGTGATGTCAGGATTTTAGTCCATAACATTGCTTCAATTTAGGGTATTTTTGAAAGTTCAGCTTCACTTGATTGCAGCCTCTATTTATACAGCCCTCCAATAAATTTCTGTCACGCTCTGGCCACATCGTCCTGCTTGAGCTTGCACAATTCAAAGCAATTGTTTATCAAATGGGAAGGCCTGAGCAAAGCCAGGAGTGGGGGGGGGGGGTTGTTTTGACTCTCTGTGCTGCAGTCAGCCTCACTCTGAATTAGAAATATAATTTTGGCTACTCCAGAGTCTTTCTTTTACTTTACAAACAGCAATCTTTATTAATGTGGCAACATGAGTGCAGGGCTGCTGTTTATTTTGGTCACTCACAAATACATCTTTATTTATCTGCTGTCTGTTTTTAGTGCTGAAAAGTGAGGTTTAGTCACCTGAAAAGAAAGATAATCACATGCCTTTGAATTTTGCCTGCAAGGCCCACTTATTTAAACTCGGGGTTCACCACATGTTGATGTTTCACAGTTTCAATGAATTTGCTGCATGTATCTCTCAGCCAACATGGTACTTTTGATTTTCAAATCTTTCTTATGTCATCTGCAGAAGTACATATCTTTGGATTTGCTGGGCATCTTTAGCAGGATTGCAGTTTTAAGGTTAACTTTTCACTCTGCTAGTGTGGCCTTCCTTCAGATGCATGCATTCCACATAGGAGGCCTAACTCTGTGTGCTGGGGCTATCATTAAACCCTACAATATCATTGGCTACCACATGTATGCTGATAAAACCACACCGATATCAGGATATCTTTGTTATAGCTTATGAATCTGGCAATTGCAGGTTTTGCACCATCTCCTGTTTGTCAAACAATGTACACTTTAATGGAGAATAGATGGCTGAGATCTAGATTTCTGAAAGGCTGATACACTTGTCATGTGCCACTGGCACCACGGAAGGTTATGATTAATACAGTTACACTGCTGCATGCTGCTTTTTCAACGACACATTCTGCATCTGAATTTGTGATGGCTCTGCATTTTCTTTCTTGATGACATGAACATATGTTTAAAACAGATTCATAATGAGGGAATCTCATTGTTCTGTTTTCAAGAACTCGGTCAGAGAGCGTATCAGTCTGTTTTGTGATCACATTTAAACATACATTCATGGTACGTTAACACTATCTGCTAATGCCAAGGTCCGGTCATGTGGATGCATTTGTGATGGTACTGTGTCATGCGCCCACCATTGTCTCTCCCTAGGGTCTTTAAAGACCTGCTCAACTGCATTAAACATATCTCGGCAATGAGTGGTTGTGGAGAGGCTCCAGCTTTTAAAATACAAATTTTGATGACAGATGCATTTGAAAACATTGTTTAAGTTAAAAAAAATGAAAAGGGCTTACTTCTGGTAGTCCATTATAATTGCTAAAATGTAATATCTATTCCTTCCTTTGCATTGAAGCGTATGGATACAAAGAGTGCTCCCTTTAGCTACGCATAGCTTCCTAGCATATTATTCCTCTATTCAGAACGTCACTCCCTGCAGGTGATAACATTCTGACACAGCATGCACGACAGCATTGCAAGTACATGCAGCCTGTCAAAACAAAGAACAACTTCACAGACAGAGCAGCTAATTCCACTTATCTGATCACACATACCTTTTTTGCTAGAAACCACAGTGGGTCTTGTAAATTCTTTGAAGCAGGATTGTAATCAGCTGTGCAGATCTTCTGTGGAGATATCAATCACACAATTAAATATGGCCATGTGGTGTGATCTGGATTTGCAACCCATGTTATCCATGCTTTGACTACTTCATTAGGTAGCAGCCAGTCCACGTCTGGGTTCTGCACCTGTACTACTACCTGCCAGAGTACACATACGATGGATAATACAATATGGAACATTTTATCTGACAAAAAAAAGAAAAACATGTACAGTTCGTGGATAAATTAGTGTTTGGTACTTGTGAGCTTTTTCAGAACTTAAAAGAGTTAACGATGCCCTTGTCTATTGATACAGACGGTTTCCAAAACATCTGAACGTCTAACAGGATTAGGAGGCAATTTTTGCTTTTACTTTCTCTTTTTTGTAAATGTGTATGTGTTTACCTCTCTTTTGGCAAGGTACTTAAACTGGGTTTTTAAATTTGTCTGCTGACAACATGAATCAAGTGCTTAATTGTGATCAGTGAAATGTGTAACTAACGTTTTTTCATGTTTTTGTAACATAAGTATTCCAAATTCACTGCACATGCATTGATGTTTTCCTTGTATGGCTACCACGTGGTCTCTTGCTTTATTTTCTTTGTTATTTTATTCAAGCAGTTGTGATCATTGCTTTGTCTCTATTGCAGTTTGCCTGAAGACCCAATTTCCTGAATAATTCTTCAGCATATCTAACTGGCCCACGATTGACCAAATGTGAAAGATGTGGCGGGCCCCCCTTATTAGGACGAACCATGGAAGATGTGCATATTGGATGAGCAAAGCAAATAAGCCCCTGGTATCCATTGGAAGCACCTGAGGCAGCCCCTCAATACCGCTCTCAGCCAAAACAAATGTCAACCTCCCGCAAAGAGACTTGACAGAATTGCCTCACATGCCATGAATCTGACTGGTCAGAGACTTTGTTATCAGTACGTACATTTTTCATGTCATTGTGCCTTTTTTGCGTCCGAGCATATCCTTGCATCTTCAGCTTACTCTCGTAGCAAAGAAATTACCCAAATAAAAGTGCAGCCATAACCTAATCAAACATTTCACGCGACTAGTAAAGTGCAGAGTGTAAAAACATAGCACACTTAAAAGCACGCCTTGTGCCTTGTGAAAGTTCTCTCTGTAGTTACCATTTGAAGGCAGTGGTGCGCCGTTGGTTGTGATGACCGTTTGGTTTTCCTTCAGGCATCCCATTTGTCGATGATGGATTCGTGTTGGATTTAGCCATCCGGACTCACAACAGTGTACGGGCCAAACGTTTTGCAATAAAACTTAAGCTGAACATGGATTGAAGATTTTAATGAAAATAACACATATGGGTTTATTGGAGTTTCCATCCTGCCCAGGAAACTTGCACCCAATCATGCAACCTGACAGAGGGTTTGTCCGATATGTTGCTTTACCAACACCTAGTGGAGCCTAGAAATTAGTGGTATGGTTTGTTGTAGATGGCAAATGTGTCTGAATAGACATTCTCCTTACTGTCGTGTTATTATTCCCTGCTTTTTATGTTTATTGCATTGCAATTTACTGACGAGTGACCCTTCTCTATGTGTCTTCATTGCAATTAGTTGGCTTTGCAATTGGTTTAATGCGAAGGGTCCCATGCGGGTCCAGTTGGCCAACATATCACATTTTATTGTTTTAGGGTGGAACTGTTTTGCGTTAAGCGCTTTAATCAATCGTCTCTGCTTGTCTTATTACCTGTTGTTCCCTCCTGATGAGGAACTGAACGTCAGTGCGGTAGGATCTGCCAACATTATCAACGTGAACTGTAATGCCCCTCTGTTTTTAAAAAGATGTTAATGAATGTTCCTTTAATGAGTGTACTTAACAGGAAACTCAATCAAAAAAATGCTCAAGTATAAAGTCCATCTTAAAAAATATGACTATTCCAAGATTCTCGAAAATAATTGGGGAATTTTAGAGTGGGCATCACATATTTATTTATTTGCATTTTTAAAGCACACCAGCTGCCCTCAGGAATCGTGGCGGTGTTACAAGAAAGTTTACTTGACATGTTGATTCGGTTACAGGAATGGCTGTGGTTCCAAGGTTACATGGGAACCATGATCATGGTACAGTTGTAGTTTACAGACATTGTTGCATGCGATGGAATTAAAAATGGGATTCACTTAAATAGGGTGGTTTTCAGAGCTTTTCTAAGTCTATGCTGACAGCTCCTGGTGAACTAACCTTTGCAATATCTGCCCCTACCAAGATTATGATGGCATTATTGGGACATTTAAAGCTGTATTTGGCCTCTGAGGGAAGCACCTGCAAGGTAATCCCTTACACTTGGTAATTTACCAGGTATAAGACATTTTTATTCTGGGTCACCTTGTCGTAGTGGCTCCTTCATTGTGTTTTTTGCTGCAATTATTAATAGGGCAAGCACCTCATACCCACCTCCCATGTCCCCCACTATTCCTGTACTCCACTGCCCTAAAAATCAACAATATATGTTCCTTTAACCACACCCCTAAAAAATCCCCTGAAAAAAACAACGAACGGCTGTACATACAAACTGGTGAAAGGGCCGCGACGAGGCTTGCAGCATATGATGCTGCCAGAACTAGCTCATGTGGTGTTTTACCTAAGGATAGCTTGACTGCACAAGGCATTTGGTGGCATGTCAGGGGCATTTCAGGTTGCACATGATATTTAACAGCCCAAGTCATTTGACTTTGCAAATGCATGTTTTCCTTTCTGCTGGTTAACAAATGTATGCTTTGGAAAAGCACAGGGCTGGTGAAGAGGTCGACATTTTACAGAAGATATATCGTTCCCTTGAACTCCCAACAATAAGTTGCCAGGCAGTGGCATCCACTGCGTCCTATGGATCATCAAATCCTGAAAGTTGAACTCTGCATTGGTCTAGGAAATACGATCCAAATGTGCAAGTTACACCAAAAGCCGTCATCCACCTCCTGTGATGGGAGCATTATGGACATTCCCAAAGGAAAAAGTGGAATGCGAGGAAATACCAAACTGCAACCACAAACAAATAACGCTAAGGGAAAGCAAAGGAAGGAGAGAGAAATAAAAAGGTCTAAAGAAAAGTACATTGCATAAAGGGAAATGAAGCAGACTTCTCAGCAGAAATGACAACCATATATGTTTATGAAACACAAAATCATAAACTCATAAAACGATCCAATTACGAGCACTAGCAAACTGTTTCAGTTATGCCCTGGTGAGAACACCAAGGACTGAGTTCCGTTAACTATTATTAGGTGCTTCTTTTTAGTTTGATGGTAAATTTGACTGGCAACACATTTCATACTGTATCACATTTGTTAAGGTAAATGGAATCTATAATAACAGTATTTCACCCTATGGACTGAAAAACAGCCTGATTTAGAAGGACCCCTCAGAGACCGCATGAGTGCACACAGAGGCTAACAGGCGCAGCCTGATGAGGGAAACCAGGAGCAAGGTAAGTGTGTTTTGTAGGCGTGTTTGTGTCCGTGATTGTATGGGAGAGGAGGGTAATGTGTTAGGATGGGAAGGGGGTGGTGGGTGATGGGCAGTATGTGATATTTTTGAATGTTAGAACACCTAGTGGTTTTTCCAGAAATCTGATTGGTCAATCTGCGGGCATAGCCCGCAGACTGAATATAGCCCAGAATTTAATTGAAGCCGCATACCGCCCCCAACCATTACAGCCAGGAAAACACACTTGCTGCCTGGAAGGAAATTGCAGCATTTTTCCTCATTCCCCTCATCCTCTGCTGCCTATTGCGGCCCTTCAATAGTTAATATTCTGTGTTGCCGTGCAAGCGTGCCTGACGTGGCCTTGCCCCCTCGCGGAAGTTAAATGAAAAAATGCTTTCTTTTTAGTCGTTGCCTTCGTAATTCACCTGTCTTCCATACCGCACTGGCAATACTATATTTGCCATAGGGTATCTGCTGGCTGCATTGTGATGAGCATGCCTAGCAGGTCCCCGTACCCTCACCTATCGTGAAAAACACTTCTCTCGTGTCCTCTGCTCTCCTATTACACCAGCATCCCATTCTGCACCGGCAGTTGTTTCTCTGCGGCATTTTTGTGCGTCCATGATTAACGTGGCCCTCACCACCTCACGGAAACAAACAAAACACTCTCTTTTGGCCAACATAAGAGTGAAAAAACTGAAACACAAACATCTACCTTCAAAGTAAGTGAACTTCAAACAGTGTTGAATCCTGGCAGTAACTACCTGCTAAATGTTATTAAAACAGTATTTATGGCTTCTATGAAGAAACACTATATTTACATTTCTAACTACTCTAGCCTACATTTCCCTGCATGAAAAAAATAAAAAAAGTTTTGCACCTGCAGTTACTTTCCAACACCCTTCTGGCATTTTTTCTTATTTAATGAAATACTGAGGGTGTTCTATTAGGTGCCGTACTGGGTGTCATGGTCCCTCATACCTTGTTAAAGGCCTGTCGCTATGCTCGGGCCTTTCACTCGGCCTTCAGGGCCCATGACGCCTAGTACGGGCCTCGCTACAGGTTTATAAAGCTATAATAAAGGCTGCATGCAAACAATGATCCATTATTTGAATTATATCCCTATTCAGCACCCGGAACCCCTGAAAACCATCCTCCCTCTTAAAATTGGGGGGTTTCTCCCCTGAACCCACTTTTAATCCAGCACCAACCCCGCCATTACCATTACTGCCCACCACCTAACAAACCAATACACGCACACTCTCAAACACACACATTCCCAAACACAACCACATACACACAGACAAACAGGCACTCAAACACTCACCTCACAGCTGAATTCCGTCTTCCCATATCTTCTCATGGCCATCCCCACTGTACCTGTCAGCTCCTGGGGGCACTCGTGTGCAACAGGTGCGCAACAGACAGATTTAGAGTGGCCTCAGAGCGGTCTTTCTGAATCGGTCTATTTAATTTTTAAAAGAATTAAATGGACCATTTCACTCAATAACTAACGTGGCATAAAAGGGGGGGTTTGGGAGTGCAACCCCACGATTTTCAGGAAATCGAGTGGGAGAGGATGGGGAGCGGGATCGCCTTCAAAGAAGGGGGTGGAGGATTGAAAATTTCATTACAGCATTTTAAAGGTATTGGCTAAAAAAAATCTGTCTTTTTTTAGTTCAGCCTTTAAAATGAGGAAATATTACATAGAAATGTATTTCACACATGCAACAAAAAAATAAGGGAAAACAGTTAAAAACCAGAGAATCACACGTACATCCCGTGCTGCTAAGGTTAAAGTGCTGGTTAGAGCTGATACATATTTAGAAGCCTATACTGTGGTGTCAATGTTGCTAATCCTTCGAAGTGATTACTTCAAAATGACTTCAATAAATATAAGTCATTGTGGGCTAAAAGACAAACAGGGGGTTGCGAGGGGTTTGGGGTTTGGGTAGTAGTGAAGGGGAAGGATGGGCTTGGGTGCACCTCCCAAATTTAAAATAAATAAATAATCAAGGTGAAATTTAAAGTAATCACTTTTAAGTAAATCACATCGAAGTAATTACTTTCGTGAAATGACATGGAACCATTTAGAAGTGCTGCCGGGTGAGTCACAAAAGAATCATGACTTGTTTTTGGGTACAGATAAAAGCAAATGGAACATCTCTGCAGATGTATGTGCTCTTTGTAGAGGCTTGTCTAAACACAATGGGCCTCCTGACACGGTAGGTGCTAAACCATGGTGCTATTAGCACCATGGTTCATGCCGGTAATTTACTGATTCCGCCATGGCGGAATGGGGAATTACCACCCCATTCCGAGGTTGGTGGGGTGGTAATTCCCCATGCCGCCATGGCCCTTCCCCATTCCAATTTTTGACTCATAGGGCTTAATGGGAATGTGGAAGGCGCTAATTACGGCACCGCAAATTGCGGTACCGTAATTAGCACCAAGGTCCCTTTGCGTGTCCCTACTTTAACGGCTGGTCTTCACCAGCCGTTAAGGTTGGGTACCGCAAAGGGACCTCGTAGTAAGGCGGTAAGGGTTAACGGTCACCGGTAGCATTACCGGTGACCGTTAACCCTTACCACCTTCCGTGTAATGAGGCCCAATGAAGGACTCTAGGGCCGAGCGGAGGAGAGTTCAGTTTGCTTAACAAGAGAACATGTGGCAGTCAGCTAAGCATATAGGGAGATGTTATAACTTGGTTAACGGTTAGTTTGTGGGCTGAGGAGGGGGGAGGAGGAGTACAACTTAGTTCAGACAATCAGATCGCGCTTCAGTAAACAATGCTATTGGAGAGGCTTTCTGTCCTCCAATCATTTGCATATGCATGGTGAAATACATATCCTTGTTTGTGCAAGCCCAATAACGGTAGGCCAATTTATGTATTATTAGATGTGTGTATAGTTTTTGTCTTTTTTTTGTGCTCAGTTTTCATCCTTACGAAGGTGAATAATCTACTAGCCATTGTGATTCAACGTGACCCAACGAGTGCTTTCTGAGATCTCATGTCTGTATATTACTGCAGTGTCGAGGTTGGTTGAACACGTACAATTTCAGAGTATGCAAATAAGGTAAACAAAGTCTGGAAATTTCTAGGGATGCTTTGCCAAGTCTGTGATGCAGGAACCTGCATAAAAAAATGATACCGGACAATGATAACATTTCTTCGGCACAAACTTCCACTGACACTTGTGTAAACATGAGCGAAGTGTGACCACTTGCAGTAAACATTTAGCTATTTCTAAAATCCATGGAAAACGTGTATGCTAAATTACATAGTGGCCTGTATAGCTGCTCCACCCTCCGAGCTTCCCAGCCCCACGCCACGAGGGAAGGGGCGTGGGGCTGGGAAGATCGGAGGGTGGAGCAGCTGTCGATCTTGGCTCCTCCCTGGTGACCACCAATGCCTCCCACAGGGCCGGTGCCATGACTGCGTTCCATGCCTGGAATAAATAAACCCCTGGGTGCGGAATGCCGACAGGAGCAGCGCAGAACACACCACTGACAGATTTAAAAGAAAAAAAACAGCAGTGCTGAAACTCAGGGTGCTGACTGAACACCATCCTGATTAAAAAAAAAAACTGTGAGTGACGGACCATCATGTGCAGCGCAGCACGCCACTCACAGGTTGTTTTTTTAAAAATAACTAGGGCTGGCGCTCAGTCAGGGCACTGAGTGCCAGCCCAGGGGATTACATTTTTAAAAAAAACCTGTGATCAGGGCACAAATGTGTGTGGCACAGAGCCCCAAACATGCGGAGGGTGCTGTTGCCGAGGAGTGAAGGCTTTCTGGGGGTATTCTGGCACTACCTGCCTCATTTGTCCAGTGAGCAGCTGCCTGGCTCTGCCCCTGCCGCAGAAGTCCTAAGATAAGTTCATGTTACATGTTTGTATGTATGTACATATATATATATATATATATATATATATATATATATATTCAGTGAAAAAACTTTGTTAAAGCGACGTTATGGTTCCAAGTAAAACCGAAAAACCCCTGAAATTCGCCAGTTATGGTAAACTAAGCAACCATAACTCACGCCACCACCGTGCACTGCTAAGCCTAACACCCAGGACATCAAAGATGACATCACATGTCTGGCTCACTCTTTTTTCCTTTACTGATACATCTAGGCCAGTAACAGTCAGTAACTAAAAATTCACTATACTATAGTACAAAGTACTATATTTGTAGACATACTTCAAATATGTTTTTACAGTAATTCACTTAGGGTCCACTCAAAGCATATGAAACATATACAAAGGCGAAAACACAGACTTGGAAGAAAGCAATGCTTTCTATGTATGAAGATGATTAGAAAGGTTATCAACACTGTCTTATATTTCTGTTTTTTTTATTACTGTACTTTCCGTGGATATGCTCATATGTGTACACATTGCACTTACACTACTTTCCTTAGGGTCTAGTCATAATATGTGATATTTATACATATGGAAGTAGTAGCTTTGAAGCAGAGCAATCATGTCTGTGCATGAAGATAATTAGTTAGATTATGAAGATTGTCGGGTAATACTGTTTTTTTTGTTTACTTCACTTTCCCTGTATATGCTCCATTTGTATGTGTTGTTGTCTGTGTATTGTGTGCAGTAATGCAATAATGTAGTAAGTGGGTTTGATTAGGTACTTATTAAATGTTTCACAGTATGCAAGTCTCTAATAAGAAAGAATTTATAATTTTAGTATTTAACATCGAAACATTTCTCCCACATCCAAATGCCTCAACAATCAAGCACCCCCCTACTTAGCTGAAAGAATTAACTGGAGACCCTCTAACTGACTGACGAGATCAGCCAACACCTTCTTACTTGAAGTCCCTAGATTCAAACTTACCACGGCGGGTGGATCTAGCTTCCCAGTTAGAGCTGCACAATCATGGAACTTACTTCCACCTGACCTTAAACGCCCTCTACCCTATACTAGATTTAGAGCTAACACTCTCAAATGGCTGCATAACAACGATATGTAATGATATTCACCATTACCTAGCTGATCACGTTATACATTTGTTAAGACGATATTCTTCTGCGCTTACCTATCTTGTTCCTATATGTACTGTATCAGCTGTGTCATTTGTTGTAAGTTACCACGGCCTTGTAATAGCCTGTGTCAGGAATTTTAACTAAGTTTCGAGTCCACTTGTATTGTTGCGCCCAGCGGCCCACGGGCTTGGAGCGAATTACCAAATAAATAAACAAACAAACAAACATGGCAAGATGATTAATATTGCATCTCTATCATGTCTTCTGCACACTATGCCTATGTTACTACATGTGTACCTTAGTATATTGGAAAAAACTTCATAATACAATTCTATTTGGATTAATGCATTACTTAATGCACTACGTACCTCATGATATTTATTCCAATGATCCTTGACACATTTTCAATTAACATTGCAATAAGAATACCTTGTACAGACTTTTCATGAAAGGTAAATGCACTTGTGATATCATCAGTATCAGTGAATTCAGGGGGTTTTTGGTTTTATTTGGAACCATAACGTCCCTTTAACAAAGTTTTTTACTGAATTTCATAGGTTTTTAGTAGCGCAACTTAACCATAATGTCGCTTTAACACATTTTTTTTTTATTGAATATACATTTTCATAGTGTAAATTTGATAGATGTTTACTAGGATTCCCTTACTTTATGTACATGTAACATAGAACATACCGAACACCCCGCTTATGATTATGATGTTCGTTGATGGTTGCGGACGACATCAACACTACCCAAACACTCAGGTGGTATCTGAAATTGTTCTATCATACCATATAAACACCGCACAAGTTAAAAAAACAGCACATAAACACATTATATGTAATAACAAATAAGCAGTGGAAGCTACATATCTAACACATCAACTATCCATTTAAATACCATATGTAATAAAATGGATTATACCATAAAAAAAGATATGCCTCCAACATATTTACCTCACAGAAATTGCAGAGCTAGAAGCAACAGTAGACCTACACAACACTACAAATAGAATTTACCAGAAACTAGTAAGTAAACTTCATTTTTCTTATATATTTCTAAACTTTTGCTATGAGGTACAGTACAATCAATATATTTTTGTTTTTCACACAGAAATGTGCAGTATTTCTGAGTCGCTTGAAGAAAATGTTCCACGTGAGGAAATGTCTGAAGACAGTGATAATAATGGTAGACACTTCTCTATATAAGCAAATTAATAATCATGACTTTATGTGTACTTAACATATATATATTTATTTTTAACAGACCATACAAACATTGAAAATATTACACCAAAAGACACATTGGAAAAGAAAATAGACATGCTCAAGGAAAATTTAAATGGTTTGAAACAGTTAGTGGAGGACCACATAAAAGACAAAAATAAATACCATTTTCCCATCTGTACCTGATCCCCCCTCCATTTCCCAGTAAACTATCCCCAAAACCTCAACACCAAGTAAACGTTTTGATGAGACTTCATCCCTTCATCCCCTCCCATCCATCCTCTCCAAACCCCTACCTCCCCTGTATTTGTATCAGTTTCTGCTTCACCCTCCCTTTCATAAATTGTGAATATGTACGTAATAAAAAAATGTTATGTTTCTTTTTAATGAAATTCTTTGTGTTTTTTTTAAAAAAAAGCATTTAAAATGTCCGCGGACAAAGCGCATGTCCGGCCTGTCTGTAATTAACAAAATGTGGATGCCCTTAGGACAGTACACCTGTCCATACCATTCACAACCAAGATGGAACTGTTCTTAGAACACACCAGGTGTCCAGGATGTCCATAAATGAACAAAATGGGGGTGTCCTAAGAGCACTATACCCGTCCATACCGTTCGCAACCAAGATGGAACAGTTCGTAGAACACACCTGCTGTCCGAGATATCCGTAAGTGAACAAAAATGGACGAATCCTAAGGACACTATACCTGTCCGTACAGCCCGCAGCCAAGTTGAAACTGTCCTAAGAACACGCGTGGTGTCTGGGATGTCCGTAGTCAAACAAAATAGAGAGGACACTATACCTGGCTGTGCAGTCTGCAGAACATCTGCGCACATGCGCACCACGCCCGTAAATCCTACGAACATCGTGCCTGTCTGTAACTGTCCGTCTCACTTGTGTCGCACTTTTAATTAGCTTCAGGACCCGAACACTCTCCGTAGAACACCCGTGTGCATGCGCATGACTGTTCCTGTGCATTTGGTGCCCTGCGGACACCCGTTCCCTTTACAGACGTGTTCCTGACGTCATAATGTGACCTCACACATGCTGAGCGTGTGTCCTAATTTGCAGACTCTGTCCGGTTCCCCAACATTTTAGAAGAACTTATTCAGACAATCCAAATTATTTTACAGTAAAAATTCACCTTTTCACATGTCCCAGACAATGTCCCTGGCTTTCCACATACTTTTTGTAACTTTTTGAACCTTCTTGGGTGTTTGATATGTTCGCAAGGCGCACCCCTCCACCCGTATAAAATGCCACATCCCCAGAGTTGATCTTCATTGTACTTCTGGCTATTGCAGATTGACTTTTGCTGCCTTTGCTGCTCTTGCTGAGAATATCCCATCAACCCTAAAGGCATCCATGGCTGCTGTTGCTACATCTGCCTCAGCACCACCCACAAACCCTCCACCACCACCACCACCTCCCCAAGGGCCTGCAGAAGGGAACATGCATGAGGATGTAGAGAACGAGGATGAAGAGAATGAGGTCGAGGAACTCCCTAATACCAGCACTCGCCGGGAGTCTTGGGTGTGGCGGTTGTTTACCGTTTATGGTAAGATACCAAAAGCACGTGCAAACAAGGTCACCTGAAACCAGTGCAAATTGGTGCTGAGGCGTAGGAGACATGGTTCGTACAGCTTTGGTACGACATCCATGAAGCAACACCTAACTTCGTTCCACAGTGCAGACATTTGCAAGGTTGTACCTTGTAATAAACGTAGTAGGTTAAGTTCCTCTATAGCATCCTCCATTTCCACTCCTCTCACCAAAAGAGACACTCCTGTGGGAGAGCGCATCCCTCCAGCTGCTTCACAAGCCATTGGCGATGCTGTTGAACCTTACCTTTCGAGGGTCACACTGTTTTGTATGTACTGCGACGCAGTATTCTGCAGGGGGGAGAGTCTTCGAAGTGCTTTTGAGACTACGGTCACGGACCACCAAAAGACCTGCTACCTACCTAAGTAAGGCCCACCCTACATCTTCCTCTCTCCACCTGCCCTTTCTTATCCATGTGGTTGGTGTCCCTTCCTTACCCTCCTTTCCCCTCCTCTCATAGTGTGTCGTGTGTAAAAAACCAAAACAAATATAAAACAACAAACATCCAAAAAAAATGGCTCTTTTCAGAGCCGCCCTTCACAGTTTAAAAATAGAAGTGTCAAATAAACAGTGCAGGGCCCTGCGCATTTTTTGAAAGTCCGTGGACAGTCCTAGGACATATAACATTTTAGGGTGCTGCCCTAGCAAAACCAATGCACTTTTCTCTGGGAAGAAGTGGTGGCTCTGAAAAGAACCATTTGGTGGTGTTTTTGTGTATTTGAAAAACTTGAAATCCTCAACATCTACTGCAAAATAGGTATCTCTAATTCCAAAAAAGGTTGCAATGCATTTTGTACATTTCTCAGAAAAATCTGATTGCCAGCATAAGTAAGATGAACTCCATCTATGTGAAAAATGTAAGTGCTACGAAACATAATATTTTCATTGTGAAGAGAGGAAATGCCAGCATCTCTTAGAAAGGCACAAACAGCCTAATTTACATTGCGCCTCGCTTTCTCCATTTGTGGACCAAATAAAGAAGAACGCAGCCACATTTGTTTTTGCGCAATACGAGAAAAAATTACTTGGGAATTTGGAAACATGTCTATGACCTTCTCAAGTCCTTCTTTCATTGAAAATTGCGAAGAAATTCCAGACACATGCCCTAAACTGTTCCCTCCATAATGAATTATAATTATGTCCGGATGATGCTCTGTCTTTAAAGTAGCACAGAGAGGTACCAAGTCCAGCCACTTCATTCCAAGATCTGCAGCTACTCCTCAACTTTCTGCATGCACCTCCAACCAATGTATCCATGAGTCTCCCAAAATCCAGATAATCTGTTTTCGAAAACACACAGCCATAGCTATCTGTTCTTCTCTCAGGAAAAAGACGTTCTCACAAAATCTCTCCTTACACAACACACCCACTAAACTTTACTGACCAATCCCTAGCTCCGCTCATTCTTATTTGTATGCCTCTCCACCCCAGAATCCCCATATGTAATACGCGCTGTCCGCAGACTACCACCATGTCCGCGGACATATCGAAGATCTGAGTGTGGTGAATGTACATTTAAATAGTGTGCCACATTTCCCCTTTGAGGTGGGCTCTGAAAAAAGCCTTTTTTTGTTTTTTTGCAGATGCCTGACAGACAACTGTTATTTTGTATTTTGTGGGGGGGGGGGGGTTTCTTCTTACTTTACAACTAAAATCTTCACATAACCTTCTCCAAAGCAACGCTTACTTTCCAAAACAACATGGAATTTCCCAAAAAAGATAAAGAAATACCATCTTCTTCAAAATAAACAGCATTACTCGAATCAATCTTCTCATTATTACAGAAAAACATACCAGCTCTAAGCATGAAAGCACACATGCCTCGATTGATTGCACACCTAGCAAAATTTTGCTGAGGACAAAAAACAGAACTATTGTCCCATATTGCCCTAGGTAGTAATCCAGAAGAAATTACTTTCGCATTTGGAAGGATGTTTATTACTGCTTGATCCAACTGTTCCAAATCTGCCAACAAAGTAGGGGCACTCACGTAGCCCAAGTGGAAAGCACAATAGTGCAAAGTTACCAGATTGGGACTGTTCATCCTACGCATATCTTCACAAACTTGTAGAATTCCCTCTACATTGCAATCAGGCACAGCGCTCCACACCACCTCCACTCCTTTAACATTGAAATTGTTTGCCACATGCCTGCATTGAGCATACTGCTGTAAACCATGGACAAACATATCTCTGAGCACCAACACCCTGACTTTCTCCACCTCTGCCATCTTCACTACACACACTCTCTTTCTACACAAACCACAACGTCAACATCTGATTTGCTGATTCCTACAGTCCCCTTTCCATACTGGATTTGCTGGAAAACCCCAGATGTGGCACGCCCTACCCACGGACAGCCGGGGTGTCTGTGCAGCGCGTAACCCTTAGCCAGCCCTTATACCCTTTCCACATCACTCTTGGTGCCATTCCCTCATTGGATACAGCTAAGCAGTCACACAACCATCCACCAATCACATCCAAGACCTCTACATCTAACTCCATAATCAGAGTTCTGCACTTCAAATGTACTGTTGATCACTCTGAGTACAAGTCTCATATGATTGGAAAGCACCCACTACAAAAACTACTGTACAAGTCTCCAAGATTTCTACTTACAGCTCCATGCATATCCACATGCATGAATACAAACTACAGGTATGCATATTTTATTCAGAGTACATGTACAACTCTTATGAATGCATATGAACAAAGTAATGCCACTAAACCTGTATAGCCTATACATACATGTCAACCCTCCCAATTTAAGCGCGAGACTCCTGATTTTTCGCACTATTTTTTACTGTCTCCCGACTAAATTAATGCTAATCCCAATGCAATCCAATGGTAAAATAAATGTTCCCGATTGCTGTGGTGAAATATCCCTCTCACGGGCTCCCGATTGTTGTCATGTCCACCTATAAAATGAACTAATTGAAATTTTTCCCATCTCCTATAATCAACTGTCACTTCCAAACGTGTCTGCTATCTACAACACACCTTTAAAAAACCAATTGAATTTCATACACTTAAAATTCTACTCATTTGCAAAGCATGTTGAACTAACATATTATAAATAAAATATAAACGCTGCACATAGTCAAATGAAATGCATGAATACACTATGTTCAGATATCAAACAAGAATACTACCACAAAAACATAAAAATCAACGTCTACATGAATATCAGTGCTATAAACACACAAAATTACTAACTTATTTCTTTTACAATTGCAATGAAGACCACACTCCTGAAAATCACCAGCATCTGAACTACAAACAACATATCCGAAGAAACCTGCTCATTCCACAAAAAAAGAGTAAGTATATTACTACCTTAATATTCTTACTGTTTCTCAAAGACACTCTGTGGTCCATTCATGTAATTTGCGCACCAAAAAAACCCCAGTGATTTCTGAACCATTCTGCCCACAAATCCCCATTTATTAAACCGAGATTAGCAGGCAGAATGGCACAATACAAATAACATACTCAACCCATAGAATGTTAGTACTACAAAACAAAGAACTGTTTTATTTTTATACCATCACGTTTACTATTAATGATTCTCCTCACCACTAGCTCACTTTCTACTCTCATCTGAACTGCAGTTTAGTAACACACAAATAGAATAATAGCCTTCCCAACACATTGTAACTGCCCAATACACAATCACACACCACCACATACATCTTTCCCATCATACTCAGACACTCATGCACACAGCACACATACATTGCAAAACAGTCCAACCCGTACCTTCTTTTTTTTTCAACAGACCCCAAAGAATGCCTACTAAAAACAAAGTCCACAGAAAGCAACACAGAAATAGAGCAAATGAAAATAAGTGTCCCAAATAAGCATCCATCTCTACCAGAGTTTGTACAAAACGTTCAAACAAAACAGCTAATACAGTCATTTAGTGAAACAAAACAAACTTCTAGTACAGAAACTTTGCCTCCTCTATCAAAGTGTAAAAGGAAACAAAAAACGTTTAACAAGAATTCGGCTACCACTACTGCTAAAACTGCTCCTACCATACCAAAAAAAGTATTTTAGGAAAAATGTCCACCACAGAGTCCTTCAGAATCTTATAAAAACAGGAGACAAATCATGCACAACCCTTCAAACCTACCGTAGAAAATTAATCCTAGAAGCTTTAATAGACAGTGCAATCCTTCTCAAAACAAAGTTATTCATTTTAGTGTTAAACAGAATGAAAGCACTAACAAAACTAAGTACTAACTTACAAAAAAACTTCTCTAAAAACGGAATGTCAACAAAAATAACTTCCTAAATATCTGTGGAGGTGAATGGAGTCACACCATGACCACAGAACCATATTTTATTGAAGAAGCATACAAACAAAACCAAAAAACACAATTGCCATCCATAGCAGTGGACGAGGTTATGAAAAAATTAATAATACCATAATGGAACAAGAAATACTGTTTACAAAAATATCCGCAGAAAACTCAGAATTACCTCTCCATTCGACTGAACCAGAACGTCCAGTATACAAATGGCCATGCACGCCAATGTGTATGATTCCCAAAAAATCTTTCAAATCTTTATGCCAGTTCCTCAATCAGTATGTGAAAGGTAAAGACAAAATCAAAATGAAAGTGCTGCAAAATATGGATACCTGTCCAGTGCGCAAATACATAGGACTACAAGGACATTCATTAGCCTGCATTTCAGGACCCATTTGCAAAAGCACCTTCCATCATATCAAAATGATATCAACACATCATTCAACTATAAGAAATCTAGCCTATAAAGTGTACTATGCTAAAAGTCCTGCTTTAGAACTAGCCAATTTAAATAGCACTCTTCTACATGGTACACCCAAAGACCTATCCAGAGAAAATATTTTGGAAGTGAAAGCCACTTACAAAATGCAATAGCTTTACAACAGACTAGTAACAATTCTGCACATGGCAACCTTCTAATACACACATACAAAAAAGAGATACTTAAATGTAAAAGTACATGCGCTGAAGTACCAAACCATGTGTGTCTGTGTTGCTGCAGAACTTTTATAAAAGTGACACAAAAACTACAGACGTAACATACAAAATAGAAGACAATGAAGATGCCAAATGGTTTGAATTAGCTCTCTACCTTGTAGCAGAAAACAAATACGAAATAACTGACCCCTTAATACTTTGCAGTTACTGCACTACAAAAATTGACAACAACCAAACTCCTTCACGTGCTATCACAAATAACTTGGAATTATTCCCACTACCAAAACCCCTGCAACAACTCAATTTATATGAGAGCATCATAATTCAAACAGTGCACCCATTTCAAGCAATAATACGCCTTCAACCAAAAACAGTAAAATTACCTCCATCTCAATTGGTGAAAGGCATTTGTGGCAAAGTAGTTTATTTACCATTAGATCTGAAAGAAAATGTGCACACTCTAGGAGTGTAACGTCCAATAGAACAATCTTTAATTGTCTTAGTAAATGGTGTAACAACAAAAGACAAAAAAAATTGGCAGCAACTCGTGGACTTACATAAAGTTAGACAAGCCTTGCAATATCTAAAAGACAATAATGAATACTACAAAGAAATAAATATTGAAGAAAACTTAAGGGAAACAACTGAAATAATACAAGAGTCACCAGAAATTTGTCAATTTGAACTTCTAGTTCCTGCTACAGTATCCAATATTTTAGACCATTATACAATTCATCCATTACACTCTAATGTCACCATAGATGATGCACTAGAAACGTACCAAATCTGACAAACCAAAGGATCACCAATGAGCATATGGGAAAAAAGTATAGAAGCACATGCTTTTCCTCTACTCTTTCCTACTGGCAAAGGAGGAAGGTACGATGATAGACCCACTCAGATAACAGCATCAGAATACCGCTCATTACGAATGTATTCTGAAGATCCCAGATTTAGACAAAATGTGGAATACATATTCTACCTACTCTTTGAAAGTGAACAAGCAACTCTATGTTACGGAGTTGCACACATATTGAAATCAGGAACCCACTTTCAAAATATGTCAGCTACGCAATTAATGCAAAAAGTGCAAGAAAAAGATGAGGTTTTACAATCAAGCGTTACAAATCTATTTGCAAACATGTGTGGTACGAAAAAGTACCGGTACCGACATCACGGAGATGTATGTTGTATGATAAGAAACCTTGGCCCACCCACTTGGTTTGTTACATTAAGTTGTGCAGAATATGCATGGGAAGATTTACATGATTTCCTACGTATATCAAACAAAAACAAAACAATCATAGATATACTAACACCTGGAGAACTTTGCTCTCTAGATCATGTTAATGTTTCAAGATATTTCCACCATCGTTTCATTGCTATGCTATACTTTATTTGTAATAAAACTGTTCCTCCCCTCTGAGAAGTGCAACACTTCTTTTGGAGAAAAGAATACCAAGCCAGAGGAGCACCACATATCCACATGCTTTTATGGATTAAAGCTGCTCCTAAATTTGGTCAGGACAGTGATTCCACTGTTTTACGGTTTATCGAAAAATATGTCACTTGTGAAATTCCATCAAAAGCAACAAATAGTGATCTTCATGCACAAATTGTAAAATTTCAAAGACACAAATGTGGCAAATATTGTCGTCGCAAATACAAAAACAAAGGGAAATACTACACCAAATGCTGCTTTGGTTTCCCTAGATCAGTTACAGAAACAGGTGAAGTGAACAACCTCATGTCTTCAGTTAGACATAGTGTTAAAGGTAAATCACCTAAGAACAGGTATTACATGAAAAGAACAGAAGAATCAAAATATATCAATGATTACAATGAAATCATTGGCCTCTTATGGAATGCAAACATAGGTGTGCAGTACATTGCAGACAATTCCACTGCAGTTGCATGATATGTTACAGCCTACTTAACAAAAGCAGAAAAAACAGAGCTTCAAGGACTCTGGAATGACCTATCATCAGACAAAACACTAGCTCAGAAATTGTACAGCTTAAGCATAAAACTGCTCTCTCATAGTGAATGTGGCTCCTATGAAGCTGCAGATCGTTTAACCGTTACTGCTTTGTATGGAAAATCTGAAAATATAGTATGGCTAAATCTTGGTCCTGCTAAATCTAGAAAAAGAGTTCTCAAATCATATGAGGACATAGAAACAATAGCCAAAAATGATCCCAACAGCCAAGACATTTGAAAAACAATTTACTAGACACATTCTACCCGAACAGGAGTACCACTTTGGAAACCATGTGTCTATACCACATAGCCCAAAACTTTGCATACAAAAATAATATAAAACCAGATCAAAAAAGGTAGATATAGATTGACAGATTGTGAAGGCAGCTTAGTGAAACTTACCAAACAAAGCTTAATTAATCATATGAAATTGTCATTAAAAACCCCTCAACAGAAAGAACTATATTACATGTCCCTGCTACAACTTTTTAAACCATGGAGAAAAGAAGAAGAGATACTAGATAACTATGACTCCTATGAAGACGCTTTCAAAGCAAATGAAAGCACTATCACCAATGTCAACTTTACACAGTACAAAACAATGTTGCACAATGAACAGCAACATGAAGAAGAACTCCAAGCCCAACTAGATAAGGACACTCCCGACAGTCAACCTTCTGCAACAGGAAGCCAAGAACCATTGGGACAGCCACTAATAGTAAATGAGGCAGAATTGGCTATGACAGAAGAAGAAAACACCATGTGCCACTATGAAGAAGATACAGAAGACTTAACTGTACTACAATCAAAACTGAACAAAGAGCAGCACACCATTTTTGAAGAAGTAACAAAAGAAATTGCAAATGGTGTACAACATGAAAATAAAGAATGTACCTGCCAAAATTACAAACCTACTCTACTATACGTCAGTGGTAAAGCTGGTTCAGGCAAAACATTCTTAATCAAAATCATCAGCAAGTTCCTTCAACAATTGACAAATAAACTGTCAGATGTTACAACAACATAGGCGGTGTCACTTTACACCGATTACTACTCCTTCCAGTAGAACACCAAAACAAATTAGACCATTACAAACTTTCTACAGAAGCTGCAATGGAACTGCGCAGAGTGTTAAAACAAATGAAAATGCTACTAATAGATGAAGTGATCATGGTCTCCAACCTAATGTTGGCTTTGATTCAACTCAGATTGCAAGAAGTACTTAAAACAAACTACAAAGAGCTCTTTGGAGGAAAACACTTTATTGTTTTTGGAGATCTTCTTCAATTGACACCAGTGAAAGGTGAACCTATTTTTAAAACCTTAGGACACAAACTCTGCCATAAAACAGTTGGCAGCATAGGAAATGTCAACCTTTGGCAACATTTCCAATACAGAGAATTAACAGAAAACATGCGCCAATCTGCAGACCTCACTTACGCCAACATTTTAAAAAGTATTAGAGTTGGTGTACTATCTCAAGAAGCACAAGCAATATTAAAAACCCGGCACATCCATACACTTTATGGCGATAACTCATGTGCTTCTGATGTTATGGAACAAATAGCGCACAAAATATCAATTGTATGGTCTTACTGCCAACCCTTGCAAGCTGTTCCAAATTCAATGAAACAATGTTGAAAAAAGAAATGCAACCAATAATTGAAATTTGCTCCACAGACAAACTGGACGTACATGGCATGACACTATCCATGTGTCAACAAGCCATAACAAGAGCAAATACCAACAGCTGGTTTGGAGAAAATATTAACATTATCCTTAAACTATAGAGTAATGCTTAAACGTAACCTTGACGTGGAGCAAGGACTAGTTCATGGAGCACTGGGTACAGTTGTTGGCTTTGAAACATACCCACGTGACAACAACATTCAGTTTGTCAATATTCTCTTTGGCAAAGTAAAAACGATAGGGCGCTCAACAGCTCGATTCCTTCTCTTTAAAGACATGTATGTATTCAGGGAACAATTTTCTCTAACTTTAGCATATGCAGTCACCATTCATAAATCACAAGGTCTTACCCTAGACAAAGCATTGAAGCATTTATAGATATTGGTAACATAGTCTTTAAAGAAGGCACGAGCTATGTAGCACTATTATGCGTACGTAAACTTGTCGGTCTATTGCTAAACAACTTTGATGCAAGTAAAGTAAACGCTGATATTCCTTGCATTATAGAATACAATAGACTACATTCACTATACACCCCCCATCTAAAAACATATTCTGTTCTACAAAATGGAAAACCTTGTAAAAGAAAACTAATTCAAACAGAAATGCAACAGGATCTCACTGCAAATCCTCCAAAGAGAGGAAAAGAAGCTAATACTTCATCAATTTCCACAGCCAAAGAAGAACCTTTTACTCAAAGTAACTCAGGTACTTCTTCAAAGAAGCAACACACACTCCGAAAAAATGACTTGGACACAGAACTATCTGGGCAATTCAAATTTTCAAATATAACTGGTGTAAGTTGCTATGCAAATGTAGCAATGAATATTCTATTTCAATTCCCACCAATTGTTGACATTTACTTACACAGTACAGACCAATTGTGTTTGCAAATGTTAGTCCTTCATAGAAACGCAACACACAATCCTGACAACACGTATAGTGTTCATGAAATAAGACAAGAATTGGACTACTGTGCTGGAAGGATGAAATTCACTATAAACTCACAAGAAGATCCACAAAATAATTTCTAATGTACTTACTACAAGTACTGGAAAACAAAACATACCTATAAATGAAATCTTCCAGATTTCATACATGTGGAAACATATATGCACTCTGCAACAATGTGACACAGGAACAAATCCCTAATGAGCGCTTCGTGTATGTATCCATACCTAATTGTGAATCTGTTCCATTTCAGCAACTTGTACAAAATGCAAACCATGGTAGATTATATACTACCTGCAATTCAGATAATCGCTCCACCTTACTAATACAATGCAGATGGTACCAAAAACAACTGCAAGCTGACTGGATTCACAGATGGTCAACCAATGCAGGTCACTACACTGCATATATAAAAAAAGAAATGTGGATGGTTTGAATGTAATGATAGTACCTTACTCTAAAGCAGAGATTACCAGACAATCTTACAAACGCTTATTTAATCTTCTTAAAACCAAAATTTAATAGCTAATCTGTACTTAAACATTAACAAAAATTCAATTAAAAAACTATAAACTGTTAGAATACGCCAACAGGTATCTAACTGCTCCAAAAATCTGCAACAAACCAACAGATAGAACATTATCCAGAAACAACAGTGCACACTGAAAACAAACAGACAAATGGTCTGTAGCATACCAAAAAGAGTTTTTTTTTTAATCCGACATGGATTTAGTTTCCCACACAGCCAATGATTTCAAAAACAAACACAGAAACTGAGCAAATTGCACAGAAAACATGCGCCAATCTGCAGACCTCACTTACGCCAACATTTTAAAAAGTATTAGAGTTGGTGTACTATCTCAAGAAGCACAAGCAATATTAAAAACCCGGCACATCCATACACTTTATGGCGATAACTCATGTGCTTCTGATGTTATGGAACAATTAGCGCACAAAATATCAATTGTATGGCCTTACTGCCAACCCTTGCAAGCTGTTCCAAATTCAATGAAACAATGTTGAAAAAAGAAATGCAACCAATAATTGAAATTTGCTCCACAGACAAACTGGACGTACATGGCATGACACTATCCATGTGTCAACAAGCCACAACAAGAGCAAATACCTTAGAAAATTCTATCTCCAACACAGCTGGTTTGGAGAAAATATTAACATTATCCTTAAACTATAGAGTAATGCTTAAACGTAACCTTGACGTGGAGCAAGGACTAGTTCATGGAGCACTGGGTACAGTTGTTGGCTTTGAAACATACCCACGTGACAACAACATTCAGTTTGTCAATATTCTCTTTGGCAAAGTAAAAACGATAGGGCGCTCAACAGCTCGATTCCTTCTCTTTAAAGACATGTATGTATTCAGAGAACAATTTTCTCTAACTTTAGCATATGCAGTCACCATTCATAAATCACAAGGTCTTACCCTAGACAAAGCATTGAAGCATTTATAGATATTGGTAACATAGTCTTTAAAGAAGGCACAAGCTATGTAGCACTATTATGTGTACGTAAACTTGACGGTCTATTGCTAAACAACTTTGATGTAAGTAAAGTAAACGCTGATATTCCTTGCATTATAGAATACAATAGACTACATTCACTATACACCCCCATCTAAAAACATATTCTGTTCTACAAAAAGGAAAACCTTGTAAAAGAAAACTAATTCAAACAGAAATGCAACAGGATCTCACTGCAAATCCTCCAAAGAGAGTAAAAGAAGCTAATACTTCATCAATTTCCACAGCCAAAGAAGAACCTTTTACTCAAAGTAACTCAGGTACTTCTTCAAAGAAGCAACACACACTCTGAAAAAATGACTTGGACACAGAACTATCTGGGCAATTCAAATTTTCAAATATAACTGGTGTAAGTTGCTATGCAAATGTAGCAATGAATAGTCTATTTCAATTCCCACCAATTGTTGACATTTACTTACACAGTACAGACCAATTGTGTTTGCAAATGTTAGTCCTTCATAGAAACGCAACACACAATCCTGACAACACGTATAGTGTTCATGAAATAAGACAAGAATTGGACTACTGTGCTGGAATGGTGAAATTCACTATAAACTCACAAGAAGATCCACAAGAATTTCTAATGTACTTACTACAAGTACTGGAAAACAAAACATACCTATAAATGAAATCTTCCAGATTTCATACATGTGGAAACATATATGCACTCTGCAACAATGTGACACAGGAACAAATCCCTAATGAGCGCTTCGTGTATGTATCCATACCTAATTGTGAATCTGTTCCATTTCAGCAACTTGTACAAAATGCAAACCATGGTAGATTATATACTACCTGCAATTCAGATAATCGCTCCACCTTACTAATACAATGCAGATGGTACCAAAAACAACTGCAAGCTGACTGGATTCACAGATGGTCAACCAATGCAGGTCACTACACTGCATATATAAAAAAAGAAATGTGGATGGTTTGAATGTAATGATAGTACCTTACTCTAAAGCAGAGATTACCAGACAATCTTACAAACGCTTATTTAATCTTCTTAAAACCAAAATTTAATAACTAATCTGTACTTAAACATTAACAAAAATTCAATTAAAAAACTATAAACTGTTAGAATACGGCAACAGGTATCTAACTGCCCCAAGATTCTATAACAAACAAACAGATAAATGAATACCACTAAATTATAAGAAAAAATAGACAGTTAGAATACACCAACAGGTATCTAACTGCTCCAAAAATCTGCAACAAACCAACAGATAGAACATTAGCCAGAAACAACAGTGCACACTGAAAACAAACAAACAAATAGTCTGTAGCATACCAAAAAAAGGTTTTTTTTTAATCCGACATGGATTTAGTTTCCCACAGAGCCAATGATTTCAAAAACAAACACAGAAACTGAGCAAATTGCACAGTACACTGGTTTGTAAACTACTAAATATGAGGGTCGAAAAAAGCTGAATGTAATAAGTCTTTTTAAAATACATGCACTAACATGCTCTTTTCTTTTATCACAGAAATTGAAAAAGAATATGTACTCCAGTTACCGAACTCATGAAAAAAAAATATGCAATCTCAAAAAATCAAACAGTATGTATATTCTAACAGAACGCATAAATACTGCTGCATTACAGAACCATTGAAGCAAACATATAACCATACACCACAATACAAAATGTTCACTTCCATGGATGTGTTATACTACAGTGCTTGTTACCAAACTCTACAATCTTAATGACACGACGTACCCAAAACTTCACATTCAAACTGTGCAAATCAAACAGTACAGAAACTGTAGATTTCATACATTTGATAGATACTCAATTCTATGGGTGTGATATTCTGCGGTGGTTGTGGCCCGGGCCTAGAGTCTTGGGTGTATGGCCTACGGCCTATGGCCTGCAGCCATGCACCCAAGACTCTAAGCCCTGGCCATAACCACCGCAGCATATCACACCCACAACCACCGCAGCGTATCACACCCATGGTGGCTTATTACTTCAATACTTATAACTTCAGCCTTGGGTGCATGGCCTTTGCCATGCACCCAAGACTCTAGGCCCTGCCCACAACCACCGCACCTTATCACACCCATGGTGCCTTATAACTTCAGTACTTATAACTTAGGTCTTGGCCACAACCACCGCAGCATATCACACTCATAGATCAAAGCCATAGAATCAAACATTTTAACTGTCTATATGGGCCCACCCATATCACACTTTCTGCAAAGTTTGGTGAGAATTCATCCAGGGAGAGCGAAATTGTAAGCCACCCATGGTGGCTTATAACTTCAGTGCATATAACTTCAGTGCATATAACTTCAGTCTTGGGTGCATGGCCTTTGCCCATGCATGCAAGACTCTAGGCCCTGGTCACAACCACTGCAGCATATCATACCCACAACCACCACAGCATATCACACCCATGCTGGCTTACAACTTCAGTGCTTATAACTTCGGTCAACGATATTTGTGATGTCATCTTTGATGTCCTGGGTGTTAGTCTTAGCAATGCATGTAGATGGTGCGAGTTATGGTTGCTTAGCTTGCTATAATGGGGGAATGTGCAGTGGTGTTTGGTTGCACTGTGAAGTATAACATTCCTTTAGTGAAATCTTTTCACTGATTGTACATATAAATGTATGGCTGGGAAGGAAAAGAAAGGGGCTAAACAAATGATGTCCTCATTTATTTCAGTATTGACATTTTAGATGACATCTTTCATGGTCTGGATGTTAGTGGTAGCAGTGCACAGGGGTGGTGGCAGGGTTCGGGCTTAGTTTACCATAACTGGCGAATTTCAGGGTTTTTTTGGTTTTAATTTGAAGCATAAAGGGGAGGTGGAAAGTTTTTTTTTTTAGTGAAATGTACAGGTTTTTGTTAAGGCAACTTAACCATAATGTCCCCTCAACAAAGTTTTTTTGTAGTGAATTTCACTGGTTTTTGGAAGGGCAACTTAACCATAGCGTCCCCTTAACAAAGTTTTTTTTGTAGGGAAGTGGGTAGGTTTTTGGAAGGTGGAAGGTAAGCATGAAATTGTGGCAATGAAGTTGGTGAGGAGAATATACACTGCAATCATGTGATTTTGAGAGATATGTAGTATAATCTACGTACTTGACATACATTTAACATGGAACACACAGAACCCCCTCCCTATTGATATTGGAAAGGTACGGACTGAGCGCCTGTTTGCGGAGGGGTTTGGACAGGATCAACATTACCTAAAGAGGCGGGGGTAGTAGAAAATGTACTATTGTCTTACACAAGAAGTGTGCAACATAGAAGGACATAAAGATATTATAAGTAGTAATAAGTAAATATGGAAACCTGAAGCTGGGAAAAGAAAACAACAAATTTAATAAGCATGAAGAATGAAGTGGATGGTACCATAAAAAAAAGATACCTCCAGCGTAATCACTTCACAGAAACTCAGCAGCCTGGAACGACAGTGGACGGATGCAGTAGGACGAAGGGAGATTACAGCAAAACAGTGAGTGCAGATAATTTTTTTATATGCGCAAGTTTTATTTTTGGTATGTGGTGCAGAAATAATAATTTCTTTCTGTTGTTTTGACTCCGAAATGGCTAGTACTTTGGAGTGGCTGGAGAAATATTTCCCGCATGGGGAAATGTCTGAAGACAGCGACAATAATGGTACACATTGCTCTGCATATGCAAAATAGTGACCAGTATTTTAGAGGCATTGAACTCATGTATTTTTATTTTGAACAGACCAGGAAAAAAAGACAAAAGGGTAACAAACGAGACAGAAGAAGACAGGATAAAGAGGATAGAGGAGAAAATGGACATATTGAACGCCAATTTTCAAAGTTTATGGGAGTTTGTGGAGGACTGTGTGAGAGGAAAAGTTTGTTATCATTGCCCCACCTGCACCTGCCATGCTTCTCCATTCCAAAGTGAACCATCCCCAAGCCTTGAACAGGAAAATAGACATTTTGACGAAATATCCATCCCTTCTTCACCTTACAAATCTTCTCCTCATAACCAGCCCGTGTTGAATCCTAATTCCCTCATATTTGTTTCAGTGTCCGCTTCCCCTGCTACTTCTTTCGATTGATGTGTGTGTGTGTGTGTTTGAAATGTTTTTGTACAGTAGTTGTAGAGAAAAAGTTTGTGTGTAGAATTTTTTTTAAAAAAGATGTAAAATGTTTGCGAACAGCGTGCTTGTTCGACCTATCCACAAGGAATGGAATGTGGGTGCTGTGTAATGTCAAGTAAGACGGATGTGATGTGTGACTGCACCATCTGTTGAAATTGTGCATACATAAACAGAAAGGGGTGTCCAAAGGATATACTACCTCGGCGTACCGCTTGGAAACGAGATAATACATGTTCGTAGAACACACCAGATGTCCGGAATGGGTGTAAATGAGGAAAATGGGAGTGTGTGAAGGACAGTATAGCGGTCCGTATCGGGCGCAGCCAAAATGGTGCCATCCGTAGAACAGGCACGGTTTCCGGCAAGTTTGTAGGCAAACAAAATGGAGAACTGTCCGTACAGTGAACATAGCATGCGTGCACATGTGCAGTAGAAATGTAAGTATTGCGATCATTACGCCTGTTTCTAACTCTCCGTCTCACTTGTGTTGCACTTTGAAGTAGTTTGAGAACCCGAACACTGTCCGTAGGACACTTGTGCGCATGTGCACGTTTGATTCTTTGCATTTGCTATCCAGGAGACTTTCATTGTTTGGACGGATGTGTTGAGGATGTCATCATGTGACCGCACCTATGCTGAGCATGGGGACTAATTTCCACGGTTGGTGTGCTTCCGCAACAATACAAATGACATTGTAGACACAAGGCAAAGTATTGTAGAGTTTAAAAATGTAATTTCACACATCCCAAACAATAGGCCACCTCACGGCTTGCTGTGTAAAATTTGTGTAGGGCTTTGTAGGGATGAAGACGGTCACGAGGCACACCCTTCCAACCCTACAAAAGGCCACACCCGCAAGCGCATCTTCATTGTCCTTCTAGCTATAACAGATTGAGGTGTGTTGCCTTTACTGCTGTAGTGACCAAAAGGAAACTAATCGGTATGGCTGCTGTTGAGTCATTAGCCTCTGCACCACCCCCAAACCCACCACCACCTCACCAAGGGCCTGCAGAAAAATATATAGGTGAAATATATGGGTGAGGATGTAGAGATCGAGGAAGAAGAGGAGGAAGAGAATGAAGTGGAGGAACTCTGCACTAGGAGCACTTGGCGGGAGTTGTGGGTGTGATGGTTGTTTTCCGTTTATGGGAATGTACCAAAAGCACGTGCAAACCTGGTGAAGTGTAACCAGTGCGAGTTGGTGTTGACTCGCGGGAGATTTGGAGGGTACAGTTTTGGTACGACAACCATGAGGCGACACCTCACTTCGTTCCACACTGCGGACATTCGCAAGGTGGTGCCATGTGAAGAGCGTAGTCGTTTGAGTTCCTCCACAGCATCCTCGGTATCCAATCCTCCCACCACAAGAGACACTCCTGTGGGGGAGCGCCTTCCTCCAGCTGCCTCACAAGCCATTCGCAATGCTGTTGACCCTTACCTTTCAAAGGTGACAGTAGTGTGCACGTATTGTGATGCAGTACTCTGCAGGGGGGAGAGTTTTTGAAGTGCTTTTGAGGCTGCATTCACCGAGCACCAGAAGATCTGCTCCGTACCTAAATAAAGCTCACCCTAAATATTTCTCTGTTCAGTTGCCCTTTCTTATCCCCGTGGCTTGTGTCCCTACCTTACCCTCCTTTTGCCTCTTCTCCTAGTGTGTCATGTGCTGTTAAACAATGAAAGTAAAAGCAACAAAAATGACAGAAAAGGCTCTTTTCAGAGCCGCCTTTCTCAGTATAACAATAGAACTATGAAGTGCCGGCCGTAGACCCTTGCGGAGTTCTGAAAAGTTTTGTGGACAGTCGTGGAGGAAAAAAGCGAGGGTGCAAGCGGAGCAAACGCAATAAAGTGTACGTTGTGAAAAAGTGGCGGCTCTGAAAGGTGTGTTGTGTTGGTCAAAAAAAGTGGATTGGGGAAAACGGATTGTCAGATAGGTTAGTGTGATTTCAAAAGAGGTCGCAATGCATTTTGGACATTGCGAAGAAAAATCTGATTGCCAGCATATGTGAGGTGGACTCCATCTCTGCGGAAAATGAAAGTGCTGCGAAAATTAAACATCTCTTAAAAATGCACACACAGCCTTATTCACATTGTGTCTCGCTTTCTCCATTTGTGGACTAATGCAGAAGAATGCAGCCATATTTGTCTTTGTGAGTCCTTGCTTCGTTGCAAATTGCAAAGAAATTCCAGACACATGGCTTAAACTGTTTCCTCCACAGTGAATGATCAGTATATCTGGAGGACGCTCTGTCAGTAAAGTAACACAAAGAGGTACCAAGTCCAACCATCTCATGCCACACTCTGCATGCACCTTCAACCAATGTATCCATGAGTTTCCCAAAATCCAGATAATCTGTTTTCGAGCAGGGAAAGCCATGGCTGTGTGGTCTCCTGTGAGGGAGAAGACGGTCTTACTAAAGTACGCTGGTCAGAACACACCTACTGAACTTTATGGACCAATCCCTAGCTCCGCTCATTCTCATTTACATGCGGCTCCACCCTTGAGTACCCGGTAGTCATATGTGCTGGCTGCTAACTACCGCCATGTTCGCATACATGTACAGGATCAGAGCGTGACAACGGTACATTAAAGTACTATTCCCCTTTTTCCCCTTTAAGATAGGCTCTGAAAAGAGCCGTTTTTTTTTTATTTTTGGCCAGATGACGTACAGACATTTGGTATTTCATGTATTTTTTTGTATTTTTTGTCCTTGCTTTACTTTTGCAAACATTACAGAACCTTCTCTAAAGCAAGTCTTACGTTCCAAAAGAACATCATATTTCCCAAAGAAGATAGCGCACCACCATCTCCTTCAAAGTAAAGTGCATTGCTTGAAACAATGTTCTCGTGGCTACAAAAAAACATACCAACAAGTAGCATGAATGCACGCATGCCGCGATTGATGATACACCTCCCGATGCTTTGATTTGGACAGAAAAAAGAAGTGTTGTTCCATTGTACTCTCGGGAGTAAACCAGAAAAAATTACTTTTGTTGTTGGGAAGATGGTCGCGAGTGATTCAACCAACTGTGCCAAATCTGCCAACAAAGTATGTGAAGTCAGGTATCCCAAATGGCAAGCACCGTAGTGCAAAATTACCACATGCATATCTCTAAAAACTTGCAGAATTGCCGTAGCATTGGCATCAGTGTCAATGCTCCACACCACCTCCACTCCTTGCACATCGAAATGGTGCACCACATGCCTACTCTCGGCATAGTGTTGTAAGCCTAGTACAAAATGTCTCCAAGTATCAAAACCTTGACCCTCTCCACCTCTGCCATCTTCAGTGTGCGCACCGTCTTTCGACACAAAAGAGTAATGTGAATATCTGATTGGCTGATGCCTACAGTCACCTTTCCATGCAGAATTTGCTGTAGAAACCCGTATGTGACACGCCCTACCAGCGGACAAGCGTTGCCTACGTGCGGCACGTAACTCTTACCCAGTCCTTCCACCCTTTCCACAGCGGTACCAAAGCGCGTCCCTCATTGGACACAACTATGCGGTCGCACAATCATCCACCAATCACATAGAACATCACTAATTTCAACTCTGTCATCAACATTGCGCACTTCGAAATTACTGTCGATGATTTTAATAGAAATCGCATACGATTGCAAAGCACCTACTTTACAAGCTACTGTGCAAGGATTGCAAATGTCTACGTACAGCTCCATACATGTCCAGATGCATCAGTATAGAGTACAGGTATGTATATTTTAATCAAAGAAAATGTGGAAGCCTTATGATTTAAAATACACAAAATAATGCCACTAAATGTCCATAAGGCATACATAACAACGCTCCCCCTTTAAAGTGCAAGATTGTCGATTTGTCATTCACAAATCGCACGACTGCTTACTGTCTTCCGCATAACCTGTACATACGTTGCAAGCATGCGTATTTATGGCAGACCTCAATTTTGTATGTGAAAATGTCGGAGTTCTGTACACTGTACTGCCTACTGTAATGCTACTTGCAATGTGATCGTATGAGAAGAGTAAGCGCTCCCGATTGTAGTGCTGACAATGTCCTTTTTCGACATTGTGCTTTTCATTAACAAGTACAAAATGTTTCCCCATCTAGTACTTTGCCCTATCACTTACAAACCTCTCTCCTATGCATAGTACACTTTGTAAAGAAGAAGGCATTTCCATACCCTTACAAGATTTTGTTATTTTGAAGGACTTTCAAGTACCCTATTGAAAGTACTAGGCAAAGACTGCAGAGAGTGAAGTGAAATGTGCACGTGCACTAAGTTGAAATATGAAAGATCAATCCTCTGACGAAAGAAGAACAAGTAATGTCTGCAGTATCATCACTGCTGCAAACACACAAAGTCATTGATATTGTTTTTTTCATTTGCAGTGAAGACTACTCTCCTGAGAATCAACAGCATCTACACTGGAGGCGACATATCCGAAGAAACCTGGTCATCTTGCACAAGTACAGTACAACCTTTATATTGGAACTACTCCTTAAAGAGGCTGCGTGAGTTATTTCTTTATTTTGGGCACCAAAGCAAGCATTGATTTGAAAACCATTCTACCTACAAATATCCATTTATTGAACAAAGAATAACAGGCAGAATGGCTGACAAATCCCTACGTGTTTGGTACTGAAATAACATAGGTAATCCTTAGAAGGTTAGATTGTGAAAAGAAGTTACTAAACCAAGTTTTTGGCATTTTGGTTATTAATAATGGTTCTCATCACAAGTAGGCCACTTTGTACTCTCATCTCAGGCACATTGTGGTAGTATACAAACAGTAAAGTAGCCTTACCAAATAATTGTTACAGTTCACTGTACGTTCATACACCATGCCAAAGAGCTTCCCCATCATACTTATGCACACATGCACACTGCACACATACATTGGACAACAGAGCAAAGTATGTATTATTTTCTCAACAGACACCAAAGAATGCCTACCAAAAAGCAACTCTGTAGAAAGGAACGCAGAATTAGAGCAAATAAAAATAAAGGAGCCCAATATAAAAATGCACCTGTTGTAGAGTTTGTAGAGAATCTTGGTACAAACCAGCTAATGCAGTTGGGTAACATAATAAAGGAAGTCTCAACTACCAAAACTGTACCTCCTCCATCAAAAAGTGTCACAAAACACAGAAATGTTGTTAGAAAAATGGCTGCCAGTGCAGCTAACAATGTTCCTAATAATCCTGATAGTGTAAGAAGAACCCATAGTAAAAAAAAAGTATTTTAGCAAAAATGTTTCATCACAGAGTACTTCAGAATCTACTAAGAGGACCAAAATCATCCTCACCCCTTAAAACGTACCGTAGAAAGTTAATTCTATAAGCACTCGTGGACAGTGCAATCCTTCTCAAAAGGAAGTTGTTCATATTAGTGTTAAAGAGGATGAAAGCACTAACAAAACTAAGTACCAAACTACAAAAGAAACTCAGCAATAAACGGAATGTGAACAAAAATAATTTCTTGCATGTTTGTGGTGGTGAATGAAGTCACAGAACAACCACAGGGCCATATTTTAATGAAGAACCATACAAACAAAATCAAACAAATACAATTGCCATCCATAGCAGTGGACGAGGGTATGAGAAAATCAATACTACCATCATGGAACAAGAAACACTGCTTACAAAACTATCTCCTGAAAACTTACCTCTCGATTCAGCAGAACCACACCGTCCAGTATACAAATGGCCGTGCACATCAATGTGTGCCATTACAAACAAAGCTTTCAAATCATTACGTCAGTTCCTCAATCAATATGTAAAAGGTAAAGACAAAAGCAAAATCAAAGTGCTGCAAAATATGGATATTTGTGGAGTGCAGAAAGACACAGGACTAAAAAGACATTAATTAACCTGCATTTCTGGGCCTATTTTCAAAAGTACCTTCCATGATATCAAAAGAATATCAGTACATCATTCCAAAGTAAGGAATTTAGTGTATAAAATATACTTTGCAAAAAGTCCAGCTTCAGAATTAGGCAATTTAAATACCACTCTTCTGCATGGTACACCCAAATACTTACAAGAAGAAATGGACCGTATTCAGAAAAAGTATTTTGGTAGTGAGAGCCACATAGAAAATGCAACAGTTTTAGAACATAGTAGCGACAATTCTGCACATAGCAACCTTCTATCACACACATACAGAAAAGAAATAGTAAAATTTAAAAGGTCATCGGCTGAGGTACCAAACCATATGTGTGTGGGTTGCCGCAGAACGTTTGACAAAAGGAACACAAAACATGTGGAAATAGCATACAAAATAGAAAACAATGAAGACTCTAAATGGATTGAATTAGCTTTGTACCTTTTAGCTGAAAACAAATATGAAATAACTGAACCCCTAATATGTTGCAGTTACTGTACTGCAAAATTAGACAACAACCACAATCCTTCACGTGCTATTAAAAATAGTTTGGAATTTTTTCCATTACCAGAAATCCTGCAGCAGCTCAATTTGTATGAGACCATAATAATTCAAACAGTTCACCCATTTCAAGCAAGTATATGCCTTCATGCAAAAACAGCAAAATGACCTTCCTCTGAATTGGTGAAAGACATTTGTGGCAAAGTAGTTTACTTGCCATTAGATCTAACGGAAGATGTACACACTCTAGGAGTGGAACGTTCAATAGAGCATTCTTTAATAGTCTTGGTAAATGGAGTACCAACAAAGGACAAAAAAAATTGGCAACAATTAGTGGACTTACACAAAGTTAGACAAGCATTGCAATATCTAAAAGACAATAATTAGTACTACAAGGAAATAAATATTTATGAAAGCTTAAGGCAAACAATTGAAATAATTCAAGAGCCATCAGAAACTGGGCAATTCGAACTTCTGGATCCAGCTACAGTATCCACTCTTTTGGACCATTACACAATTCATCCATTGCATTCCAATGAATGCATAGATGATGCACTAGAAACTTACCAAATGCGACAAACCAAAGGTCACCAATGAGTATTTGAGAACAAAGTATAGAAGAACGTGCTTTTCCACTGCTATTTCCTACTGGCAAAGGTGGAAGATACGATGATAGACCCACTCAGATTGGGGCATCAGAATACCGCTCATTACGAATGTATTCGCAAGATCCCAGATTTAGACAAAATGTTGAATGCATATTCCACCTGCTCTATGAAAGTGAATTAGCAACACTATGTTATGGAGTTGCACACATTCTTAAATCTGGAACACACTTTCAGAATATGTCAGCTACGCAGTTAATACAAAACGTACAAGAAAAAGATGAGCTGTTACAATCAAGTATAACAAATTTGTTTGCAAACATGCGTGGTACAAAGGAATACTTGTTCAGATGGCACAGAGACGTGCATTGCATGATCAGAAACCTTGGACCACCAACATGGTTTGTTACGTTAAGTTGTGCAGAATATGCATGGGAAAATGTACATGAGTTCCTATGCATAGCAAACAGCACCAAAAACAACATAGATATATTATCACCTGGAGAACTTTGCTCTCTAGATCCAGTTAATGTCTCAAGATATTTCCATCAGTGTTTCATTGCAATGCTACACTTTATTTGCAATAAAACTGTTCCTCCCCTTGGTGAAGTGCAACACTTCTTTTGGAGAAAAGAATATCAAGCGAGAGGAGCACCACATATTCATATCCACAGTTATGGATCAAAGGTGCACCGAAATCTGGGCACGACAGTGATAGCACTGTTTTGCAGATTATCCAAAAATATGTCACATGTGAAATCCCTTTACAACAGACACATAGTGAACTGAATGGGCAGATTTTACAGTTTCAAAGACACAAATGTGGCAAATATTGTCGCTGCAAATACAAAAAGAAAGATAAATACTACACCAAATGCCGCTTTGGTTTCCCTAGACCAGTTACAGAAACAGGTGAAGTAAACAACTTCATGTCTTCAGTTCGACATAGTGTTAAAGGTAAATCACCTAAAAACACATATTACCTAAAAAGAAGCGAAGAATCAAAATATATCAATGATTACAATGCAATCATTGCCCTATTATTGAATGCAAACATAGATGTGCAATACATTGCAGACAATTCAACTGCTGTTGCACGATATGTTACAGCCTACTTAATAAAGGCAGAAAAAACAGAGCTTCAAGACCTCTGGGATGACCTAGCATCAGACAAAACATTATGACAGAAATTTTAGAGCCTAGGCATAAAAATACTCTCTCATAGAGAATGTGGGGCTTATGAAGCAGCAGATTGTTTAACCGACACTGCTTTGTATGGAAAATCAGACAACACAGTATGGCTCAGTCTTGGTCCTGCAAAATCTAGAAAGAGAGTGCTACAATCATATGAGGACATAGAAACAATTGCCAAAAATGATCCCAACAGCCAAGACATTCTAAAAAACAATTTACTGGACACATACTATCCGAACAGGAGTACCACTCTGGAAAGCATGTGTCTATACCACATAGCGCAAAACTTCGCATACAAAAATGATGTAAAACCCGATGAAAGCAAACGTAGATATAGAGTGACCGATTGTGAGGGGAGCTTAGGATAATTTAACAAACAAAGCTTAATTAATCATGTGAAATTGTCATTAAAAACTCCTCAACAGAAAGAACTATATTACATGTCAATGTTACAAATTTTAAAACCATGGAGAAAAGAGGAAGACATACTAGATAATTATGAGTGCTATGAAGATGCTTTCAAAGCAAATGAAAGCACTATCACCGATGTGAACTTTACGCAGTACAAAACAATGTTACACAACGAGCAGCAACAGGAAGAAGAACTTCAGTCCCAATTAGATAAAGACTCTTCCGACAGTAGTCAACCTTCTGTAACAGGAAGTCAAGAACCATTAAGACAACCACTAATAGCAAATGAGGCTGAAATACCTATGGCAGAAGTTGAAAACACCATCTAACAGTATCAAGAAGATACAGAAGACTTAACTGTACAACAAGGAAAACTTAACAACGATCAGCGCACCATTTTTGAAGAGGTAACAAAACAAATTGAAGATGGTGTACAACACGAAAATAAAGAATGTACCTGCCAAAATTACAAACCTATACTGCTGTACGTCAGTGGTGAAGCTGGATCACGGAAAACATTCTTAATCAAAATCATCACAAGTTCCTTCAACAATTGACAAACAACAAACTGTCAGCTGTTGCAACAGCCCCCACAGGTTTAGCTGCCTACAACATTGGTGGTGTGACTTTACACCGATTACTACTGCTTCCAGTAGAGCATCAAAATAAATTAGACTACTACAAACTTTCTGCAGAAGCTGCAATGGAATTACGTAGAGTATTGAAACAAATGAAAATGCTATTAATAGATGAAGTGAGCATGGTCTCCAACCTAACGTTGGCTTTGATTCATCTCAGATTGCAAGAAGTAAGTAAGTAATAACGAAGAACTCTTTGCAGGGAAACACATTATCGTTTTCATAGATCTTCTACAATTAACACCAGTGAAAAGTGAACCGATTTTTAAAACCTTAGGCCACAAACTCTGCCGGAAAACTGTTGGTAGCATAGGTAATGTTAACCTTTGGCAACATTTCCAATACAGAGAATTAACTGAGTACATGCGGCAATCTGCAGATCGCACTTATGCCAACATCTTAAAAAGTATTAGAGTTGGTGTATTATCGCAAGAAGCACAAGTTGTATTGAAAAACCAGCATATACAAGCACTTTATGGCGATAATGCATGTGCAACTGATGTTATGGAGCAAATAGTGCACAAAAATGTCAATTGTATGGCCTTAATGCCAACTCTTGCAAGCTGTTTCAAATTCAATGAAACAATGTTAAAGAAAGAAATGCAAGCAATAATAGAAATTAGCGCCACAGACAAACTAGACGTACATGGAATGACAGTACCCATGTGTGAACAAGCCACAAAAAGACAAAAAAGTTTAGAAAATTCAATCTCCAACACAGCTGAGTTGGAAAAAATATTGAAATTATCATTAAATTGTAGAGTAATGCTTAAACGTAACCTTGACGTAGAGCAAGGCCTAGTTAATGGAGCACTGGGCACAGATGTTGGCTTTCAATCATACCCACGTGATAGCAACATTCAGTTTGTAAATATTCGCTTTGATAAAATTTCAGAAGTGAAAAGGATAGGGCGCTCAAATGCTTGATTCCTTCTCTTCAAACACATGTATGTACGTAGAGAGCAATTTCCTCTAACTCTTGCATATGCAGTTACCATTCATAAATCCCAAGGTTTTACCCTAGAGAAAGCATTGATAGATATAGGAAACACAGTGTTTAAGGAAGGCATGAGCTACGTAGCATTATCACGCTTACGTACACTTGACGGTCTATTGCTAATAAACTTTGATTCAAATAAAATCAAAGCTGATATTTCTTGCACTCTAGAATACAATAGATTGCGTTCACTGTTCACCCCTCAGCTAAAACAATACCCTGTTCCAGATAAAGTGAAACGTGGTAAAACAAAAGTAAATGAAACAGAAATGCAACAGAATGCAACAGCAAATTCCGCAAAGAAAAGAAAAGAAGCTAAAGTTTCATCAATTGCCGCAAACATAGAAGAACCTATTAGGAAATGTAAACCAGGCACGTCGGCAAAGAAGCAACAGAAAAACTGAAAAATGCACTCAGATACAGAACTTGCTGGCCCATTCAAATTTACAAATGAAAGTGGGTAAGTTGTTATGAAAATGTAGCAATGAATATTCTATTTCAATTGGCACCAATTGTTAACAATATTTACCTGCACAGTACAGTCTAATTGTGTTTGCAAATGTTAATGCTGCATAGAAATGCAACAAGCAATCCTGACAACACATACAGAGTTCATGGAGTAAGGCAACAATTGGACGACTGTGCTGGAATGGTGAGATTCACTATGAACTCACAAGAAGATCCACAAGAATTTCTAATGTACATACTATTAGTATTTGAAAGCAAAAGCATACCTGTAAATGAAATCTTCCAAATATCGTACATGTGGAAACATACATGCACTCTCTGTAGCAAAGTGATACAGGAAGAAATCCCAAATGAGCGATTTGTGTATGTTTCCATACCAAATAGTGAGAGCATTCAATTTCAGCAATTTGTACAAAATGCAAACCATGGCAGATTATGTAGTATTTGCAATTCAGACAATCGCTCCACCTTACTGATACAATTACATAGTGCCTACATAATACTTATGCTTCTACGTTATAATGCAGATGGCACCAAAAACAACTGCAAACTGACTGGATTCACACAGAGTCAAGTGTCACTTAGAAAGAAAACCTTAACAACAGTAGGAATAATCTATCATGAAGGAGTTACAACCAATGCAGGTCACTACAAAGCATACATTAAAAAGAATTCTGGATGGTTTGAATGTAATGAAAGCACCATTACTCTAAAGCAGAGGTTGCCAGCTAACCTAACAAATGCATATTTAATGTTCTTGAAGCCAAAATCTAAAAAATAAAGTGTACTTCAAGATTGTCAACAAAGTATGTGAAAGACTGCAAACAGTTAGAATACGCCCACAGGTATCTAACTACCTAACAGGATGGAAGAATGACAGAAATAAATGATTATCACAGATCGTTGGAAACAAATGCACAGGTAGAATATGCCTATAGGTATCTAAGTGTTGTTAAAAATCGGCAGGAAGGCAACAAAGAAAACATTATGGGAGAGATGAAGGAAACAGGATATAACAACGACACAAATGAATGAGTATCACAAATCTGTAGGAACAAATGCACAGTTAGAATACACCTACAGGTATCTAACTGTTGTTAAAAATGAGCAGGAAGGCAACAAACATAACATTGATCAGAAAAATGAAGAAAACACTGAAAGGAAAAAAATTAAGTACTTACTACCATAAGAAATGAAGGGTTTTTTTTTATCCAAGAAGGATTTTTTTCCCCAGACCCAAGGATTAGAAAAGCAAACCCAGAAACTGAGTGCAATGCACAGTACACTGGTTTGTAAACTAAATATGAGGGTCCAAAAAAAAGTTAACTGTCTATTATGCAATGTAGTAAATTTAAAAAAATGCAAACACCAACACACCTTTTTGTTTCATCACAGAAATGGAAAAAGTGATACTTCGGCCAAGTATGATATCCATCTAAAAAAAGTATGTGGATTCTGAACAAAGTAAGGAGTAAGTATATTGGCAGGCATTTTCTACACATGGGAATGTACTAATCTATGGTAATAATATGCTGCAGTGCCTGTAGGCTGCCCTTCCATCTTCGCTGATTAACCTACCACCTACACCTTACAACCAAGGTACAAGGAGTATAGTTCCTATCCACAACCATCGCTGCATATGGAAACCATGGTCTTTGTGAATTAGCTGCTTATAAATTTACTTTTCGGACCATCGTCTGCAGCCATGAAGTTAAGACACTAGGGCATCAACACAACTACCACATTCCACCACACCCATATTTATTTGTAACTCCACTGCTTATGACTTCAGTCTTGCGTGCATGGGCTTTAGCCATGCACCCAAGAGTGCAGGGTTTCCCCACAACCACCTCGGTGATATGTGGTAGTGGGGGTTATTCTATAGGTGTCTTATCCTTTAGTACCTCTGCCCAGAGGCTTCCATCCTAGCTGTATGTCTGTAGATCTTAAATGGGATGGGTGTGCAGTGTCTTCCAAGTCTAGTACTTACCACTTTGTTCTTGGTTTCATGGCCTTTGGCCATGCACCCAAGACTGCACACACTCCCCACAACTTGCCAATCAAAACGCAACACTACGGTGTATGCATGGGTGGCACATGCGGCGGTGGTTGTGGCCAGGGCCTACAGTCTTGGAAGTAAGGCCTTCGGCCTTTGGCCGACGACCATGCATCCAAGACTCTATGCCCTGGCCACAACCACCGTAGCATGTGCCTCCCATGGCAGCGTACTAATGAATATAATAATATCCATTAGAAAAAATAATGCATTCACAGCATGTTGTCAATTTCAATGTTCCCTAACACCACACGTGTCCTTATAAATGTAACAACTCCCCCGTGCACTGCACGGGCTGAAATACTGGCCTTATTGGACCCCTCATTTTCTGTGCGTACAAGGTGGCCATAGAACATACGTCATTAAGTAGGTATAAGTGTACTGTGCGTACAAGATGTCCATAGAAATTACATGACGATGACGATCGACCGCCAGAACAAATGCATTGTTCACCCATATCTTAAGACTGTAGCCCCTGGCCACAACCACTGTAGCATGTGCCACCCATGGTGGCGTACTAATGAATATAATAATAGCCATTGGAAAAAATAATGCATTCACGGCATATTGTCAATTTCAATGTTGCCTACCTATACGGGTGTGCTTTCAACAGTTATAAATTTCCTGTCCACTACATGGACTGAAGTGCTATCCTTATTACACCCCACATTTACTGTACGTACAAGGTGTCCATAGAAATTACATCATGACGACCGAAGACCAAATGCATAGATCACCCATTTCTTACTGTCTGAACCTTTCCCAATGCTCTGTGACACAGCAAAATAGTTTAATGAAAAAAGCATGTGTACGCTGGTTGTTGCTCTGCTTTCCGCGTATCCAAGATGGCGGGCGCATCCAAACCATCTGACGCAGAACACGTCTCGCAGCAGCCAATGAGCAGAGATGTTGAATGTTCGCGCTCATGACGCCAGCCCCTTAGCCAATGGGTATCTTGTTCGTTGACTGAAAGGGAAGTGTGACCGCGGAGCGAACATAGATATCACTAATTATTTCAGACGTACTTTTTCAAAATTATAAAGAAACATACTGCACGTATGGTGACCAAATTTACAAAAGCACGCTTTCTGGACCAAGCCCCTACACCTGCCGCAGATTTCGTCAAAATCCATTCAGCGGTTTCACCTGTAGCCGTGCACGAAGTTTTTCCCCCATTCAGTCTATGGGAAAAAAAGATGTTTTGGGACCCCCCCTATAACGTTGCCCCCCCAGGCCCAAACATCTCCAAATGACATTTGTCCTGGGTGTTAGTGTTAGCAGTGCACGGTGGCGCGAATTTGGTTGCTTATCTTACCATAACTGCCGAATTTCAGGGTTTTTCAGTTTTACTTTGAACCATAACGTCCCTTTAACAAAGTTTTTTTACTGAATTTGATAGGTTTTTAGTAGCGCAACTTAACCATAACGTCCCTTTTAAGAAAGTTTTTTCACTGAATTTCATAGGTTTTTAGTAGCGCAACTTAACCATAACGTCCCTTTAACAAAGTTTTTTTATTGAATTTCATATGTTTTTAGTAGCACAACTTAACCATAATATCCCTGACTTTATATACATGTAACATAGAACATACTGAACTCCTAGCTAGTGATTTCAATGTCTGCGGACATATCGAAAATCTGAGCGTGGTGAATGTAAATTTAAATAGTGTGCCCCATTTCCCCTTTGAGGTTGTCTCAGAACCTTCTCCAAAGCAACCCTTACATTCCAAAACAGAATGGCATTTCCCATAAAAGATAAGGAAATGCCATCTTCTTTAAAATAAACAGCATTACTGGAATCAATATTCTCATAATTACAGAAGAACATACCAGCTCTAAGCATGAAGGCACACATGCCTCGGTTGATTACACACCTAGCACTGTTTTGCTGAGGACAAAAAACTGAACTATTGTCGCACATTGCCCTAGGTACTAATCCAGAATTACTTTGGCATTTGGAAGGATGTTCATTACTGCTTGAACCAAGTGTTCCACATCTGCCAACAAAGTAGGGGCACTGACACAGCCCAAATGGAAAGCACCATAGTGCAAAACTACCACATGGGGACTGTTGATCCTGCCCATATCTTCACAAACTTGTACAATTCCCTGTACATTGCAATCAGGCACAGTGCTCCACACCACATCCACTCCTTTAACATCGAAATTCTTTGCAACATGCCTGCTTTGAGCATACTGTTGTAAACCATGCACAAACATATCTCCGAGCACCAACACCCTGACTTTCTCCACTTCTGCCATCTTCACTACACACAGTCTCTTTGAACACAAATTCACAACCTCAACATCTGATTGGCTGATCCCTACAGTCTTCTTTCCATGCTGGATTTGCTGGAAAACACCGGATGTAGCACGCCCTGTCCGCAGACCGCTTAGACAGCCCTTCTACCATTTCCATTTCACTCTCTGTGCCAAACCCTCATTGGATACAGCTAAGCAGGCACACAATACGGAGAACGTCCTCAGAACACCCCCATTTTGTTTATTTTCGAACATTTCAGGACACCGCAAGTGTCAAAAACAAAGTTTTTTTCACTGAATAGATATATATATATATACAAAGTTTTTTCACTGAATTGCATAGGTTTTTAGTAGCGCAACTTAACCATAACGTCCCTTTAACAAAGTTTTTTCACTGAATATATATATATATATACATATATATATATATCAGTGAAAAAACTTTAACAAAGTTTTTTCACTGAATATATATATATATATATATATACATATATATATATTCAGTGAAAAAAACTTTGTTAAAGGGACGTTATGGCTCCAAGTAAAACCGAAAAACCCTTGAAATTCGAATATATATACATATATATATATATTCAGTGAAAAAAACTTTGTTAAAGGGACGTTATGGTTAAGTTGCGCTACTAAAAACCGTAATGAAATTCAGTGAAAAAACTTTGTTAAAGGGACGTTATGGTTCCAAGTAAAAGCGGAAAACCCTTGAAATTCGCCAGTTATGGTAAGCTAAGCAACCATAACTCGTGCCACCACCGTGCACTGCTAAGACTAACACCCAGGACATCAAAGATGACATCACAAATGTCATTGATGACATCACTGATGACATCACATGTCTGGTTCCGCCTTTTTTCCTTTACTGACATATCTAGGCCACATGGTTTTCTTCAGTAACAGTCAGGAATTAAAAGTGGAAATGGTAGTATATTTGTAGACTTATCCTTCAAGTATGTTCTTACAATAATTCCCTTAGGATCCAGTCATATCATATGAAACATATACATAGGGGAAGACACAAGCTGGAAAGACAGCTATCCTTTCTGTGCATTAAAATAATCAGTAGAGTTGTGAGCACTTTCTGATAGTTCTGTTGTTTTTTTATTACTGTACTTTCCCTGTATATGCTCATATTTTTATATCTTGTATTCACACTACTTTCCTTAGAGACCAGGCACATCATGTGATATATATATATAGGGTAAGTAGCAGCTTTGAAACAGAGCAATCATTTCTCTGCATAAAGGTAATCAGTTAGGTTATGAACGCTTTTTGCTACTACTTCAATTTCCTTGTATATACTCATATTTGTATGTGGAGTTGTCTCTTTGTGTTTTATTATCTACTTATCACATGTTTCACAGTATGCAAAAGTCTAATAAGAAAACAGTTATCATTTCTCTATTCAACATGGCAAGCTTATGAATATTGCACCTCCATCATGTATGCTGCACACAATGCCTATGTTTCTACATGAGCACCTTAGTATACTGGATGGACTAAATAGCCCTTGATATTTATTCCAATGATCATTGACACGTTTTTTAAAATTAACATTACAATAAGAAACCCTTGTACAGACTTTTCATGAAAGGTAAATGCACATGTGATGTCATCAGTGATGTCATCAATGACATTTGTGATGTCATCTTTGATGTCCTGGGTGTTAGTCTTAGCAGAGCACGGTGGTGGCGCGAGTTATGGTTGCTTAGTTTACCATAACTGGCGAATTTCAAGGGTTTTTCGGTTTTACTTGGAACCATAACGTCTCTTTAACAAAGTTTTTTTCACTGAATTTCATAGGTTTTTAGTAGCAAAGCTTAACAATAGTAACTTTGACTTTATGCACATGTAATACTGAATTTCATAGGTTTTTAGTAGCGCAACCTAACCATAACGTCCCTTTAACAAAGTTTTTTTCACTGAATTTCATAGGTTTTTAGTAGCGCAACTTAACCATAACGTCCCTTTAACAAAGTTTTTTTCACTGAATTTCATAGGTTTTTAGTAGCGCAACTTAACCATAACGTCCCTTTAACAAAGTTTTTTTCACTGAATTTCATAGGTTTTTAGTAGCGCAACTTAACCATAACGTCCCTTTAACAAAGTTTTTTTCACAGAATTTCATAGGTTTTTAGTAGCAAAACTTAACAATAATGACTTTCACTTTATATACATGTCATATGGAACTGACTAGATCTCTTCTTATGAACTTGATGTCCGCAAAATTATTTAATGTTCGCGGACATGTTCGGAGAACAGTACCACTACCTAAAAACTTTGGGGGGGGGGTATGTTTGATTTTTATATCATAATGTAAGAACATTTAACACATTCAAAAAGCAGCACACAAACACATTATATATAGTAATACATAAGAAATGTAACCCATATATGTAACACACTAACCATTCATTTAAATACAATATGTTCTGAAATGGAATATACCACAAGAACATAAATTGGCTTCCAACATAATTACCTCACAGACACAACAGAACTGAGAACAAGACCAGACCCACTGAATACATAGGACTTATCTTACCAGAAATAGTAAGTGTACTTCATGTTACTCATATATTTATAAACTTTCTGTATTAGATTAAAAAATATATTATCTTTTCTTTTTTTTTTCTCACAGAAATGTCTAGTACTCTGGAATGGCTAGAGGACAATTTCCCACATGAAGAAATGTCACAAGATAGTGAAACTAATGGTAAACACTTTATAATATAAACCATTTAAATATTATTATTTTGTATACATTTAACATATATATATTTTTTTTATACAGAGCATAACAAAATAGAAACTACCTCTGAAGAAGCTGTTATGGAAAACACGCTTGACAACATAAAAGAAAAAATTGATTTACAGCTGACCAATTTTAATAATTTAAAAAGTTTTGTTGAAGATCATTTTAAAACAAAAACGTCATACCATTGCCCCACATGTACTTACCCCTCCTCACCATATCCCAGTCAATTATCCCCAAACCCTCTCCATAATCCAAAACGTTTTGATGAGATTTCCATCCCTTCCTCACCTAATACCAATCATGTTGAAACCCCAAATTCTCCTGTTTTTGTTTCTGTTTCTGCCTCACCTTCTCTGTCATAAATTATTAATATATGTTAAATAAAGTTTAATTTTTATATTGTATTGTGAACAGTTTACGTTTTTTTTTTAAAAACAATAAAAGTGTCCGCGGATAGTGCGAGTGTTCTGATATGTTCGTACATAAACGAAAATGGAGGTGTCCTGAAGAACACCACACCTGTTCGTACTGTTCGCTAGCAAGTTGAAACTGTTCTAAGAACACATGTGGTGTCCTGAAATGTTCGTAAAGAAACAAAAATTAAAGTGTTCTAAAGAACACTATATCTGTCCTTAATGTTCGCTATCAACTTAAAACTGTCCTAAGAACACAATTGCTGTCCTGAAATGTTCCTAAATACACGAAAATGATGTGTCATGAACAACAGTACAACTGTTCGTAGTGTTCGCTACCCAATTGAAAGTGTTCTAAGAACACAATTGGTGTCCTGAAATGTTCCTACATAAACTAAATTACACGTGTCCTGAAGAACACTATATCTGTCCTTACTGTTCGCTACCAAGTTTAAACTGTTCTAAGAACACACGCGGTGTCCTGAAATATTCGTTTCACGTGTGACGCACTTTTAATTACTTCAGAACCCGAACAGTGTCCGTAGGACATCAATGCGCATGCACTAACCAATCTCCGTGCACTTGGTGTCCTGCGGACAGGCGCTTCCTTCGGAGACTAGTTCGCAAACAGATCATATGACCGCGCCCACGCTCATCGTGTGTCCTGAAATGCGGACACTGTTCGTGTCCCCGAACAATTTAAAAGTACATTTTCAGTTAATCCATAATATTTTTCAATAAAATCACACCATGCCACAAGTCCCACATAGCAATCTTGACTTTCTATATACGTTTTGAAACTTTCTGATCCTTTTTTTGTGTTCGATCTGTCCGCGCACAGTGCGCATGTCCGCGGACTGCGCACAAGCCCCCCTATAAAAGACCACGCCCAAGAGCTTATTCCCATTGTGCTTCTGGCTATTCTTCAGAACACAGTGATTTTTGCTGCCACCTGCAGACTACACCATCATCGACATGGCATCCTTGGCTGCTGAACTGCCACTTGGTGCTGCACCTGCTTCAGCACCACCACCACCCCCTCCACCACCACCACCTCCCCAAGGGCCTGAAGAGGGGAACAGGAGTGAGGATGTGGAGGAGGAAGAAGAGGATGATGAGAATGAGGTAGAGGAAATCCCTACTACCCGCACTAGGCGTGAGTCTTGGGTGTGGCGGTTATTTACCATTCATGGGAATGGTCCTAAGGCTTGTGCGAACCATGTTACCTGCAATGAGTTCAAAATGATACTCAGTCGCGGGAAGCACGGTAACTACAGCTTTGGGACCACTACTATGAAGCGACACCTGAGGTCATTTCACTCTGGGGCTATTCACAGGGTTGTACCTTGCGAAGAACGTAGCAGGTTGATTTCCTCTACTGCATCCTCTGTTTCTGATCCTGTCACAACAAGGACCACCTCTGGTCTTTCTGAAGCTGCCTCACAGGCCATACAGAATGCTGATGACCCTTACCTTTCGAGGGTCACAGTTGTATGTATGTACTGTGACACAGTACTCTGCAGGGGGGAGCGACTTCGGAGTGCTTTTGAGACTATCGTCTCAGAGCACGAGAAGACCTGCTCACTACCCAAATAAAACCCACTCTACATCTTCCTCTCTCAGCTCACCCTTTCTTATCCCTGTGGTTGGTGTCCCCCCCTTTACCCTCCTTTACCCTCCTCTCCTACTGTGTCGTGTCTGAAAAACCAAAAAAAATACAAAATTACAAAAATCAAAAAAAATAAGGCTCTTTTCAGAGCCGCCTTTCCCAGTTAAAAAATAGAAGTAAAAATAAATGAAGCAGGGCTCTTTGTATTTTTTAGAAGTCTGCGAACAGTTCGCGAACATTAAAAAAATTGGGTTACTACTCCATCACAAACATTGTAATTTTCTCTGGAAAGAAGTGGTGGCTCTGAAAAGAGCCTTTGGGTGGTGTTTGTAAGTCAAAAATTGTAAATGCTTAACATCTACTTCAAAATCGTTGTTGTAATTCCAAAAAAGGTTGCAATGCATTTTGTACATTTCTCAGAAAAATCTGATTGCCAGCATAAGTAAGATGGACTCCATCTCTGCGAAAAATGTATGTACTACAAAACATAATATTTTCATTGTGAAAAGAAGACATGCCAAAATCTCTTAGAAAGCCACAAACAGACTTATTAACATTGCGCCTTGCTTTTTCCATTTGTGGACCAAATGAAGAAGAACGAAGCCACATTTGTCTCTGCGCAATACGTGAAAATATCACTTGCGAATTAGGAAACATGTCCATAACCTTCCTCAGTCCTTCTTTCATAGCAAATTGCAAAAAAATTCCAGTCACATGCCCTAAACTGTTCCCTCCACAATGAATTACAATTATGTCTGGATGTTGGTCTGTCTCCAAAGTAGCACAGAGAGGTAGCAAATCCAACCACTTCATTCCACGTACTCCATGCCAGTGTACTTCCACATGTGGGAATCCAAGATCTACAGCTACTCCACAGCTTTCTGCATGCACCTTCAACCAATGTATCCACGAATCTCCTAAAATCCAAACAATCTGTTTTCTGAAACACACAGCCATAGCTATCTTTTGTTCTCTCAGCAAAAAGATAATCTCAAAAAATCTCTCCTGGCACAACACACCCACCAAACTTTCCTGACCAATCCCTTTCAGTGCTTATTCTCATTTGCATGACTTCTGAACCCAAAAATCCCCGGATGTAACTCCCGATGTCCTGGAACTACCGCTATTTCCGCGGACATATCGTAACATGAACAGCCCTTCTACCATTTCCACTACACTCTCTCTGCCATTCCCTCATTGGATGTACCTCAAAAATCACATGACCATGCACCAATCACATTCAAGACCTCTACATCTAACTGCATCATCATAGATCAGCACTGCAAATGTACTCTGAATCTCTCTGAGTACAAGTGGCAAGCAGCATCTACCAGAAATACTGTACAAGTCAGCTCCACGCATATCCATATGCATGAACACAAACTTCAGGTATGCATATTTTCTGTATAGTACATGACATAGCTCTCAACCATTTTTGTTTTACAGGCGGGTGAAATCACCCGATTTTGTTTTTAGCGGGTGAGACGCCCATTGGAATGAATGGGCTTGCAGGAGGCTTGGCGGGTGAGTCTGCCCTTTACAAGGCGTGTGACACCCGCCAAAAGCGTGTGACTTGAGAGCTATGGTAGATGAACACATTTTCAAACAGACTTTTACCTTGTAAAATCTGTTAAATGAATTTACTGTACTTTTTTCAATTTCCTAAAATCAACTACCACTTATACACCTTTATACTTTTTACTTTCTTTAAACACACACACTCAAATCATGTTAAACTAACATTTTTTAAATGAAATATATAGACTACATATATTCAAACAAAATTGCATGCAAACACAATCTATGTGTAAACCTTTAAAAAAATACTTATACAATTTCATATTTTCTGTTTTTATTTATTTATTTACTTAATTACTTTAAATTAGACATGACATTGAGGCGCTATTACCTAGAACAGTTTACTTACAGAAATAGTGGTATTCACTAATATATTATAAATTTCATAAAACATAGTAAAGATATTTTATTTTTGCTACAGTTAGTCATTCAATACAATTTGTTCATTAAGAACATATCATATACACTGAACTGATGCAATGTATCTTATGTAAATAAATTAGTTTAATAGATTTACAGAAGGCACTGAGGATTTCAATTAAAAAAATCAATATCTAAATTAAAAACAGTGCTATATACAAACAAAGTTACTAATTTGAAGCTTTCACAGTTGCAGTGAAGACCAGTTTCCTGAAAAGAAGCAGCTGAATTCAAAGAAGAAAGAAAAACTAAGAAGTTACCTGTTAATTAAAAAAAAAAAGTAAGTAAAATATCACCATATTATTTATATTATTAATCAAATATACTATAAAATTAATACCAGCTATTTTGGTTTCGTAAAATATAGATTTTGTACCATTTTGTCCAAAAATTTCCATGTCGTAAACAGCGATTTACAACCAGAATGGCCCACAAATTTCTATTTTTGGACACACAAATTAGCCAACTGAACCACTACAATTTTCATATTATAGAACAAACAACTGTTTTAATTGTATACATTACATTTACTATTTGTACTTTTCCACACCACTAGCTTACTTTTTTTTGTCATCTGAACCCCAGTTTAGTGACACATAAATTCAAGAATACCTACCCCTACTATTTTTAGTTCCCAATGCACAATCACACACCATTACATACATCTTTATCATCTTACTCAAACACTCATGCACACAGCACACATACATTCCAGAACACCCCAACCCATATCTTCTTTATTTTTTTCAACAGACCCTAAAGAATGCCTACCAAAAGACAACTCCGTAGAAAGCAACGCAAAATTAGAGCAAATGAAAATAAAGGTGTCCAACATAAGCATCCATCTCTAGCAGAATTTGTAAAAATAATTGAAACAAAACAGCTAATACAATCATTTAGTGAAAAACTAAAAGTTTCAAGTACAACAACTTTGCTTCCTCTATCAAAATGTAAAACAAACCAAAAAACAATTAACAGAAAATCACCTATCAGTACAGATAAAACTACTTCTTCAAATTTTAATATAGTGCAAAGTAAGCATACCAAGAAAAGTATTTTAGCCAAAATATACCGTCACAAAGTCCTTCAAAATCTTATATAAACAGGAGAGAAATCAGGTTCAAAGCTTAAAACCTATCGTAGGAAATTAATCTTAGAAGCATTGATGGACAGTGCAATTTTTCTCAAAAGAAATGTATTTATTTTACTGTTAAACAAAATGAAACCACTAACAAAACTAATAACTAAATTACAAAAAAGACTTCTCAATAAGCGAAATGTCAACAGAAAGAACTTCTTAAGTATCTGCGGAGGTGAATGGAATCACACTACGAACACAGAACCATATTTTAATGAAGAAGCGTACAAACAAAAGCAAACGAATACAATTGCCATAAATAGCAGTGGTCTAGGTTATGAAAAAGTGAATAATACCATAATGGAACAAGAAGTACTCCTTACAAAAATATGCCCTGAAAACTTAGAATGACCCCTCCATTCAACGGAATCAGAACGTCTAGTGTACAAATGGCCATGCACGTCAATGTGAAACATTCCCAAACAATGTTTCAAATCTTTACACCAATTCCTCAATAAATATGTAAAAAGCAAAGACAAAATCAAAATTAAATTACTGCAAAATATAGATACCTGTCCAGTACGCAAGTACACAGGACTACAAGAACATTCATTGGCCTGCATTACAGGACCTACTTGTAAAACCACTTTCCATGATATCAAAAGGATATCAACACATCATTCAACTATAAGAAATCTAGTCTATAAACTGTACTATGCTAAAAGTCCTGCTTTAGCACTAGCAAAGTTAAATAACATCCTTCTACATGGTACAGCAAAAGACCTACTTGAAGAAATTCACTATATCCAGAAAAAATATTTTGGAAGTGAAAGCCATTTACAGAATGAAATAGCTTTTAACCAATTAAGCAACAATTCTACACATGGCAACCTTTTGCTAAACACATACAAAAAAGAAATACTAAAATTTAAAAGTACATCAGCTGAAGTACCAAACCATGTATGTGTATGTTGCCGTAGAATTTTTTATAAGAGTAACTCAAAAACTGGACCTATCATACAAAATAGAAGACAATGAAGATTCTAAATGGTTTGAATTAGCTCTCTACCTTCTAGCAGAAAACAAATATGAAATAACTGAGCCCTTAATACTTTGCAATTATTGCACCACAAAACTTGACAACAACCAAACTCCTTCACGTTCTATCACAAATAATTTGGAATTATACCCAGTACCAAAACCTCTACAACAACTTAATTTATATGAGAGCATCATAATTCAAACAGTACACCCATTTCAAGCAATAATACCCCTTCAACCAAAAACAGAAAAATTACCTCCCTCTGAATTGGTAAAAGGCATTCGTGGAAAAGTAGTTTATTTACCATTAAATCTAAAAGAAAATGTGCATACTCTAGGAGTGCCATGTCCAATGCACCAATCTTTAATTATATTAGTAAATGGAGTACCTACAAAAGACAAAAAAATATGGCAACAGCTGGTAGATTTATATAAAGTTAGACAAGCCTTCCAATATCTTAAAGAGAATAATGAATATTACAAAGAAATGAATATTGAAGAAAACTTGAAAGATACAACTGAAATAATTCAAGAAACACAAGAAGCTGGTCAATTTGAGCTACTAGATCCTGCTACAATATCAAATACTTTAGACCAGTATACAATTCATCCTTTGCACTGTAATGACACCGTACAAGATGTACTGGAAACTTACCAAATGCGTCAAACAAAAGGATCGCCAATCAGTATATGGGAAAAAAGTATAGAAGCACGTGCTTTTCCTCTACTCTTTCCAACTGGCAAAGGAGGAAGATATGATGATAGACCTATTCAAATATCAGCTTCAGAATACCGCTCATTAAGGATGTATTCTGAAGATCCCAGATTTAGACAAAATGTGGAATACTACTCTTTGAAAGTGAACTAGCAACTTTATGTTACGGAGTTGCACACATATTAAAATCAGGATCACACTTTCAAAATATGACAGCTACACAAATATTAGAGAAAGTGCAACAAAAGGATGAGATTTTACAATCAAATATTACAAATCTATTAGCAAATATGCGTGGTACTAAAGAGTACTGGTTTCAACGTCATGGAGATGTACGTTGTATGATCAGAAACCTTGGCCCACCCACTTGGTTTGTTACATTAAGTTGTGCAGAATATGCATGGGAAGATTTACATGATTTCCTACGCATATCAAATAAAAACAAAACACACATAGATATTCTAACACCTGGAGAACTTTGTTCTTTGGATCCTGTTAATGTTTCAAGATATTTTCACCATCGCTTCATTGCTATGCTACATTTTATTTGTAATAAAACTGTTCCTCCCCTTGGAGAAGTGCAACACTTCTTTTGGAGAAAAGAATACCAAGCCAGAGGAGCACCACATATCCACATGCTTTTATGGATTAAAGATGCTCCTAAATTTGGTCAAGACAGTGGTGCCACTGTTTTACAGTTTATTGAAATATATGTCACTTGTCAAATTCCATCAGAAGCCACAAATTGTGATCTTTGTGCACAAATTTTACAATTTCAAAGACACAAATGTGGAACATATTGTCGTCGCAAATACAAAAACAAAGGCAAATACTACACCAAATGCCGATTTGGTTTCCCTAGACGAGTTACAAATACAGGTCAAGTAAACAACCTCATGTCTTCAGTTAGACATACTGTTAAAGGAAAGTCATCTAAAAATACATATTACATAAAAAGAAAAGAAGAAGAAAAATATATCAATGATTATAATGCAATCATTGCCCACTTATGGAATGCAAACATAGATGTGCAGTAAATTGCAGACAATTCTACTGCAGTTGCACGATATGTCACAGCATACTTAACTAAAGCAGAAAAGACAGAGCTCCAAGACCTCTGGAATGACCTGTCATCAGATAAAACAGTATCTCAGAAATTATACAGCTTGGGCATAAAAATGCTCACCCATAGAGAATGTGGATCTTATGAAGCAGCTGATCGTTTGACTGGTACTTCATTGTATGGTAAATCTGAAAATATAGTATGGCTAAGTCTTGGTCCAGCTAAATCTAGAAAAAGAGTTCTAAAATCATATGAAGATATAGAAACAATAGCCAAACATGATCCTAACAGCCAAGACATTTTAAAAAAACAATTTATTGGACACATACTACCCAAACAGAAGTAATACTTTGGAAAACATGTGTCTATACCAAATAGCCCAAAACTACACATACAAAAATAATATGAAACCCGATGAAAACAAAGGTAAATATAGAGTGACAGACTGTGAAGGCAGCTTAGTTAAACTCACTAAACCAAATTTAATTAATCATATCAAATTGTCATTGAAGACTCCTCAACATAAAGAAGTATATTACATGTCCCTGCTACAACTCTTCAAACCATGGAGAAAAGAAGAACAATTACTAGATAACTATCACTCATATGAGGATGCTTTCAAAGCAAATGAAAGCACTATAACTGATGTAAACTTTACACAGTACAAAACAATGTTGCACAATGAACAGCAACATGAAGAAGAACTCCAAGCTCATCTAGATAAGGATACTCCTGACAGTAGTCAACCTTCTGTAACAGGAATCCAAGAACCACTGGGAGAACCACTAATAACAAATGAGGCAGAATTAGCTATGATAGAAGTAGAAAACACCATGTGTCAGTATGAAGATAAGGAAGACTTAACTATACTACAATCAAAACTAAACAATGAGCAACGTAGCATTTTTCAAGAAGTAACAAAACAAATTGCACATGGTGTAAAACATGAAAATAAAGAATGTTCCTGCCATAATTATAAACCTATACTACTGTACGTCAGTGGTGAAGCTGGTTCTGGCAAAACATTCCTAATCAAAATTATTAGTAAGTTCCTTCAACAATTGACAAACACCAAACTGTCAGCTGTTGTCACTGCCCCCACAGGTTTAGCTGCCTACAACATCGGTGGTGTTACATTACACCGATTACTACTATTACCAGTAGAACACCAGAACAAATTAGACTATTACAAACTTTCTGCAGAAGCTGCAATGGAATTACGCAGAGTATTGAAACAAATGAAAATGCTACTAATAGATGAAGTGAGAATGGTCTCCAACCTGATGTTAGCTTTGATTCACCTCAGATTACAAGAAGTACTCAAAACAGACTATGAAGAGCTCTTTGCAGGAAAACACATTATTGTTTTTGGAGATCTGCTTCAATTAACACCAGTAAAAGGTGAACCTATTTTTAAAACATTAGGCCACAAACTCTGCCGTAAAACTGTTGGCAGCATTGGAAATGTCAACCTTTGGCAACATTTTCAATACAGAGAATTAACAGAAAACATGCGCCAATCTGCAGATCTAACTTATGCCAACATTTTAAAAAGTTTGAGAGTTGGTATACTTTCTAAAGTAGCAGAAGCAACATTGAAAACCCGGCACATTAATGCACTTTATGGCGATAATGCATGTGCTACAGATGTTATGGAACAATTAGCCCACAAAAATGTCAATTGTATGGCCTTAATGCCAACTCTTGCAAGCTGTTTCAGATTCAATGAAATCATGCTAAGTAAAGAAATGCAACCAATAATGGAAATTAGCGCCACAGACAAACTAGATGTACATGGTATGACACTACCCATGTGTGACCAAGCCACAACAAGACTAAATAATTTAGAAAAATCAATCTCAAACACAGCAGGCTTAGGAAAGATGTTAAAATTATCCTTAAATTGCAGAGTAATGCTTAAACGTAACCTTGACGTGGACCAAGGACTAGTTAATGGAGCACTGGGTACAGTTGTTGGCTTTCAAACATACCCACGTGACAACAAAATTCAGTTTGTCAATATACTCTTTGACTAACTTTCAGAAGTAAAACGGATAGGACGCTCAACAGCTAGATTCCTTCTCTTCAAAGATATGTATGTACGCAGAGAACAATTTTCTCTAACTCTTGCATACACAGTCACAATTCATAAATCACAAGGTCTTACCCTAGACAAAGCAATGATAGATATTGGTAACACAGTCTTTAAAGAAGGCATGAGCTACGTAGCACTATCACGCTTACGTACACTTGACGGTCCATTTCTAATCAACTTTGATGCAAGTAAGGTAAACGCTGATATTCCTTGCATTTTAGAATATAATAGACTTCGCTCACTATACACTCCCCATCTAAACACATATTCTGTTCCACAAAAACTAAAACGTTGTAAAAGAAAACTAAATCAAACTGAAATGCAACAGGACGTCACTGGAAATCCTCCAAAGAGAGTAAAAGAAACTAATACTCCATCAAGTACCACAAACAAAAAAGAATCAATTAGAGAAAGTAAACCAGGTACTTCGTTAAAGAAGGAAGACAAACTCCAAAAAAAGCAGTTAGATACAGAACTACCTGGACCATTTAAATTCTCAAATATAGTTGGTGTAAGTTGCTATGCAAATGTAGCAATGAATATTCTATTTCAATTACCACCAATTGTTGACAACATTTACTCACACAGTACAAACCCATTGTGTTTGCAAATGTTAGTACTTCACAGAAATGCAGCAAACAATCCTGACAACACATATAGTGTTTTTGGAATAAGACGACAATTGGACTACTGTGCTGGAATGGTGAAATTCACTATAAACTCACAGGAAGATCCACAAGAATTTCTAATGTACTTACTACAAGTACTGGAAAACAAAAACATACCTATAAATGAAATCTTTCAGATTTCATACATGTGGAAACATACATGCACTCTCTGCAACAATGTGACACAAGAAGAAATCCCCAATGAACGCTTCATATATATATCAATGCCAAATTTTGAATCCATTCCATTTCAGCAACTTGTACAAAATGCAAACCATGGTAGATTATGCTCTACCTGCAATTCAGATAATCGCTCCAGGTTAGTAATACAAACACATAGTAAATACGTAATACTAATGCTTCTACGTTACAATGCAGATGGTACCAAAAACAACTGCAAGCTGACTGGATTCACACATGGTCAAATATCACTTGGTAAGAAAACCTTCACAACAATAGGTATAATCTACCACGCAGGAGCCACAACCAATTCAGGGCACTACACTGCATACATAAAAAAGAAATGTGGATGGTTTGAATGTAATGATAGTATCATTACTCTAAAGCAGAGATTACCAGCAAATCTTACAAACGCTTATTTTGATGTTCTTAAAACCAAAATTTGATAAATAAACTGTATTTAAACCTTTAAGTAAATTTGTGTTACTAACTAACTGCTCAAAGATTCTACAACAACTAATCAGATAAATGAATACCACTAAATTAGACCAAAAAATACACAGTTAGAATATGCCAATTGGTATCTAACTGTCCCAAAATTTAACAATATCCAAATAGGTAAATGAAAACCACTACAATATATTAAAATAATAGACAGTTAGAATACGCCAATTGGTATCTAACTGCTCCAAAATGTTATAATATCAAAACAAATGAAGAATCTGTTACTGTTCCAAAAGAAATACAACAAAGCAAAGTATAAAGCATTAGCCAGAAACAACAAGTGAACACTGAAAACAAACAAACAAATAAACTGTTGCATAACAGAAAACGTTTTTTTTTAAATCCAACATGGATTTTTTTTGTCCCACAGACCCAATGATTTTAGCAACAAATACAGAAACTGAGCAAATTGCACAGTACTCTGATTTGTACTCTACTAAATATGAGGGTCGAAAAAAAATCAAAGTATATTGCTTATACAATGTAATAAGTCATTACAAAATACTAATACTAACATGCTATTTTCTTTTATCACAGAAATGAAGAAAAAAAACATGGACTCCCATTACTAGACCAAACAGTAAGTATACAATAATAAGGACAACCATAGCAGCACATCACATCCATAGTATCTAATACCTTTGTTCCTTATACATTTGTTTTTCACCCAAAGTTATAAACAAATATGAATGTGATATGATGCGGTGGTTGTTGCCAGGGCATAGAGTCTTGGGTGCATGGCCAAATGTGATGTCATCAGTGATTTCATCAATGACATTTGCGATGTCATCTTTGATGTCCTGGGTGTTAGTCTTAGCAGTGCATGGTGTTGGCGCGAGTTATTTTTCATAGCTTACCATAACTTGCTATTTTCAGGGGTCTTTCGGCTGTACATAGAACCATAAAGTCCTTTAAACAAACTTTTTTTAATATCACGCAAACAATATACAAACATGGCGTGCAAAAACCAACTTTTACAGATGGCGTTCACAGTGAAGGTCAGCTGCTTCATTTTTTTCTCGGGCCCCGGAGAGGCTCACGAAGCAGACTATAAGGTTGTATTGTGTTTTGACCTTGACAGACAGAGATTGTGATGAAAGACTTCTCTTGAAGGAGTGTTGCTAAAACGTAAGAGAAGATAAAGATGAAATTTCTGAAACGAAACCACTTTTACATATTATATCACTATGCGAAAGATCGTTGGCACATGTGGAGTCGTATTTTCGGACTGCGCCACTCGTAGACAATGGAAATTGCAATTGTACTGTAAGTAACCCTTTACATTACTTTATACCAAATATAATTACAATAGCGTAGCATTAAAGACCGCTGAAGTTGAACTTGTTCGCTGAAAGTGGCATAATGTTTTCTACCGCGTACTATCACCGCCGAATTGATCGCCTGTCGTTTAGAGGGCTCTGAAAAAGGCAGACGACAGAGAGTGGGTTAATAGAAATAACTACTCGCTGTGCCACTTTACTGTAGCCTGTCAAGTGGCACAGCGAGTACAGCGCTCGCTTTGACATCCGTGCACAGCTTGCTAACGCAAGTTCGAATCTCGGCAAGCCCAAACTCAGCCTTTCATCCTTCCATGGTTGATAAATGAGCACCACACATCGTGGTTAATAATAAGCACTGCTTAGATACCTCACAGTTCTTAGCGCTATATGAATGGGAAAATATTATTATTTTCTTATTAACATACTCTGTTGCACTATCTTCGATAGCAAATAGTTTCACGCCCTAATGAATAAAATGATGATTTTTAATGAAGATCGGCTGGTGAGACTAATTTATGTTTTTTAAAACAGGTACGTGGCCCCGTTTTGTCTATGTCACGATTTACAGACTCCAGCGGATGGGGTCTTCAACTGCCAGGTGCAAGTCCAAATATGCAACTTCATAACCCTCACCATTTTATGGGACAATCGCCAAGGACCAATATGCCCTTATGCAGTACTAGCGGCTACAAACAACATACCAACCAATACGGTGGTCTAATGGCTCGTTGTTGGAGCAACCTTCCGATTATCAGAGAGACCATTTACTGCTTTTATCATAAACCAACAGCCTATCTACCGCAAAGGAACAACGCGCGGCTCCAAATAAACTTTTGCTGATCAACAGCAGAGACAATAGCAAATCGCTGAATATTCACTAAACATTTCATGTGAAATAAATGTACTTTACCAAGTGTACAATCCTGCTGTTTACTTTTAAACCACAGTTTCATATTCCGAATTGTGGCTGATCTAACACTCTCTGTACCGCAAAGGAACATTGCGTGTCTCAACATGAACTTTTGCGGATCGACAACAAAGACAAATGCAAATTGCTGAATATTCTCTAAACATTTGATGTCAAATAAAGGTACTTTACAACATTTACAATCTTGCTCTTTGCTTTTAAATCACAGTTTCATATTCTGAATTGTGGCGCGCTGTGTATGTGTGTTGTCTTCCGGGTTCTGTGTAAAGTCGCGTAGTACTGGAGACGACTGGGCGCGTTTCATTACGCACCCTGTAACATCACGGAGAGAGGCGGGGAATATGAATGCTTTGATAATATCAGGCTTAGTGGCGGGAGATATGATTTAGTGTCGCAAAAGCAAGTCAGCCAGGTCAATAGCGCCAGTCATAGGATTATCACATAATGTCGACGCACACCAGCCGGATTTATCGTTTCTTTAGTGGACAAAAAGTCGGTTGACGCCCCTAGGAAATTGTACTATTAGCGGACAAAAGGAGTGCTCTTAAAACACTTTCACCCTGACAATGAACAATACAAACAACGTTCTCAGAACAACCCCATTTTGTGTAATTGCAACCATTTCGGGACACTGCGAGTGTTCTTAGAACACATTCAACTAGACATATTACAATACGGACAGCGTCCTGAGGACACCCCCAGTTTGTGTATTTACGAACAATTAAGTACACCGCAAGTGTTCATAGCTCATTTTTACCTTCCTTGCGAACAAAAATGACACATACTCCGTCCTCTAAACACCCCACCATTTAGTTTATTTACAAAATGTCAGAACAGCCCTGTTCTCAGCGGACAAATCGAACGCAACAAAAACGTCTAGCACATAAAAAAACAAAGCATTGAACCTATCTCATACTCCCCCACCCTCCCCAAACACTCTTACACACCAACACACGGCACTAAATACAACTTTTTATCCACGTTTCACTGCGCTGTACGCGGTCGACTGCGAATACAAGATGGCGGGCGCCACAGAAAATCTGACGCGCTTCACGCCCCTTGCCGTCCAATCAGCGAACACGTTGCATGTCCGCGGACATGACGCAAGCCCATGGGCCAATCGGGGTGCTGTCCGCGTAGCGAACAGGGAAGTCCGTCCGCGAAGCGAACGCAGATATCACTAATTTTTTTGCCTTACATTTTAGTCATTTTTAAAAAAACTACTGGACATATTTACACCAAATTTACAAAAGCACACTTTTGGGACCAGGCCGCCGCTCCAGCCGCAAATTTGGTGTAAATCCGTCCAGCGGTTCGGGCTGTAGCCGTGCGCAAAGTTTTTTCCCATTCAGTCTATGGGGAAAAAAAAAGTTTTGGGACCCCCCCTATAACTTTGCCCCCCCTGGACGAATCCTCAACAAACTTTGCAAAAACATTCAGAGTGGGCCATATACTTTTTTTGCAAAGTTTGGTGAGGATCCGTCCAGGGAGAGTGAAGTTATAAGCCACCCAAAAAGTGCTCTTCCTATGGCAACAGCAACTTAACCATAACTACATGGCCACTACCATGGCCATGTAATATATATATATATATATATAATCTTTGTGGCTCTGATTCAGATCAGGCAAGGTGAGTGGCACTCTCCAAAACCATTTGGTGAAGAAATGTCTGGATACAACAAAAGTTCATTTGAAGAAAATTACTATTTCTTTATTTGAGCTAACAACTCGGAAATTAAAGTTTAAAAGCCATCAGAATATGGCACTCCCATAGTGCAGTAAAGAAAATCGCGTTTTGGGCATTAACATGTTTCGCGGCAAAACTCACCCCTTGTTCACAACTCAATATATATATTCAGTGAAAAAACTTTGTTAAAGGGACGTTATGGTTTTAAGTAAAATCGAATAAAACCCCAGAAATCCGCAAGTTATGGTAAGCTAAGCAACCATAACTCACGCCACCACCATGCACTGCTAAGACTAATACGCATGACATGTTTTTCGGTTTTACTTAAAACCTTAACGTCCCTTTAACAACGTTTTTTCACTGAATTTCATAGGTTTTTAGTAGCGCAACTTAACCATAACGACCCTTTAACAAAGTTTTTTCACTGAATTTCATAGGTTTTTAGTAGCGTAACTTAAACATAACATCCTCTTAACAAAGATTTCTTTACTGCTTATAGATATAGATATCATGAATTTGAAAGGTTTTTAGTAGGATACCCTTAGTTTATATACATGTGCCATACAACATATTGAACCCCCTGTCCTACGCTAGTGGTTCTGATGTCCGCGGACCATGCGCATGTCCACAGACAGACTCGGCCAACATCAACACTATCCAAAAACTCAGGGGGTATCTTAAATTGTTGTATCATGCAATAAACACACTAAACATGGTCAAACACCAGCATATTAATAAATTACATTAAAAAAGAAAAAAAACTGCAAACTGCATATATGTAACACACCAACAGTCCAATTACATAGTTTAGAAACGTAATGGGACATACCAAAAAAAGTCATATACCTCCAACTCAATTACCTCACTAATGCTTTATTCAGAAACTACACAACAAATATCAACAGCACACATACATAGCAGTAAGAGGAAAACTAAAAACAAACTATTAAGTACACTGTATTAATTCCTATATTTATAAACTTTCTGTAGTACAATACACTCTAAAATAATGTTTCTTTTTTTTTTACACTGAAATGTCTAGTACTTTGGAAGAACACTTTCTCAGGACGAAATTAGTGAAAACAGTGATACTAAGGGTAGACACTGCACTTTTATAAATAAGCCAATTAATAAACATTATTTTATGTGTACCTAACACATTTGTTTTTTTTAACAGAACATACAGAAAATAAGAATAATACTAACACAGACACTTCGGAAAATTATCTGCAGCATTTAGAGCAAGAAATTGATCAATTAATGACTAATTTCAAGTTGAAGAACTTTGTAGAAAACCATATCATGGAAAACATTAAATATCACTGCCCCACATGCACCTGTACCCCTTCTCCATGTCCCAGCCAACCATCCCCAAAAAATCCCCATCACCAAAAACGTTATGATGAGACTTCCACCCCTTCCTCCCCTACCATCCAAAATGTAGAAAACCCTAATTCCCCTGTATTTGTCTCAATTTCTGCTTCCCCCTCTCTTTCATAATTTTTATATTTTTGTACAATAATAAAATATTATGTATGCTGTTACTATATTCCTCTGTTTTTTTTTTTTAGAGGCTGTTAGGGTGTCCGCGGATGACGCAGCTGTCAAAGATGTCTGCAATTAACCAAAATGGGGGGTGTCCTATGACACTATTCCTGTCTGCACTGTTCGCAAGCAAAATCTGTCCGCATATTCGCTGTTATTGAAAATCATGTGTCCTAAGAACATCCTCCCTGTTCACATTGTCCGCAATCAGAGTGAAGATGTCCGTAGAACACATATCCCATCCAGATGTCCGCAAAGTTGTGATGCACATTAAATTAGTTCGGGGATCTGAACACTCTCCATAGAACACCTGTACGCATGCATATCCCACCCTCGGTCTGTAACTGTCTGCCGCACGTGTGTTGCATTTTTAATAAGTTTGGGGATGCAAACACTGTCCGTAGAACACCCGCACACATGTGTACAACTGACCCCGTGCATTTGCTGTCCTACAGACACCCATCCCATTCGCAAACGTGTTTGTGATGTCATCATGTAACCGCACCCACGGTAAACGTGGGTCCTTGTTTGCAAACACAGTCTGGACCCCCAGACACCAAAAAAGTGCTTTTATGAGCAATCCAAGGTATTTTCCTGTGATATTTCACGCTTGCACATGCCCCAGCCCATGTCCCTAGTGATCTGCATACTTTTTTGAAGTTTTTGAACACTTTATCGTGTTTGAAGTGTTCACGGACAACGCGGGTGTCCGCGAAGTGCGCACCAGCACCCGTATAAAAGGCCACACCCCAGAGGTCCTCCTTATTCTGTTTTTGGATTTCCAAGACAGAGCACTGCCTCTTTGGCTTATATTGACATTCAATGTCATTGCTTTATATTGGTGCAGGTTCCTGCTGTTCCTGATTTGTGGTCGCTGATTTCCATAATCTTCCGATGGCATCCCAAGGTGCTCCTGCTATTACTGTCTCCGCTTCAGCAACACACCCACCCCCTCCACCACCAATACCTTCCCAAGGGCCTGGAGAGGGGAACAGGCATGGGGATGCAGAGGAGGATGAAGAGCATGACAAGGATGAGGTAGTGGAAGTCCCTACTCCTAGCAGCCACTGTGAATCTTGGGTGTTGAGGTTGTTTACCACTCTTGAAAGAGTACCGAAATGCTCATGCAAACAATGTGCGCTACACTGAGTGACAGTTGGTGCTGAGTCGTGGCAAACCAGGTTTGTACAGTTACGGTACTACTGCCATGAAGCAACACCTAAGGTCATTCCACACTGGTGCTAGTCGTATGGGTTGTCCCCTGGGATAAACGTAGTAGGTTGAGTTTCTCTGCAGCATCTTCCGTTTCTGCTCCTGCCACCACAAGAGGCACTCCTGTGGGGCGGCGCATTCCTTCAGCTGCCTCGCAGGCCATACGCAACAGAGTAAACCCTTACCTTTCCAGGGTCACAGTATTGTGTATGTACTGCGATGCTGTACTCTGAAGGGTGGTGACCCTTTGAAGTGCTTTTGAGGCTGCGGTCCAGGAGCATGAGAAGGACTGCTCACTACCTGATTAAGGCCCACCCTACATCTTCCTCTCTCCATCTGCCCTTTCTTATCCCTGTGGTTGGTGCCCCTTCCTTACCCTCCCTTCCCTTCCTTTCCTTGTGTGTCTTGTTAAAGAAAACAAAAAAATACAAAACAAAAAAACAAAAAATAAGGCTCTTTTTGGAGCCACCTTTCACAGTTTAAAAATAGAAGTGCCAATGAAATGCTGCAGGGCCCTGTGCATTTTTAAAAGTCTGTGGACAGTCAGCGGACATTTAAAATGTTTGGGGTGCTGCTCTATCAAAACCATTGCGCTCTTCTCCGGGAGGAAGTGGTGGCTCTGAAAAGATCTTTTTTGTTGTGTTTTTTTTTGTTTCAAATACTTCAAGTGGTCAACACCTACTGTAAAAAGGATTGCTATAATTCCAAAAAGGGTTGCAATGCATTTTGTATATTTCGGAGAAAAATCTGATTGCCAGCATAAGTAAGATGTACTCCATCTCTGCGAAAAACGTGTGTACTATGAAACATAATATTTTCATTGTGGAAAGAAAACATGCCAACATCTTTTAAAAAGGCACAAACAGCCTTGTTGACATTACGCCTCGCTTTCTCCATTTGTGGACCAAATGAAGAAGAACGCAGCCACATTTGTATCTGCGCAATACGAGAAAAAATTACCCGGGAGTTTGGAAACATGTCCATGACTTTCCTAAATTCTTCTTTCATTGCAAATTGCAAGGAGATTCCAGAGACATGTCCTAAACTGTTCCCGCCACAATGAATAATAACAATGTCTGGATGATGCTGTGTCACCAAAGTAGCACAAAGAGGGACCAAATCCAGCCACTTCATTCCATGGACTCTATTCCAGTGCACATCCACATAAGGGAATCCAAGATGTGCAGCCAATCCACAGTGAACTGCATGCAATTCCAACCAATTTATCCACGAGTCACCCAAAATGCAGACAATCTGCCTTCTGAAAGACACAGCCATAGCTATCTGCTCTCCTCTCAGAAACAGACTTTCTGCCAAAGTCTCTCGTTACACATCACACCCAGTAAACCTTATTGACCAAACCCTTGCCATGCGCAGTCTCATTTGCATGCCTCTCAGCCTCAAAATCTCTGTATGTAATACGCGCTGTCCGCAGACAACCACAGTGTCAGTGGACAAATCGTAAAGTCTGAGAGTGGGGAATGAAAATTTAAATAGTGTACCCCACTTCCCCTTTGAGATTGGCTTTGAAAAGAGCCTTTTTATTTTGTTTTTTTAGAACGTGCTTATAAAAAACAGCTTTCATTTTATTATTTTTGTTCACTTTATTTCTTCCTGATGTCTTCACATTATCCTCTGTAAAGCACTCCTTATATTTTGAAATAACATAGCATTTCCCAAAATGGATAAAGAAATGCCATTTGCTTTAAAATAGTCACCATTAAAAAATCAATATTGTCATTGTTACATGACAACATTCCACTTCTCAACAAGAAAGCAGACATCACTCTATTCACCAAACATCTTGCAAAATTTTGCTGGGGATAGAAAACATTAGAATTATCCCATAGTACACTAGGCAATATTTCAGAAAAAAACAACTTTCCGATTGGAACAACCTCCATCACTGCCTGCACCAAGCTTTCAAGGGTACTCAACAAACTAGGAGCACTGATGTATCCCAAATGGACACCACCCCAATGCAGTACCACTACATCTGGACTGTTCCCCATGCAGAAAGTTTACAAGCTCCAACCACTGCCTGCATATTGCAACCAGGCACAGTGGACCAGAACATCTCTACTCCTTCAAAACCAAAACTGGCAGCCTTATGTTTAAACATAGCATGCCTATCCAATCATCTACAAATAAATCTCCAACAACATACACCCTCACTTTCTTCACCTCTGCCATATTCACTACACACACACACCCTCTCTTCCCGCAAATAACAACTTCAACACCTGATTGGCTAATCCATTCAGTCCCCTTTCCATGCTGGATTTGCTGAGAAACCCCAGATGTGGGGGGGGGGGCGCTGTTGAGCAGCCCAAGTAATGGCTGCCTAGCTTTTGAGCTCCGTCGACTGCCAGCCTTTATCTTGAAATATGGCCACCCATTCCAATGAACCCCTGGCCATCACTTCACCAGCCGATAGCTGATACCCTGCTGTGTGCCCATGTGTAATTTGGAGGGGAGTCGTAGCTGGGGGCCCCTGCTGTGGCCGCCAGCAATTTGGCTTGCTGTGCGGCCGGTGCCACATGGGCTCATGGTGCAGCTGGATGCTGCCATGTCTGTCTGGCCCTGCGGCGGTCTCCCGCCGGGCTGCAGCGGAGTGCGATAACCTGCCTGTCTGTGCCCGCGGCCCCTGTGGAACTCACCACTGACCCACATTGCCTGGCGGGTGGCCTGATTGTGCCATCTGCACCTGCTGGGGCAGCGCCGGGGGGGCCCTGAGGCCCGCAGAAATCCTGCACCTGGCAGCACCTCGGTGCGAGGTGGGCTGCTCTGCACTGCGTTCCTGCCTCTTCTGCTGTTAGACTGGACAGTCTTGGCAAGCTGCGGCATCTCGTGGAGATATCAGAGCCTCTCACCTCCATTACAATGGCAGCGGCCGACCTGGGACTCAGCAGGTGGGAGCCGACCCGGATGTCGCGCGGCTGCCTGCCCTGCCCACCACTACTACCATAGTGCTGCCTGGACACAGGGTGAGCTGCTGCCGAACGGCTTCCTTCCTGCTCCCCCCACGATCCTCCACACTGACTGTTGCCACCCATGGGGGACAAGAGAGCGGACTTCGCGGGCCGCGGTGCGACCGCCCTTCTAGGACGCCATCACTGAGGGCCCTCATCATGGACAGGGGGGTTCGTTGGCTTCCTGATGGATACCACATGCGGTACGGGTGCAGCCACCCTGAAGGCTGAAAGGTGGGTGGCTGGGGGCCCGCACATGACCTGATGCCTGTTTCCTGCCTGTCTGTACCCCTGGGCCCCCGGTAGCCCTGACACCTCCCCATATAGCTCCCGCCATTAGGCCCAAGGCACCTCATCACCCATTGAGCCCGGGGGGGTGTACTTTGCACTGGTGTGTGAGGGGCTGAGCCCTGGTGGAACTGCTCACATACCTCACTCCTTACATGCAGCTTCTTATTGAGACATCACAAACCACGGGGCACCTTGCTGGACAGGTGGTGGGAACATGATCACCCATACTCCTCCTCCGACTGTTCCCATCTATGCCATCATCGCTGGTGCCGCAACCCGTGGCCAAGGCTGCAATGCCACGCTGAAATATCCATTCCTCTGACCGGAAAGCTCATAACCTGTGCACCAACTCTGCTGGCCTACCACAGTGCATCCGAACCTCCACAGTGGTACGCTCTCCACTACTACTACAGCTTTACAATATTCCTGGGCCCTCATGCGCCTGGCTGCCCTACAACTACACCTGCATACCAACCTTGGGCGGATACCACACATCTGACTACATTGCCATGTCTAAAAGATTCCGGGGCGCCAGTAAAACGATAGCTATGGATAAGTTTGCTAAAGCGACACCTAAATCAGACCAGGGCCACACATCATCCAATCAAGATGAACCTACCTCTCCCCCACTGGCCCCAGCACCTGATCTTATGGCAATACTGGAATCTATGACCAAGAATGTTGCTTCATTTCACGAGAAGTTAGATGATATTAATGCCAATGTTGTGTCACTCAAATCCCAAGTAGACCACACCGGCACCAGGATCACGGAGGCAGAAGCACAAATCAGTGTCATTGAAGATAGTATACACACCCTCCAAGACGCAGTCAGTTTTCTTTGCCGGGATACGAAGATGGTTAAGGCCAAATGCGACGACCTGGAATCGAGATTGTACATGAACAACATACGTATAATTGGTGTTCCCGAAAAAATGCTCTCAAGGGCCTCATGGAATTGGCGGATGAAGATCTGTTAAAAGAGCTGCTTGACAACCCAGCCCTTTCACCCTTCTTCACGATAGAGCAAGCTCACCAAGCCTTGTCGTCATGCCCTGCACCCAGAGACTTTCCCAGGCCTGTTATCGCTAAAATACTCAATTATAGAGACATAGATCTTATCCTCCGGCTGTCCCGTGAGAAGGGGGAACTGTGCTTGGGCTCCCAGACAATCAGAATCTTCCCTGACTTCTCAATGGGGGTACAGCAGGAAAGGCGCCAGTTCCTTGGGGTCAAGAAGATGCTGCGAGAATGGAGCATCCCCTATGTAATGCTGTTTCCGGCACAGCTGAAGTTCACATTTAAGGGGAAACTCTACTTTTTCATGGTTCCCGACGAGGCAGTGAAGTTCATAGAAGCACAGATACCGCTCAACATCCCTCCTCAAGACTACATGGACATGGATAATGACTGAGACTCCCCTCAATTGCCCCTAATTCTCCAATAATCTATCAATTAACATTCATCAGCATCTGGTATACTAGTTCCTTCCCATGGACGCACGTAGCGTCTTTTCACTTGTCTTGCTATGCCGTATAGGCCGACTCTGAAGCCGCCTTGCAGCACCCATCTCAGTCATGAAGAGACACTAGCTCATACTCCTATACATCTCGTCATTCTCTGGCTGGGCTGATCGAAGCTGCTGGGCCAAGACTTCTCATGTAACGACTCCATCCGCTGGCCCACATGGCCGTTGAAGGGAAAACTACGTTCCAAAGACCTACAGAGCCAAACTTACGTACCCTTGCAGTACTTCACTACTCTTCTTTGTTTTTTTTGGTTGGCAACAGCGTACCCCACTGCAGTTGCAAAACTATGTTGGAAGTTTTGTTTGGTGTGGGCCCCCGTTGGGCCAAAAGCGCGGTATGTCCATGTAGGGATCGGCCTGCTGGCGCCCATCTTTGGGTGATTGTTGGGAATGGGCGGTAAAGGGAGGGTAAGGATGCCGCTGGCCATAATTGGACGCTGAGGAAGGGGGGAGGTAGGGTTCTGGGAAGTTATGTTGGAAAAGGCAGAGGCAGACCAGCAGATTACGCTAAATTGGAGCGTCTTAAAAGTAGCTACACAAACTGAAAATGCATGCCATGACAGGTGATCTGTGATGTGCCCTAGACAAGTGAAATGCCCACTACCATAATGTCCTGGAATGTCCGGGGATTGAGTAACCACACCAAGGCCCGTAAAATTATGGACTATGTCAATAGACACTGTAGCAAAATACTGCTGCTGCAAGAAACGCACTCCACGGGCCGCCTGGCGGGGAGCATGGCACCATCATGGGGACCTAACAGATATTTCACTTCAAATTCCACACAGGCAAGAGGCGTACTGATACTGATCCGCAATTCCATTAAATTCATACTACACAAGAGCTACATAGATCCCGATGGTAGATCTGTTGTATTACACTGTACCATAGTAAACAGGAAGTACCTTCTCATGAACACCTACAGCCCCAATCTAGATACCCCTGAGTTTGTGGACACTGTGGCTGCTATACTGCTGGGCTACATGGGAATCCAGATCATATGGGGGGAGACATGAACCTTATACTGGACCCTAACCTGGACAGGACCGGGACCGCCTTCAGGTCTTTGTCTGGCGCCACACGTAGACTACATAGTAACAGTGCAACACTTAAAATCCTAGACGCTTGGAGGACACTGCATCCTAAACGGTGCAAATATACCCATTACTCCTCTGTCCATGTTAGTTCCTCCAGAATTGACCTGTTCCTAGTGTCGAGTGAAGTGATGGGCTGGGTGGAGGGAGCACAGATATTGACTCGCACATTTTCTGACCATGCCCCAATTACCCCATCGGTAGAACTGGCAACACCAGTCCCGACATTCAGCATGTGGTTCTTCAAATCCACGGCCCTCAGGGACATTGTGTTCAAGGCGGAGATATTAGCCGATATTGAGTCCTTTTTTGAGTACAACACCCCCCAGGTTACCTCCATTGGTGTCCGGTGGGATGCCTTCAAAGCATATATCAGGTGGATGTCTATATTCAGAGAAGCGGGAGTGCTAAAAAAGATAAGAGCCACCCTCAGTCGCTTCGGAAACCAGATTGCACGAGTTGGAACAGGAATGCTCGACTGCGGCTGACCCCGCCAAACTTGCTCTAATTAGCGAGGAACTCCAGATATTCAGCACACATGCCACCAGAGAAGTCCAAAACTTTAGCCGCCCACAGGCTGCTCGTAAATATGGGGAGGGTGATAGACCCAGGAAAACACTAGCAACTTTCATAGGGAATGGGGTCAGGCCCAGATCAACTCTATTAAGGATAAACAAGGCATCTCACAGTGGTCGGACCAACAGATATTGGATATATTTACCGATTTCTACATGACCCTATATTCCCAAACCCCTGAACACAATGAACAGCATATGCGGGACCTCTTAGATTAGATACCCACAACATGCATCTCCTCCTCGACCAGAGACCAGCTGGACTCCCCGATCATTCTGAACGAGATAGTCAGGGCCATCTCGGACCTCCCTATAGGTAAAGCACCGGGTCCTGACGGACTCACGGTTGAATTCTACCATGAACACATAGCCATACTAGCCTCTAATTATTGGAAGTCTGGGATGAATTGCTCTGAGTGTCTGTCCTCCCTCCTTCTTTGCATGAAGCCGTTAAAACAGTGTTTCGAAAGCCTGGCAAGCCCAGCAATGAATGAGGTTCCTACAGGCCCCTATCCCTTATGAACTTAGACATTAAGATCTTTGCCAAGGTGAAAGCGAACCGTTTCCTCCCGATCATTACGCATCTGGTCCATGAAGATCAAGCAGGCTTTGTACCAGGGAGATCCACTTCCCATAGCATTAGGCAGCTATTTAATGTAATGGCCCAAATTGACCAGGACGCACATGCAATTGCGGTCACACTCGACGCTCAGAAAGCGTTTGATATGGTATCATGGAAGTATATGTGGCTGGTGTTGGAGACAATAGGCATCTGCCCCAATATGATTGGATCCATTAAACTATTATACACCTCCCCAGTGGCTAGGTTTCGGGCTAACTCCCATATGTCCACTCTGTTCACACTCTTCAGAAGCACCCGACAGGGTTGCCCATTCTCCCCGATGCTCTTTGCACTAATGATAGAGCCTATGGCGGACCACATCAGAGCACGCCATTCCCACAGGGGGATAAGACTAAAGGACACCCCGGAAATTATATCCCTTTATGCAGATGATGTATTACTATACATTAGGGACCCTGCCACCCATCTTGACCCCATACTATGAGATATCACACGCATAGGCACCCTTTCATGATTCACAATCAATTACTCCAAATCAGAGATCTTTCCACTCACTAACTCTACCCAACAACCAGTCACCGAATACCCTCTTGCTGGTCCCCCAGTGGAATCAGATACTAAACCCTAACCAAGACCCCCTGCTTGCAGACAACTACATGGCCGCAGCACAGCTGGCCGAGATGAAAATGGCTCAGTGGCTCTCTCTTCCACTGTCATTTGCTGGGAAGCTCTCTCTCATCAAGATGGTCCTACTCCCCAAGTTGTTATACACTTTCAGTAAAATACCCATATGGCCCGGGGGGAAATACTTCACAAAACTACACAAATCATTTGCACAGTTCCTATGGCACTCCAGTGCGGTGCACAAGAAATTGTCTGATATGACGCTCCCACATGAGAAAGGGAGTTTTGCCGCCCCTGACCTTATATCTTACTGGACAGCTGCACAGGCCCAGTACGCCACTCACTGGTGCCCTGGCTCCCCAACCTGCCCACATATTAAGCTTGAAATCCTGGCAGCTACCGGAGTTAACATAATGACCCTCATATTACATCAGCACTATGTACCCGATTCTCCCATCGACCCTATCGGAACCACCTTACGTGCCTGGAATCGACTACTACATACAACAGCGGAACCCCCTCCTTATTATAAATGGCTTCCTGTGTGGGCTTTCCCTGGGCTGGAGCCTACACATGATCCTGCTCTGGTTCGGCACTGGGGGACTTGAGGCTACCAGGCACTAACAGACTTCTACCCCAATGGCAGGTTTATTGACCCACAGACATGGAAGCCGGGCCACTCTGGGTCTGCGCTGGAGACCCTGCAATATTATAGGCTCCGGGCTGCATCCCACGCCACATGCTCCACTTTTCCTAATGAACCCCCTGACCCTCCAGCGATTGCATGCATTGCTAATTCGGGCAGCGCCCGCGCCGTCGTCTCCTCCTTATATAAGATGTTACTGGAGGGCGCCCCGGTCCAGGTTTCCAGGGCATGCAGCGAATGGGTCGAGGAACTGGGCTTTGAGATCTCCAACCAGTTGTGGGAGAAAATGTGCTCACATACCAACATAGTTTCCCTCAACTTCCGCTATCGAGCTATGCAGTATAAACTACTGAACAGGTTGTACTACACCCCTCTCAGGATTTCTAAGTTTGCCCACACCACTACACATTCCTGTCCCCGCTGCAAGGCGGAGAAAGCTGATCATTTACATATGTTTTGGACTTGCCATGAACTGGGGGAATTCGGAGGCAGAATCCTAGAGACACTTGCCGAAGAAATTGACACTACAATTGACCCTGCCCCACTGGGGATCTTGTTTGGGGTGTGGAAAACCGACAATATCAAACACATGGCTAAATTCCTAAATATAAGCTGCACAGTGGCCAAGAAATGCATACTTCGAAGCTGGAAGAGCCCCTCTCATCCAACATTTCAGGAGTGGTTAAGCTTGCTCACATGGCCTCGAAACTGCGAAGAAGAGTACCTTACTATGCTCCCTACCCATTCCCGCCCCAAGGACATATGGTCCACATTCAACAGCTACCTTAATAATCAAGAGGAGAGAACATCTGAGAGTGGCTCATCTCCGGCCCCGTTGGAAAGTACTTGAACACCATGAAATATCATATTTTGTTGCTTCCCCACGTGTTATACTATTGCTTTTGCAGTTACTGCACTACCATTCATGTGTATATTGAATGCATCATTCACTTTAATATGTGTTTGTTGTAAACCTCTGCCAACAAAAATAAAAGGTTAAAAAAAAAGAAACCTCAGATGTGGCATGCCCTGTCCGCGAACAGCCGTGGTGTCCACGGAACGCGTAACACTGCGGCAGCCCGTCTACCCTTTCCACTTCACTCTCTGCACCATTCCCTCATTTGCTACTGTTAAGAAGTCACACAACCATCTGCCAATCACATCCAATAACTCTACATCTAACTCCATCATCACAGTTCAGCACTTTAGATGTACTGTTCCTAACTCTGAGTACAAGTCTCCTGTCATTGGAAAGCACCTACTGCAAAAACTACTGTAAAACTCTCCAACATTTCTGCTTACAGATTCATGCACATCCACATGCATGAACACAAACTACAAGTATGAATATTTTGTTCACAGTACATGTACAGCTCATGTATAAATACATATGAACAGGATAACTGCCACTTACCCTGTATAACCTGCAAAAAAGATTACTGTCATTTATCCAATCTGCTATGATCAAGTGTCACTTGCAAAGCTATGTGCTATCCACATTTTCATTTACTCATGTTACTAATTGTAATGTGCAAACTGTTATTCTCTTCATTCATTCTGTCATTTGTATAACCACTGCCACCTATTTATCGACATTTCAAGCATAATAACTGTTCATGCATTATCTTGCATAGGATGTAAATACAATTATTTTTCTGTACATTCTGGCCATTTTACATACAATCGATCATTTGAACTTGCTTTAGAAATTATTACAATAGTAATCAAACACAGCACACAGAGCTTTCTATCAAAGTGTGATTTCATGTCAAAAGATGGGAGAAATAATAGTATGATTGTAAATGGCAAGAATCATATTTAAATGCAATCAATCTACGGTTTCCTGTTCTGTGTTGTGATAAGGGTAAATGAAAACTTGGAAAACACACACCATTAAAGTAACACTTGATCATAGCAGATGAGAGAAATAACAACAGGACATATTTACTACTTGTCCAGGGTAAGTAGCAGGTACCTTGCATTGTAAATACATGCATTGAATGCTTTTCACCAGAGTTCCTGCCATTTACCCTGTATAAGTAGCAAGAAAAGAATACTGTTATTTCTCCTATCTCCGAACATCAAATAACACTGCCTTAAAAAGCCAAGTGTGCTCATTCTGCTTACTATTGTAATAATTTCTAAGGCAAGTTCAACTGACAGATTCTAAGTAAAATATCCTGAATGCACATAGACAAAGGAAACAGCATGTACACACTATGCACAATTAAAATAAAGCACTATTACTGCACAAACAAACAAATACATGTTTACATTAGCAACACTGCTATTAAAACACATATTTACTAACTTCTTTCTTTCACAATTGCAGTGAAGACTACTCTCCTGAAAAACAGCATTACAAAACAAACCTCAGAAGAAACCTACTCCTTTTTGCATCCAGAAAAGTAAGTACACTACTGACATAATGTTCTAACTGTTACTCAAACACTGTAGAATTCTAGTACTGTAAACCAAAAATGGTAATAACCCTGCAGCATTAAATTTAGTATTACTGTTTGCACCTCAGCAGTTGCACACTTTGTATTGTCACCTGAACATCAGTATAGTAACACACAACTATGAGAATAGTCTTCCCAACCTGAAGTAACAACCCATTCCACAATCACACACCTCTACATACATGCCTACCATCATAATCAGACACTCATGCACAATGCACACATACATTGCACGAGGTCCCAACCTACACTTTCTTTTTTTCACCAACATACCCCAAAGAATGTTTACCAAAAAGCAACTCTGTAGAAAACAATGCCGAAGTAGAGCAATTCAAAATAAAAGTCTACAAAACAAGCATCCACCTCTAACGGAATGTATACAAAAAGTTCAAACAAAACAGCTAATACGGTCAGTAAGCGAAACAAAAGCAGCTTCCAGTAAAGAAACTTTGCCTCCTCATTCAAAATGTAAAACTAAACAGAAAGTTATTAAAAAGACTGCAGATAGCATTAGTGCTAACACTGCACCTATACATCTTGATGTAGCCACAAGTAAACCTACCAAAAAAATTATTTTACAAAAAATATTCCGCCACAGAGTCCTTCAGAACCTTATAAAAACAGGAGAGAAATCATGCTCAACACTTATGAATCCTGGAAGCTCTCATAGACAGTGCAATCCTTCTCAAAAGGAAATGATTTATTTTAGTTTTAAACAGAACGAAACTAATAACAAAACTAAGTACTAAACTACAACAAGGACTTCTGAACAAACGGAATATCAACAAAGATAGCTTTGCAAACATCTGTGGAGGTGAGTGGACTCACACCACCTGCACAGAACCATATTGCAATGAAGAAGCATACAAACAAAACCAAACAAACCCATACATAGCAGTGGACGAGGGTATGAAAAAGTTAATAATACCATAATGGAACAAGAAACATTGCTAACAAAAATATCCCCAGCAAACTTAGTATCAACTTTCCATTCCAGTCCACCAATGCGTGCAGTCTACAAATGGCCATGCACATCAAAATCTTTCACATCTTTACGCCACTTCCTCAATCAGTATGTGAAAGGAAAAGACAAATTGAAAATAAAACTATTACAAACTATGGACTCCTGTCTAGTGTGAAAATACACAGGACTACAAGGACATTCATTAGCCTGCATTTCTGGACCTGGAAACAAAAGCACCCTCCACCATATCAAAAGAATAGCAACACACCATTCAATTGTCAGAAATCTCATTCATAAACTGTACTATGGAAAAAGTCCTGCTTTAGCACTGGCCAATTTAAATAGAAATATTTTATATGGTGCAGCCAAAGAACTACTCGAAGAAATAGAGCACATCCAGAGAAAATATTTCGGAACTGAAAGCCACTTGCAAAATCCAATAGCTTTAGAATAGACTAGCAACAACTTTACAGATGGCAACCTTCTAGTACACACATACAAAAAAGAAATACTAAAGTGTAAAGTACATCTGCTGAAGTACCAAACCATGTATGTGTGTGTTGCTGCTGGACTTTTTATAAGAATAGCACAAAACCTGTATACATGATGTACAAAACAGAAGACAATGAAGATTCCAGGTGGTTCCAATTAGCTCCCTACCTTTTAGCAGAAAACAAATACGAAATTACCAACCACTTAATACTTTACAGTTACTGCACTGCAAAACTTGACAACAACTGAATACCTTCACGTGCTATCACGAATAACTTGGAATTATTCCCACTACCAAAACGACTGCAACAATTTAACTTGTATGAGAGAATCATAATGCAAACAGTGCATCCATTTCCAGCAATTATACGCGTTCAACCAAAAACAGCAAAACTACCTCCCTCTGAATTACTGAAAGGCATTTGTGGCAAAATAGTTTATTTGCCATTGGATCTCAAAGAAAATGTACACCCTCTGGGAGTGCAACGTCCAATAGATCAATCTTTGATTATCTTAGTAAATGGCATACCTACAAAGGGACAAAATAAATTGGCAACAACCCGTGGACTTATATAAAGTTAGAGAACCCTGCAATATCTAAAAGAATACAATGAATACTACAAAGAAATAAATATTGAAGAAAGCCTGAGGGAAACCACTGAAATAATACAAGACTCATCTGGAACTGTCCAATTTCAACTTGTAGATCCTACTACAGAATCCAATATTTTATACCATTATACAATTCACCCATTACACTCTAAAGACACCATAGATAATGCACTGGAAACTTACCAAATGCGAGAAGCAAAAGGATCTCCAATAAGAATATGGGAAAAAAGTAAAGAAGCACAAGCCTTTCCTCTACTCTTTCCTACTGGAAAAGGAGGAAGGTACGATGAAAGACCCACACAAATAACAGGATCAGAATACCGCTCTTTACAAATGTATTCATAAGACCCCAGATTCAGACAAAACGCGGAATACATATTCCACCTTCTCTTTGAAAGTGAACTAGCAACTCTATGCTACGGAGTTGCACACACATTAAAATCAGGTACCAATTTTCATAATATGTCAGCTACGCAATTACTACAAAAAGCTCAAGAAAAAGATGAAGTTTTACAGTCAAGCATTAAAAATCTTTTAGCAAATATGCGTGGTACAATAGAATACTCATTCCAACGTCATGCAGATGTACGCTGTATGATAAGAAACCTTGGCCCAGCCACTTGGTTTGTGACATTAAGTTGTGCAGCATATGCATGGGAAGACTTACATGATTTCCTATGCATAACAAAAAAAACCAAAACAAATATAGATATAAAACCAGCAGGAGAACTCTGCTCTCTAGATCCTGTAAATGTATCAAGATATTTCCATCATCGCTTCATTGCTGTGCTACACTTCATTTGTAATAAAACATTGCCTCCCCTCAGAGATGTGCAGCACTTCTTTTGGAGAAAAGATTACCAAGCCAGAGGAGCACCACACATCCACATGCTTTTGTGGATTAAGGATGCTCCTAAATTTGGTGAGCACAGTGATGCCACTGTTTTGCAGTTCATCCAAAAACATGTCACTTGTAAAAATCCCTTCACAAACGACACATAGTGACCTTCAGGCAAAAATGTTACAATTTCAAAAACACAAATGTGGGAAGTATTGTCATCGCAAATATAAAAACAAAGGGTAATATTACACCAAATGCCACTTTAGTTTCCCTAGACCAGTTTAAACAACAGGTCAAGTAAACAACGTCATGTCTTCAGTTAGATAGTGTCAAAGGTAAATCACTTAAGAACACATATTACATAAAAAGAACATAAGGATCTAAATACATCAATGATTATAATGCAATAATTTCCCTCCTATGGAATGGATGTGCAGTACATTGCAGACAATTCCACTGCAGTTGCACGATATGTCACAACCTACTTAACCAAAGCAGAAAAAACAGAGCTCAAACACCTCTGGGGTGACATATCATCTGACAAAACACTATCACATAAATTGTACAGCTTAGGCATAAAAATGCTCTCCCATACAGAATGTGACTGCTATGAAGCCACAGACCGTTTAACCGGTACTCCCTTGTATGGAAAATCTGAAAATATAGTATGGCTAAGCGTTGGTCCTGCTAAATCTAGAGAAAGAGTTCTCAAATCATGTCAAGACATAGAAACAATAGCCAAAAATGATCCCAACTGCCAAGACATTTTGAAAAACAACTTACTAGACACATACTACCCAAACAGGAGTACCACTTTGAAAACCATGTGTCTATACCACATAGCCCAAAACTCCACATACAAAAATAATATTAAATCAGATGAGAATAAAGGTTGATACAGAGTGGAAAATTGTGAAGGCAGCCTAGTGAAACTTACCAAACGAAGGTTAATTAATCATATGAAATTGTCATTAAAAACTCCTCAACATAAAGAACTGTATCACATGTCCATACTACAACTTTTTAAACCATGGAGAAAAGAAGATTTACTAGATTCGTATGACTCCTATGAAGATGCTTTCAAAGCAAATGAAAGCACTATTAAAGATGTAAACTTTATGCAGTACAAAGCAATGTTGCACAATGAACAGCAACAAGAACAACAACTCAGGCGCAACTAGATGTGGATACTCTTAACAGCAGTCAACCTTCTGTAACAGAAAGCCAAGAACCACTTGGACAGCCACTAATAGCAAATAAGGCAGAATTAGCCATGACTGAAGTAGAAAACACCATGTGTCACTATGAGCAATCTACAAAGACTTTGCTCTACTGAAATCACAACTAAACAATGAGCAGCATAGCAGTTTCCTAGAAATAACAAAACAAATTGAACATGGTGTGCAGCATGAAACTAAAGATTTTACCTGTCAATACTACAAACCTATATTGCTATACGTGAGTGGTCAAGCTGGTTCAGGCACAACTTCTTTAATAAAAATCATCAGCAAGTTCCTCCAACAATTGACAAACAACAAACTGTCTGCTGTTGTAACTGCCCCCACAGGTTTAGCTGCCTACAACATAGGTGGTGTCACTTTACACCGATTACTACTCCTTCCAGTAGAACACCAAAACAAATTAGACTATTACAAACTTTTTTCACAAGCTGCAATGGAACTACGCAGAGTTTTCAAACAAATGTAAATTCTGCTAATAGATGAGATAAGCAATCTAATGTTAGCCTTGATTCACCTCAGATTACAAGAGGTCCTGAAAAAAGACTATGAAGAACTCTTTGGAAGAAAACACATTATAGTTTTCAGAGATCTTCTTCAATTAACACCAGTTAAAGGTGAACCTATTTTTAAACCCCTAGGGCACAAACTATGCAGTAGAACTCTTGGCAGCATAGGAAATGTCAACCTTTGGCAACATTTTCAATACAAAGAATTAACTGAAAACATGTGTCAGTCTGCAGACCTCACATACGCCAACATTTTAAAAAGTATTAGAGTTGGTGTTCTATCTCAAGAAGCACAATCTATATTAAAAACCAGGCACATCCATGTACTCTATCACCATAAGTCATGTGCTACTGATTTCATGGTAAAATGAGCGCAAATAAATGTAAACTGTATGTTCTTGATGCCAACTCTTGTAAGCTGTGTGCAATTCAATCAAACAATGTTGAAAAAAGAAATGCAACCAATACTTAATTTGTTCCACAGACAAACTGGACGTGCATGGTACGACACTACCCATGTGTGAACAAACCACAACAAGGCTATATACCTTAGAAAACTCTATGTCTAACACAGCTGGTTTAGAGAAAATATTAAAATTATCTTTAAACTGGAGGGTAATGCTTAAACGTAACCTTGACGTAGACCGAGGACTAGTTAATGGAGCATTTGGTACAGCTGTTGGCTTTCAAACATAGCCATGTGACAACAACTTTCAGTTTGTCAATATTCTCTTTGACAAATTATCAGAAGTTAAAAGGATAGGACACTCAACAGCCCGCTTTCTTCTTTTCAAAGACATGTATGTACGCAGAGAACAATTATCAATAACTCTAGTATAGGCAGTCACCATTCACGAATCACAAGGTCTTACCCTAGATAAAGCATTGATGGATATTGGTAGCACAGTGTTTAAGGAAGGCATGAGCTATGTAGTACTGTCACACTTACAAACAGTTGATGGACTATTTCTAATCAACTTTGATGCAAGTAAAGTAAACGCTGATATTCCTTACATTCTAGAATACAATAGACTGCGTCTCTCTACGCCCCATCTGAAAACCTATCCTGTTCCTCAAAAATCAAAGTTTGTTAAAGAAAACTACTTCAGAATCAAATTATGCAGGATCTCACAGCAATTCCTCCAAAGAAATTAAAATAAGCTAATCCTTCATCAATGACCACAACCAAAGAAGGATCTAGTGCACAAACAAAATCAACTACCTCTTCAAAAAAACAACACGATTCCAAAGAAATGACTTGGACACAGAACTGTTTGGTCCATTCAAATGTTCAAATACAACTGGTCTAAATTGCTATGCAAATGCAGCAATCAACATTCTATTCCAAATGCCACCAATTGTCGAAAACATTTACTTAAACGGGACAGACCAATTGTGTTTGCAAATGTTAGTCCTTCAGAGAAATACATCCAACAATCTTGACAACACTTACAGTGTTTCTGTAATAAGACAGGAATTAGACTACTGTGATGGAATGGTCAACTTCACTATAAACACACAAGAAGATCCACAAGAATTTCTCATGTACTTAATACAAGTACTGGAAAACAAAAACATACCTATAAATTAAATCTTCCAGAATTCATACATGTGGAAACATACATGCACTCTCTGCAGCCATGTGGCACAAGAACAAGTCCCTAATGAATGCTTCATATATGTATCCACACCTAACTGTATATCCATTGCATTTCAGCAACTTCTACAAAATGCAAACCATGGCAGATTATGTACTACCTGCAGTTCAGATAATCGCTCCACCTTAAAAATACAGTCACATAGTAAATACATAATAGTAATGCTTTTACGTTACAATGCAGATGGTACCAAAAACAACTGCTAGCTGACTGGAGTCACACATGTACAAGTATCACTTGGTAAAAGAACCTTCACAACAGTAGGTATAATCTACCACGCAGGAGCCACAACCAATGCAGGTCACTACACTGCATATATAACAAAGAATTGTGGATGGTTCGGATGTAATCGTACTACCATTGCTCTTAAATGGAGATTACCAGTAAATCTTGTAAATGCTTACTTAATATTCTTAAAACCAAAATTTAATAACTAATCTGAGTATGAACATCAACAAATATCCTCAATAACCTTTAAATCTATAAACTAATAAAATAAGACAAAATCTAACAGTCAGAAATTAAAAACAGTTACAATACGCCAACTAGGATCCAACTACAACCAAAAATCGCCAATATAGATTTTTCAAAGGAAACCCTGCAACATTTATTATGTATAAAAATACCCTAAACAAATTCAAAACTATCAACAGTTAGAATGCACCAACAGGTATCGAACTGCCCCAAAATTCTGCAACAAGCAAACGGATAAATGAATACCACTGAAATGGAAAATAAATAAACAATTAGACTGCACCAATTGTTATCTAATTGCAACAATACTACCACCACTTCCAAACCAAAAACCATACACCTATTCAATTTCACCTTTTAAAATCAACCAGAGAAATATATTGTACCAAAGCACAGAAAGTGTTTTTTAAATCTGGCATGGATTTATTTTCCAAAGACCCAATGATTTAATGAACAAACACAGGAACTGAGAAAATTGCACAATACACTGGTTTGAACTACAGTACTTCTAAAGCACTAACTATGAGGGTCGACAAAATACAGAAATCTCTACTATGTAATGCAATACTCATTACAAACTACCTACACTAAAATGTGATTGTTTCTTTTATCACAGAGATTGAAAAAGAATGTCTGCTCCAATTATCCATGTCATGAATAAACTGCATACAACCACAACAAGTCAAAGAGTAAGTATATAATGATTGGACTCACAAACAGCACAGCATAACACATGCATTCAAGCAAACACCTGACCATAGACCATAATCCAAAATGTTTCCTTCCATGGGTATCTTATGCTACAGTGGTTGTGGCCAAACCCTACAGTCTTGACTGCATGGCCTAGCCAAAACCCTACATACAGCCTCACCAAAGGAGACAGTAAGTATATAATAATTGGACTCACAAAGACTGCAACATAACAGACCCATGCAAATGAACACCTGACCAATAAATACAACCCAAAAGAGTCTTCAATACCAACATTCTGAACACAATCCAACAAACCAACTACCACACATCATCTCACTATCCTATAAACACTATTACACTACTGCAAATCAGTACACAAACTTTTGAAAACATATCCCATAAGCAGCCAACATACCACAGTCAAACTGTTTGCTACCATGGGTGTGTTCTGTTACAGTGGTTGTGGCCAGGGCCTAGAGTCTTGGGTGCATGGCCAAAGGCCTATGCCTACGGCCTTCCGCCATGTACCCAAAACTCTACGCCCTGGCCACAACCACCACAGCATAAGACACCCATGGAAGGAAACACCTGCCAAATGACCACAACCCAAAAACATAAGACAACCACCTCAAAACCTATCCACTTCAATTAACATTCTAAACAATAATTACAGCTAATGCGCAAACTCTTCAATACATATCCTCTTCACCTAATGCTCTACTAACGACCCAATACCAACATCAGAGTATAGTAAAATAGGCAGTAGCGCGCCCAGTGTTTAGTATGTACGCGAACAACCGCAGTGACCGCAGCCACCGCAATCACATCACGGCCTTCTCCCACCAAAACAAATGCAGCATTTAACCCAACCGTCAACCCCCACCCTCTCCAGAAACTCCTACACACCATCACACTCCCCAAAATTGGATTTATGCTTAGTTGCACACCGCGCTGTCTGCGGATCCAACATGGTGGATGCATCGACAAGATGTGACGCACCTCACACTTCACCCAAACCAATCAACGAGCATGTCACATGTCTGCGGACATGACGTAAGTCAACTGGCCAATCTGTGCCCTGTCCGCAGAGTGAACAGGGAAATGAGTCCACGGAGCGGATTTCTTTGGACCTACATTTTGGTTGTTTTTTAAAAAAATACTCAACGGATTTCCACCAAATTTACTAAAGCACGTTTTCGGCACCAAGCTGCCGCTCATGCCACAAATTTGGTGAAAATCCATCCAGCGTTGTCGGCTGTAGGCATGAGTAAAGTTTTTCTCCTTCAGTCTATGGGAAAAAAAGAAATTTTGGGACCTATAACTTTGCCCCCCTAGACCAAACCTTACCAAATTTTGCAAAAGAATTCAGAGTGGACCATATACTTTTATTTTGCAAAGTTTGGTGAGGATTTGTCCAGGGAAAGCGAAGTTATAAGCCACTCAAAAAGTGCTCTTCCTAGGAGATGAGCAACTTAACCATAACTACATGGCCGCTACCGGGGACCATGTAATATGTATGTATGTATGCAGGCATATATATATGTGTGTGTTTGAATGTAATGCATTGTGTGTGTGTGAGGCTAGTTCGGTGAGTCTGTTAGCTGTGCTTTTACATATGCAGGCACATGTTAGGATCAAAGTGTGCTTAAGCATGTGCATGAATATGTTTGTGTCATCTCTACAAGTGATTTATAGTGACAAACTAGACAAATGTTGGTCACAGTAAATCCCTTGCAGAGACTTCTGGTATAGATGGGTTGTGTGTAAGCAGCTTATGCATGTAATTTTAACTGACCATTACTGCCACAGGTTGTCCTATCTATGCTAATAAAGGTCAGTTTTAAACACATTCATGAAACTGCTGCCACAATCTATCTGTGTTCTATCTATGCCAGTAATGGTCACATTAAAACATATACATGAAGCTGTTGACACAACATATCTATACCATTGATGTTCACTTAAAATCATATGCATTAAGCGTATTTATTTAGAGTGACCACTACTGGCAGAGATAGGTTATCCAATCTATGCAAGCAATGGCCACTTTTATTCATATGCATGAAGTGTTTCAACCTTCATGCATGTGATTTCAAGTGGCTATTACTGGCATAGATAAGTCATCCTATCTATACTTGTAATTAAATCCCATGTATTAAGCTGCTGCCACAAGCTATCCATGCCAGTAACAGTCATTTTAAATAATATGCTAGAATGCTGTAGCGCTTCATGCATGTAATTTAAAGTGACCATCCCTGGCATAGAGAGATTTTGTATCAGCCTCAGGCATGTGATTTACACTGACCATTACTTGCATAGATAGGTTGTGGCTGCAGCCTCATGAAAATGGCATAAAGTGCTCATATGTAGTGTACTGTTGGTAACACGACATTTACTGCTTTTGTTGTTATAAAAAACTATAAATAGTACAGCTTTTTATCTCATTTTTTTCAAAAATGGTGCTGCAAAATGCATAATAATTCAACCTCATTCTTTAAAAAATGTTAACGGGAGAAACCTCCCAAAACCCCCTTAATTGTGTTGGGCTCCCACACTAGGCTTTGTTCCTCGTTCTAAAATCGTTCTAAAATGGGGAAATATACCAATTATGAGCACCACACACCGTGGGTAATAATAAGCAGCGCTCAGATCCCTGAGGGTTCGTAGCGCTATATAAATGGCAAATTATTATCTAAAACAGGGAGTACAACGAATGTCATCAGACGTATCATAGTAAGGTCTCTCAACAAACTTCATAAAAAGCACACCTTTATACTAAAATCTCATCATAGGTGACGTACAACCTGCGTATTACTAAAGTCATCCTAGGTGGCAAACTACAAAAACCTACTGAAGGGAGTGATAGGGTCTAAGGGGACATTTAAGTATACAATTCATACTCGTCTAATGGGTGTGAGAGAAGTGATAGGTTTCTTAACATCAGGTTGTGCAACTAAGCCCTTCTAAAAAAAAAAGGTCACTATGAACGTCACTAAATACACAAGGTCACATTGGCTACTCAGCTATAGGACCCCCAATGATGCAATCCTCTATCATTGGTTAACTGCTAACCTCCGTCAGCATCCTTCAACCCATGCTAGACGCACGCAGCTCAGCCTGCAAGGTGCTGGTGAGTTAGTCTTAAACATCCGCTTCCCAGCTATTAAAACACCATCCTTCATCACCTCAGGGGTCGGTTGTCAATTAGAGCCTTTGAACCTGTCCTTGGAAGGGTTCATTTGCTCTGGAAGATGCAGGGGAGTAGAGGCACGCTCTGCGCTCCTGCATAGATGTGACTATCATGCTCATCCAACTCCTTCTCCCATGTGACTGGAGACTACGAAATTGAGCTTTCAGTGTATTAAAAAGACTATTTTCCAATGAGCCTCTGACGTCTTCTTTGTTCTCTCCAAGCTTCTTAACAGGAGGTTAATTCCTTCACAAGATTGTAACTAATTTCTGTTCTTCTCAGCTGAACATGACCTTGGCTTCTTGTCTCGTTCAACCTCGCCTTTCTGAAATTCGCCTGTAATTCATTTGTTTTCTAACTGCGCCATATGTGGAAAAGATGGTCTTTCCTTTCCTTTAGCTCAGCTCTACTTATAGTTCATAATGGGACAATACATTATTTACTCATTCCTATGTATCCATACCTTAGCGCTTGCCGCAATCTATTTTACTATAAAGCTAGCCTCATGAAAACATTGTCTGCTTGCGTTACTTTGCATCTGTACATGTAAGAATTGACTTTAATAATTTCATTGTTTCTTCAGAATAATCCTCTTCATCTTGAGCCCAAGATGTTGCTCATCTTTGATACGTTTTTGATGCCTTATTGAATATCCACATTCTCTTGTCTCTTCTATGTACTTCAGCTTGACTTTCACATGACGTCACCAATCTGCTTCGTCAGTCAGGGGTCCTGCTTCCTCTGGGATTTTGCTTAAACAGCCATCATACTACTGCCTTGAATGCAAGTATGCTTTTCTCAAAGGGAACCTTGCCTCCAGGATTTCCTGTGGCATCTGTTGTTTCAATTGATCCTCATAGGTCACATACTCTGGTTTCCAGCATATAGACATTCTGGGCAAAGTGGTTGAGGTGGGGGTACTTGGCTCCTTCTCTACAGTGGGGTGTCGTCGCTGTCCCTGGAGGGTCCAAAGGCTGCTCTAGTTTGTAAAAACCTTAGCCTTACATCCAGAACCTATCAATCAGTCTGTGTGTACTTGTGATTTGTGAGAGAAGGAGCTTTATCCTCCCTAATTAAAATCATCATCATGGCACTTTTCATCAGTGTCTTTGTGCATCACCTCAGAATCATTTGACGGGAACAAAAAATTACTAACAAAAATACTATGATCAGAACCAATATTTTAACTGCTATTTCCAAACAAGATGGGGCCCATGAGAACATGACATCAAATCAGTCATCTGCATTCACTCCAGCTTCCTTCTTCATAGCAATCCTCAAATTGTGAAGGGCCCCTATTGCATGGGTCAACAATCCGTTCTCAGCATCATTTGGGGGAATATATGTGCAGCAGGACAGTGCAATATGCATGCACACTCCCCCATTCATAGCTGTGAGCAAGTCCAAAACATCTCTCTTCTGGGTGGTCTTAAGTCTAATTGCTCTTAGCACACTCTTTATCGAGTTGAGGCCCTGCTCAGTCTGGTTGACATCTGGAGTATCTCCCATCTGGTTATCTGCAGCCGTTTTGCATTGCCTGCAGTTTGGATACCTGGCTCCAAAAGGGAGGCAAAACAAATTCTGTCTTGGTGAATAACTGGTATTGATGCAGAATTTCTTTTAACTTCTCAAAGGAGTCTTTGGGCAAGTAATTAGATCTCTTCTGATGGTGACCTTTGAGTGAGCGATGTACACACTTTACGATTGTGTCACTTGGCCTAGTAAGATCGTTGTCTCTGTCCTCCCTCTGTTCCCTCTTCCTTGCCTCGTCATGCTTTGAAACACTTGTGCATAGGCACATTACAAATGCCATATCATATCATATTTTTGGGGGCTTAGTTGGTTCTGGGGCCGGCACATTTATAACTGATAGATGAGAATCCGGTAATACTAGAACCGCGCATTGTAGGGTGATCAGCGAGCATACTCCCCTCCTAGATGGTGGGCGGTGTAAATATAAATTATTGTCCACACACCAAGTACACTTCCATCAACGCTGCTATGCTCTCAGTTAGATCAAGGATAAATAGTGTTTTATTGCAATGGTTGTTTGTTCCTGTGGGTACAGTGCCATTTCCTCAGGAACAAAAAGAGGACTCTGCTGGCCTTTGTACTTTGGCTGGTGTTTCATTTAGTTCAATCCATGTCAGTTTTGCCACATAGTTAACACATATTTTGCCACACGTCTTCAGGAAACCGCAGTAAGCTCCCCGCTGCACAGCTCACTACTCCTGCCACACATCTATAGTTGGAAAACAACGCTCCTGCCATCTTCAACAATGGATGCACCTTGCACAGTCCCTGCTCTTTCTTCTTGGCACATTCTTCATAGTCCCTGCTCATGATGACCGGTCTTGGAAATTACTCTGGCCTCTGCAAATGGAAAAATGTTCCAGGCACTGGGCTATAAGAGGCAGCATTTCTTGGTTGTTGTCATGTCATGTGAGGTATCAAGGAGCATACATAGCAGCTCTCATTTGACCTCTCCCTCCCCACATCGTGCATGTGATTACCACATGTTATCTGATTCAGAGTGGTGCACAACGGCCACAGTGTCAAATATAATGCTCTTGTACTGATTGTATTCCATCTCCTCCATAGTCTCCCTCCTGATTCAAGTTATTCCCAAGTGTGTTTTGTTCTCAAAAACATTCCATGATCCCCCATGCTTCCTTTTATATGTCCCCACCATATGCAATACTCACAAAATAACAATGTACAACCTGTAAAGAAGAAATAACATATAAAACATAACATATATATTACACGACATCTGTGGTGTTGCACCTGCAGAGGGAGAGAAGAAGCCAAGATCCATGCAAACAATCGGAAATCCATTATTATAAAAAGAAGGTACTACAATAAATGTTACTATCAATAAGGGCGCGGTTATTAATGCACTTGTATTTTGATGATTAAATTATGCTGAAAAGGAATGTGATGCTCATCAGTGAATTAATAATGCACTGTATTCACACTACAATTGATAGTGGGTCAATAGCTAGGCCAGTTCAAACAATATGCAGCTTTATTCAGGGTCAATATTTAATTCTGCTTCATGCCAAGGTGGGGCTGTATTGGGTGCCTTCTGAATGTCATATAGGTGGACCAAGTACCAAGACTCCTTCACCTTAACTGCAAAATGTGTGGCAAAGACTGCAGTGAGGGACGAAGTTCCATATGTAAGTTTGGTCACCCGGGAACAACTGCAGCAGCAGCAGCAGCAAATTCTCTTCACCAGTCACCGATGTCAATGCCATCTTTGTCGAGAGCACTTTAATGTATTTCCATAGCTCATGCAAATACCCATGAAACTCGGCCCCCAAACCGACTCCTGCTGCCCTTTGAGCATCTGATGCTGTGCGTGTAGGAGAAAAGAGGTGTGTGCATCCTTCGCCTCATCAAAAATTTTTGCAGGGACGAGTGGTCATCTTTGATGAGCTGGTTTCTCAGGCTAAACAAATCCAAAGGCAGACATTGCACCCAGTTCATCCTTGATATGATATGATATGGCATTTATAACATGTCTATAAACAAGTGTTTCAAGGCACGATGAGGCAAGGGAGAGGTACAGAGGGAAGACAGACAACGATCCTACTAGGCCAAGTGACATTGAGATTGCGCAAGTGCAAGGAGAGGGGGGAAGGCGAGGGGGCAGAGCAGTACATAGGATAACAGTAAATTAAATAAGCCAATGAATAAGAGTGCGGCCAGCTGGTGGCAAGTGCAAGGGTAAGTGAAGACATCTGGTGTCAAGTGCTTGTTGGGGCTGTAGGGATACAGAAACAGACCCCGAGTGAAAGGATTGCTAGGGGGGCAGTGCAGGTGTACAATTGGTGGGGAGCGGACCTGGGCCCAAGATCAGAGGGTGGCCAGGTAACCAGTGCAGTTTCAGATTCAGCCAGGAGATCAGCAGGGGAGAGGAGAAGAGAAAGAAGAAGCAAAGAGGAAGGTCTTGAAGTGCTTCCGGAATGGTTCTTCTCAAGTTACAGAGAGGCAGGGAGGCTGTTCCAGAGGGAGGCCCCAGCAGAAGAAAGATCTACCACCAACTTGCTGCTTGGAGAAGTGACTGACCCTGTGGGAGTTGGAGGCAGATGAGCGAAGAGCTCGAGAAGGGAGATATTTAGGAAGAGAGAGTTGAAGATATTGAGGTCCCAGGACCCAGAAGGCCTTGTGGACAATGCAGAGGGTTTTGAATGCAATCCTCGCCACCACTGGTAGCCAGTGCAGAGATTTCAGTCCTGGAGGGATACAATCCCTGGGCTTGAAGCCAAGGACAAGTCTTGCAGTCCTATTTTCGATGAGTTGCAGAGGGCAAAGAGTAGAGGCTGGCAGATTTAGAAAGAGTTTGATGCATTAGTCCAGCCTAGACCAGAGCTCTGGAGATTGTGAGCTTCTGGGGGAAAGTGAGCAAAGGAAGAATACCTCTGAGGAGGTGCGGCTTGTAGTGTGACTTCTTAGAGACATCAGAGATGTGAGGAGAGAAGGAAAGTTTGTTTGTTTGTTTATTTGTTTGGTAATGCGCACCAATCCCTTGGGTAGACGGGCGCAACAGAAACAAGAAATTTAAAACTTAGTTACAGTACAAAGGTAGCAATACATAGAGCAGTGATTGCACTAGGAACATGATACAGGTACAAGATACATTAAATACAAAGCAATGGTCTTGGTAAATCAAGGAAGCATTATCATGAGTATCAGTATATGCACACATACACATACACGTATGTATATACAACCTTACATGTCTACGTTATAGTATATCCATGGTGCATACAAATATGACAAAGCAGACAACCATGCGTGCACAGTTAATCGAACTACAGTGTAGTTTGGTGGAAACAAAGGGTTGTGTAGGGGCTGGACAGGTAGAGGTGTAGTTCATCAGTTAGGTGTCATTGGTGTGTAGCCAATTGAGTATTTTATGTCTGAATTTAGGGTAGGGTTGTTCTAGTCTGAGGTCAACTGGTAATTTGTTCCAACATCGTGCAGCTCTAACAGGGAAACTAGTTCCTCCTGCTGTCGAGTGTTTAAACCTAGGAATCTCCAACATAAATGAGTTGGCAGATCTCGTAGGGCGGGTAGCTGTTCTCCTAGTAATTTTATCCATTAGGTATTGAGGTGCTAAGTTATTCAGGCATTTGGAGGTGAGGGATGCTGTTTTGAGGAGAATTCTGTCTGTTATTTTCAGCCAGTTAACATCTTTCCTGAATTCGGTAATATGCTCTCTGTAAGGGATGTTCAATGCTGCCCTCAGGGCGTTATTCTGCAGTCTTTGAATTTTGTCTGTAATATATTTGTTGGCTCCTGAGTATAAGGAATTACAGTAATCTAATCTTGACATGATAAGAGCATTGGCTAGTGTGGTGCAGCTCGCTCTCGAGAGGTATGGTCTGGAGGCTCTGATGAGTTTGCAAGTGTACGTTGTGGATGAGGCGAGGGAATTGACTTGCTTTTTGAGAGTGAAAGAGGAGTCCAAGTAGAATATTAAACTTTTAACTACAGGCATCACCTTGATAGGGTTGTTATCAATGTTAAAGGATGTATAGTTTGGGCTGAGGTTTTGGATATAGGCTTCAGGGCCTAAGATTAGTAACTCCATTTTTTCATCATTCAGGCAGAGGCCACGGGATGCCATCCATGCCTGAATGAGGGTGTATATTTTGTTCATCAAGGCTGAGTCCGCCTCGAAGTTGCCCGAAAAGGGTATGAGGATCTGTGTGTCATCTGCATAATTAGTGTAGGTGACACCCAGACTATCCAACTTGTCAAACAGAGGCTTGGTGAAGATATTATACATAGTAGGGGAGACGCAGGAACCTTGTGGGACCCCACAGGTTATTTTGATAGGGTCGGCAGAGGCTGAAGTAGAGAAGACCATCATGGTCCGGTTAGCTAAGAAGGATTGGACCCATGCTATAGCATCTTTGGTGAAGTTGGCGGCAGATTGGAGGTGGTTGCATAACACTACATGGTCCACCAAGTCGAACGCTGCCGACAAGTCCAGTAGGAGTAGCAAAACTATTTTTCCATTATTCTTTAATTCTTCAATTTGTGTCTTAAGGTCTAGCAGCGCTGTGTCAGTGCCATGGGAGGACGGAAGCCTGATTGTCGTGAGCTGAGTAGGTGGTTGGCTTCCAGATAGTCCTGAATTTGTATGTAAGCAGCTCTATCTAAAATTTTGAGAAGAAATGGCACAGTGGTGATGGGTCTGCAATTGGTAGGGATAGTGGGGTCCAGAGTGTGTTTTTTAAGTAATGTTAGAACCCAGGATTCTTTAAGGTTGGCCGGTACTGTATTCGTTTTAAATGAGGAGTTTATCAACTTAGAGATAAAAAGCGTTAGGTCTCTAGCTGCATCCTTTATTATCTGTGCTGGGCACGTGTCGCCTTTACAGTTAGAAGGTTTGAGGGAGAGAATTATTTTTTCTGTTTCAGTTGTGGAGATAGTCTTGAATCTAAAGGGTGTGGTTGTCCTAGTCACCGAGGGTTGACTGGTTTGTTGGTCAGTGAGTGGTAGTGAGGCTTTTTTTTTAGCAATTTTGCATTGTAAGGACAACATTTTATTCGATAAAGCATTTTGTATGTCTGTACACCATGCTTTATCCTTAGGGGCATTGTCTGCCGGTTGGATTGGGGATTCTAGTTCGCGGAGGATGGAGAATAATTCTTTAGTGTTGGGTTTAGCTTTCTCAATGCTGTCATTGAAGGTGTTCTTTTTGGCTTTGATTATTTCTTTTTTGTACATTTTTGCAAATTCCGGTTTTTTTGTTAATTTCAGAGGGGGAGTGGCGCCAAATAAACTGGAGTTTCCTTTTTTGTGATCTTAAGGATTAAAATTGGGGGGTGAACCAGGCATTCAGGTGCGCTACTTGCCTAGCTTTGCGCAGTTTGACAGGGGCAATCATGTCCAGTGCCTTAGTCATAGCATTGTTGAAGGTATTTATTTACCAATGCATCAGGGTTGTTGTTTTCCATTCCAGAGATGGCAGGGAGGAGAAGAGGGATCAGTTTTTCAGCAGTAATATCCTTCTTACTTCTGGTAGGGAGAGGCAATGCCATGTTATTAGGCTTGGGGCTAAGGAGGTATAATGCGGCAGAGAAATTTATTAAGTGATGATCTGTCCAAGATTGTGGGACAATATCGGTAATGTTGATGTTGCAGTTTAGTTCAGATACCCAGTCAAGGGTCCTTCCTTTGATATGAGTTGGTGAGAGGACTTTTTTTGTAAGACCATGGCCATTTAGTAAGGCTGCAATAGATTCGGCATGTTTGTTGTCAGTATGATTAAAGCCTAGATTGAAATCTCCCAACAGTAGTGTTTGAGAGTGATCTTTGGTGTTGTCAGCTAGAAGACTGGTTAGGTCATCTTCGAAGGTGCCTAGAGGCCCAAGGGGTCTATATATCAAGTGGATAGTTAGAGCACGGTTATTGGAGAGGGGCAATTTGGCGGTGAGTACTTCACAGGATGTGAAGGGAGCTGAGGTGGCAAGTCTAATAGGGTGGGCTGTTTTGAAGATGATGGCTAGGCCACCACCTCTGGCATTGGGTCGGTCCACTCTAATGATTTGGTAGTTGTCAGGTATTGCTAACATGAGAGTTGGTCCTGCGGCCTCATGTAGCCAAGTCTCAGTTATCGAGATTGTCATTGTTTAAGATGTCTGCAATTTTAGTAGCATGGGCTACCACTGATCTAGAGTTTATGAGGGACCCTGTTAGCATTAGGGTACTGTCGAGTTAGCAGTTGGCAAAGTTTTGTGAGAAAGGGTATCTCGGGAGGTGTGATTTTTGGGGGGAGTTTGGTCGGTGGTATTGGTAGTTTGCGTTAGTATGGAAGAGGGGTTCTTAGACCGGGTAATAGTTCGATTATTGGTGTTGTTAGGGAAGTTTCTCTAAGGTTCATAGATAGGAGTCAATCTAGACCTAAGTCTCAGGTTTCTATCCTTAGGAGGGTTTGTTATGATGGCAATGGCCATAATGGTTATGATGGCACAGGTAGGTAGTGCTGTCTGGGCTAGTTTAGCCAAGTAGGCAGAGGTCATTGTCAAACCATGCTGAGGTCATACTAGCATCTAAGTGTTAATTCAGTGTAGATGGTGGGGGGCGGGACTTCTGTGCTATACCTAGCAGATGCTAGTTGTAGTTAGATCATATCTAGGCTAGTCAATGCAAGACACAAATAGGCTAAATGCAATTGTAGGCACAGGGCACATCTAGGCTAGTCAATGCAAAACGCACAGAGGCTAAATGCAATTGTAGGTGCAGGGCACATCTAGGCTAGTCAATGCAGAACACACATAGGCTAAATGCAATTGTAGGCGCAGGGCACATCTAGGCTGGTCAATGCAAGACACACATGGGCTAAATGCAATTGTAGGCGCAGGGCACATCTAGGCTAGTCAATGCAAAACACATGTAGGCTAAATGCAATTGTGGGAGCAGGGCACATCTAGACTGGTCAATGCAAGACACACATAGGCTAAATGCAATTGTAGGTGCAGGGCACATCTAGGCTAGTCAATGTAGCCTAGTAACAGTAATAGATTAAGATGCATGTAATTATTTAAACAATGAGAGTACTTCTAAGTATGGCAGACACAGTGAAGGCTGAAGGCGCACAATTCAGCAGCATAACATCAGAAAAGAAATTAAGTAGTAGGGGCTACCACGGTGGCGTGCAAGGGATCCTGGTGTTAACAGTTCAGGAGATCAAAATCGATGATTGCCGTGTTGGCGGGCATGGGCTACGAGCACCAGTGAGGCGGATGCTACGTGTAGCACAGCAGTAGTTTATGGCAATGTTTACACACTCAGGGAAGATATGTGGATAAGCTCGGACATAGCTGATGATGCAACCAAGTTGGAACAATAGCGAAGTACCAGGTACATAGAGTGTTACTCATGTTTTTGCAGAGCATGGGGATTAAGTGGGTTGGAGAACGTTCCACCGTTCCTATCGGCTCCGACAGGCGCATGGATGGCCCCTTGGCCCCACAGGCAGGTACAGACAGGTATGACGCCTTTGTTGTGGAGTCGAAGATGACCCCAAGGTTTTTAGCCTCACAGGTGGGAACAGGAAGAGGGCCAAGAGAGGCCGGCCAGAGAGTGATAGGAAAGGAGGGAGCAGGTGTGCTGATGAGGAGAATCTCAGTCTTACTGGCATTAAGGCAGAGATCATTGATGGCACGCCACTCCTGGATGGTGGACAGTCAGAGATAAGATCACTTTTCTTTTTAAGAGCCTGTTGATTTTTTCCAACAATCCTGTTGGCCTGTGGGTGTTATATGGATCACCCAACAGATATGATATCTCTTTAAATAATTCATAAAAAAATTGGAGTACTGTTGTCAGAATTTAGGACCTCACACAACCACCCAATGAGGAAATACCTCACAAAGACATTTTGCTTCGGATTTTGCATCTGGATGTGCACAGAGGCCTGCCTCAAACCAACGGGAAAACAGGCATAACACAACAATAAGGTAAGATTAATTACTGCACCTGTTATACATATCAGTATAGTCAATGTGGAGCTCCAGGAACGGTAGAGTGGGAAAGGGAAATGTGCCATGCAGCATCCTGAGTGTCTGGACAGTATTTTAAAAAGGTAGCACATTGTGCAGTTTGCCACACATGTGTTGAGAAACTCCTGCAGTTTGGGAACAATCCAGTCCTCCAAAATATCTGAGGCAATGTGCTGTTTTGAAATTTGTGCCGGGTACTGCAGCTTACAATATGCTAAAAAACAACCATTATCAACTGCTATGGCAATTCAACCCTACCTGTAATATTTTGTCTCCAAATTAGATCCATCGGGGACTGCGTGAAACCCCTCTTCACCTATAACTCCTTCACTTCGTGGGGTGCCTGTAACTCAATTATTTGTGTAATAGCAACTGCAGTATATGGATTTGTTAACTGTAACTACTCATTTGTCACCTCAGGGTATGCTCGGGTCGGTTCGATACTCTGCCTCTTTGGCGGCTCTGTCTGAGGCATGGTTGCCAAGTGAAATTATGTCTGTATTGTGAGTGTAGGCTGAGCATTTGACTGCTACCACAGAGGGGCAGGACAAAGCATACATTCATCTTTCCAATAAGTCTGCATGTTGCACAGGGGTACTATCGGACCTTCAAAACCCCCTCCTCTTCATCTGGACAGCCCTGAATGTATGCCGAATGGGAGTAAATAATCACAAGACATCTATGAGATGCTTTCGATGCTTTAATTAAAGCTATTGGTTCCCATGCCTGAGCAGAATAGTAGGTTGGTAATATTTTCTTTATCATAACCTCATATTCCCCATCTACTTGTCACGCCACTACTGCCCCATGTGCCTCTGGTCAGTCTCTTGATCAATCGTCGCTGAACCATCAACTAAAAGGACCTCCCCCCTCTTGCAATGCATCCTCTCATGCCTGCACTAAATCACCTTCAGGGCCTGCATACGTCACACAATCATGACCCTCCTCCCCTTCCTCAACAGATATAGCAATAAACGTGGCAGGATTCACTGTGTGGCATCTTACAATATGAGTGGAAGGGCTGCATAGAAATATTTCATAGGCAGAGGCCCGCTGTGTTGTTAATGTGAATTTTGATTGAGTATGGCAAACACAACATGCTTTACATACATCCCAATCGTACATTGCAAAATGGGGAGACATAAGACAAGGAGCCAAGTGAAATCAGCATACAACTGTAGTCACATGGAAAACACATGGATCTCAACATTTGAGGTCAAAATACCTTGTGTGGGATACTGCAGATTTCATTTGAATCCAAGAAACATGGTTTACAAACATTACCTTAATAGTGTCATGATCTCTGCTTCCAAAAGATCAGGACTTGCCTGACTCCCTTGGAAGCAGACCCATAACCCCGGTTCCGAGTGCCAGCCAGTCCCAATTGGGACCTTTTGGACCCTGTCCTGGCGCCAGTGGCACCAGGCTCATAAAGATGCCCAGTCCCATCGCTGGAAGCGCCGGGCTCATAATGCTTGGGTGGACTTACCTGCAGCAGACCATGCTGCTTACTTACCTGCCAGTTGAACCCCTGATCCTCTTCTGTTTGGGACTACTTTTCCTGTTGGGTGGGGCAGGAGCCACTCCCTAGGTTCAGAACACTGGAACTCTTCTGGAAAGCAGGAACTCTTTTCTTACCTAGGCGTGGCTGTGGAAGGAGACACCTAAGCACTACAGGAGGCTATTTAAACCACACCCGATGGATGAATCTTGCTTTGCGTTATTCTGCATTCTCTGCAGCAGAACGCTCATCGTGTCTTCTGCTTCTGATCCTGGGCCTAAGGGAACAAAGGCTTACCGTCCTGGAATCCAGTCTTCAGCAGCACCTGTAAAGACAAAGAAAGAACAGGTCAGCACTACGGTCTTCAGTGGCAGCGCATCTCTTACCTGGTCCATCGGCTGTCACCAATGCCTCGCGCTGCATTCCGGCATCTGAAAGACAAAGGCTTACCAGCTCTTCGCACGCTCCGGAGGCCTTCGGCGCTGCATCCCGCATCTGAAAGACAAAAGAAGGTGCGTTTAAAGACATTGGACAACTTTATTACTCACGTGCCATTACTCCTTCCCACGCCGAATCCAGTGGGTATTCCAGCACCCTTCAGCTTCTCTAAAGCTCCGAACTTGTACCTGCAAGATAAAAAGGACAGTTAGTGCGCATCGTGAAGCAGGCTACAAGCGCTTACTTACGTGCTTCCAGGCGCTTCTATTCCTCACGCGGGTTCGATCCTCAACTCTCATCAGCCCGCCATCCGCCATCGCCGGAACCCTGCAAAACAAGAGATATCATTACAAAAGACTTTTAAGACATTTGAAGTGCCCAGAACTTACCGTTCGTGCAGTTAACGACGGACATCAGTCCTCTGAGGTCAAGAGGCCTGCACCCTTATCCAGTGAAGAAACTGGTTACGGCACCCTGCCCCGATGGAGAGGCAGATGGAGAGCTCGGCGTTCACTTACCTAAGGTGAGGGTGTTAACCTTTGGGGTTCTACAGGAGAAGAGAAAGGGAAGAGGAGAGAGGCACCCAATAACCCCAGTTCATTAATCCCATATTGTCTATCTGCAGACATCTTACTCTTCGAGTCAGACATACAGTGCACAGAGGTCCAGCCCAAAGAGCCAACCGTGTGTTACACATCACCTTTGAAGATACGGCATTCACCCAGTCAAGACCGGCGCCTCTGCGGGAATCAGGTGAGCGTTACAGAACGCAAAGCCTATCGCAAAACTCCCACCCAGGCGCTATGGAAACCTCGGATACCGACCAGCTGGCCCAGTTACTTGGGGAACTAAGAGCAGAAGTGCATGCAGCCCGTCAGGAAACGAATGCTCTAAGAAGGGAACTGATTATTTCCAAGGAGCGAACAGACGATCTCGCTAGACAATTGCTACAGTCACAAGCCGGACAAACTCCGTTACCCTCATCAGGGGCAAATCTTCCTTCAACATCCTCTATGAACCCAGTGCAGATCAACCTACCTGGGAATGTACCTCTGGCTCCGCCCGAACGATTTTCTGGTGACCCAAAAAGGTTTGCAGTATTTATTAATCAGTGCCGGTTGCACTTCTTATGCCGGCCAGCAGCCTTTCCAACTGATCAAGCTAAGGTAGCTTTCGTGCTTTCGTACCTTAGTGGCAATGCGGCAGACTGGTCGATCCCTCTAGTTAATCAAGATGATCCGGTTCTCCATGATTTTCAAGCTTTTCAGCTCAGTCTGGAAAAACTGTTTGCAAGACATTCACAGGGGCAGGCCTTGGACAATGAGCTCCTTTCATTGCGACAGGGTAATCAAGACCTTTTGGCTTATATTGCGTCTTTCAACAGACTGATAGTGGAAACTCGATGGCCTGAGGACAAAAGGATTACGCTGTTTTATAGAGGTCTACGTGGAGAGCTCAAAGATGTGTTAGCCCAAGTAGTGAATCCCCTGCAAGACTGTTCGGACTATATTGACTTAGTCGTTCAAATTGACCACAGACTGCAGAACAGGAAGGCCGATCGTTCCAAGTTTGATGCTCGAGTATTTTCCAAACCACCAACTCCTACCAAAGGAGTAGACTCCGGGGAACCCATGCAAATAGGGGGCCTGAAAGGACCACTAACACAAAAGGAGCGGGAAAGGAGAAAACAGCTGCAATTATGCCTGTATTGCGGAAACTCGGGGCACTTTCTTCGAGACTGTCCGGTGAAACCAGCCAAGAAGGCAGTAGGAGCTGCAGTTACCAGGGTCACAAACTCTGAGCAGGGAAACGACCTCGCCCGACAAGAATAGAGGTCCTCTTGCCGAGCGTTAAAACCAGTTCCGTGACCTCGCATTTCGTGATACCTATGGTCCTCATTAGCCCTGAACATCCGGATCGATTACATGCGATTGAAGCTTACGTTGACAGCGGTGCCATCGGCAATTATGTGGATCATGAAATGGTTTTGAGGATGAATCTGACTCTTTGTCCAAAGGCTGTAAAGGACGTGATTACTACGGTGGATGGTACGGAGATAGCCTCCGTACCAGTAACGCATACCACCCAAGAAGTGACGCTAGTAAGTCAAGATGGACACCATGAGAAGATCGTGTTCGATGTGATCAAGGCCCCTCAATTTCAGATTATTCTAGGAATTCCTTGGTTAGAGAAGCACAATCCTCAGATCGATCGGCGAGCAAGAACGGTTCAGTTTCCAGAATGTGTCTCTGCTTGTCACCCTCGACCTGGTGTTGCACTGGCAGCAATTTCCTCTGAGGCTCCTCAGTTACCTCCTGAATACCTAGAATTCCAAGATGTTTTCCGGAAGGATCATGCTAACTCTCTACCTCCTCATAGGTCTTATGACTGCCAGATAGACCTGATACCTGGATCTACTCCTCCTTGTAGTAGAATTTATGCCCTCACCGAGCCTGAGAATCTTCACCTCCGACAATACCTGGATCAATACCTAGCGAATGGGTTTATTCGTCCTTCCAAGTCCCCTGCTTCCTCAGCTTTGTTCTTCGTTCCAAAAAAAGAAGGGGACCTTAGAACTTGTATAGATTATCGCGCCCTGAACCAGATCACCGTTAAGAATAGATATCTGTTACCTTTGATCCCTGAACTCCTGGACCAAGTCGGAAAAGCATGCATATATACAAAGCTGGATCTTAGAGGAGCCTACCACTTGGTACAAGTAAAAGAGGGCGATGAATGGAAGACGGCCTTCCGCACCAAGTATTGGCTATTTGAATATCAGGTCATGCCCTTCGGACTTTGCAATGCCCCGGCCGCCTTTCAATATTTTATGAACGATGTCCTCAGAAAGCTCATAGATGTGTGTGTTGTTGTTTACATTGACGACATCCTCATTTATTCTTCATCGGAAAATGAACATCGGAAACACGTGAAAATGGTCCTCGAGAGATTGCGTCAACACAAACTTTTCGCTAAGTTGGAAAAATGTGTTTTCAACGTGACTGAAGTTGAATTCTTGGGATTCATATTATCACCTAGCGGAGTGCGTATGGATTCAAAGAAGGTCGATGCAATTCTCAAATGGCCATCGCCATCCTCCGTAAAAGGTGTTCAAAGCATGTTAGGCTTCGCTAACTTTTACCGCAGGTTTATCCCCGAATTCTCTCGAATAGTCCAGCCCATCACCGCCTTGTTAAAGAAAAACAAACGTTTTGAATGGTGTACCGAGGTGGAACAGGCTTTCCAGAATTTGAAGACTAGATTTATCTCTTAAAACATCCTCTCCCAGAACTCCCCTACATCGTTGAAACTGATGCTTCGAGCCTTGCCATGGGGGCAGTTCTATCACAAAAGGACCCAGTAACCAATCAGTTGCATCCCGTGGCATTTTGGTCCCGCAAATTCTCGCCTCCTGAAATCAATTACACTATTACTGATAAGGAACTTCTAGCTATCAAGTCCGCCTTTAAGGCTTGGCGGCATTATCTTCTGGGGGCCCGACACACCGTTACTGTGATTACAGATCACCGAAACCTGCAATATTTGAAAACCGCAAAAGCTCAATCCTCTAGGCAACTCCGTTGGGCACTATTCTTTGCCGAGTTTGACTTCATAATTACCTATCGACCTGGTACAAAAAACGGTAAAGCTGATGCCCTTTCTCGGATGGGAGTGGAAGAACATTTGATCAATCCTAAACCTATACCTATCATTCCCGAACAAAGAATTCTAGGTGTAATCGCCACACAATCCATAGAGGAAGTTAAGGATAAAGCCAGGCTACTGGTAACTCGAGCAGACATACAGAATTGGCATCTGCAGGGAAAGGACTTTACGGTGAAGGACAACCTATTATATTTCCAAGAACGGTTATACCTGCCCAGCACAGATTTACAGAAAAAGGTAATCTCTTGTTATCACGATTCTTTAATGGAAGGACATCCCGGTATGACCAAGACCTCGGAAAAGATCAAGCGCTACTTCTGGTGGCCGTCTTGGAAAAAAGATATCAGAGACTTTATAATGTCCTGTGGAGTATGCGCCCAAAACAAGAGTCAAAAGGAAAAACCAGCCGGCCTCTTACGCCCTATTGACATCCCGCCTCGCCCTTGGCATACGCTTTCTATAGACTTCATCACCGATCTACCTCCATGCTCCGGATACAATACGATCCTAGTAATCGTGGACCTATTCTCCAAGATGGCGCATTTCATTCCACTCAAAGGCTTACCAACAGCAGCAACTCTGGCCCGAGAATTTCTCGAAAACATCGTCCGACTGCACGGTTTTCCTTCAGTTCTAATTTCGGATCGAGGTAGTCAATTTATTTCTCATTTTTGGCGAAGTTGCTGTCGGTCGGCTCAAATTGATGTGAGACTTTCGACCAGCCACCACCCTCAAACCGACGGACAAACCGAGAGGACCAATCAAACTCTGGAACCGTATTTGCGCTGCATGCTACAACAAACTGAAAAAACTTGGAAAGATATCCTTTGGATAGCCGAATATGCCTACAATAACTCTGTCCACTCGGGAACTGGGAAGACCCCGTTTTTTCTTTTATACGGTAGTCACCCTCGAACCTCGGAGTTGGATCCACTCCAAGATCTTGGAACACCAGCAGTAGACCACCTGCATTCTACAATCACCAAGCCTTTAAGGAAGCCGTTTCTCACCTTCAAAGGGCTAAAGAACAATACAAGAAAGGAGCAGACCAACATCGGAAGGAAGCCCCCCAATATCAAGTAGGAGATCAAGTCTGGTTATCCACCAAATATCTACCTCTAAAAGGACCACGCACATTCAACCCAAGATACCTTGGTCCCTATTCCATCACTACCATAGTAAATCCAGTAGCGGTCAAGTTGGACTTGCCCCCTCACATGAAGATACATCCGGTCTTCCACGTCTCTCTATTAAAACCTGTGCAACCTCAAACCCGACTAACTACATCTCCAAAACCTATTCTAGTTGATGGAGAACTCGAGTTTGAAGTCAAAAGCATCCTGGATTCCAAGATCTCCAAATCTAAACTATTTTACCTGATTGACTGGAAAGGCTACGGTCCCCAAGAAAGATCCTGGGAACCTGCAGAATATGTCCACGCGCCTCGTCTAATCAAAAGATTTCATCGAACATTTCCTAACAAGCCCAAACCCCCGGAGAAGCCCGGTTTGGGAGGGGCCTTGAGGGTGGGTGCTGTCATGATCTCTGCTTCCAAAAGATCAGGACTTGCCCGACTCCCTTGGAAGCAGACCCATAACCCCGGTTCCGAGTGCCAGCCAGTCCCAATTGGGACCTTTTGGACCCTGTCCTGGCGCCAGTGGCACCAGGCTCATAAAGATGCCCAGTCGCAGCTCTGGAAGCGCCGGGCTCATAATGCTTGGGTGGACTTACCTGCAGCAGACCATGCTGCTTACTTACCTGCCAGTTGAACCCCTGATCCTCTTCTGTTTGGGACTACTTTTCCTGTTGGGTGGGGCAGGAGCCACTCCCTAGGTTCAGAACACTGGAACTCTTCTGGAAAGCAGGAACTCTTTTCTTACCTAGGCGTGGCTGTAGAAGGAGACACCTAAGCACTACAGGAGGCTATTTAAACCACATCCGATGGATGAATCTTGCTTTGCGTTATTCTGCATTCTCTGCAGCAGAATGCTCATCGTGTCTTCTGCTTCTGATCCTGTGCCTAAGGGAACAAAGGCTTACCATCCTGGAATCCAGTCTTCAGCAGCACCTGTAAAGACAAAGAAAGAACAGGTTAGCACTACGGTCTTCAGTGGCGGCGCATCTCTTACCTGGTCCATCGGCTGTCACCAACGCCTCGCGCTGCATTCCGGCATCTGAAAGACAAAGGCTTACCTACTCTTCGCATGCTCCGGAGGTCTTCGCACTGCATTCCGGCATCTGAAAGACAAAAGCTTACCAGCTCTTTGCACGCTCCGGAGGCCTTCAGCGCTGCATCCCGCATCTGAAAGACAAAAGAAGGTGCGTTTAAAGACATTGGGCAACTTTATTACTCACGTGCCATTACTCCTTCCCACGCCGAATCCAGTGGGTATTCCAGCACCCTTCAGCTTCTCTAAAGCTCCGAACTTGTACCTGCAAGATAAAAGGGACAGTTAGTGCGCATCGTGAAGCAGGCTACAAGCGCTTACTTACGTGCTTCCAGGCGCTTCTATTCCTCACGCGGGTTCGATCCTCAACTCTCATCAGCCCGCCATCCGCCATCGCCGGAACCCTGCAAAACAAGAGATATCATTACAAAAGACTTTTAAGACATTTGAAGTGCCCAGAACTTACCGTTCGTGCAGTTAACGACGGACATCAGTCCTCTGAGGTCAAGAGGCCTGCACCCTTATCCAGTGAAGAAACTGGTTACGGCACCCTGCCCCGAGGCAGATGGAGAGCTCGGCGTTCACTTACCTAAGGTGAGGGTGTTAACCTTTGGGGTTCTACAGGAGAAGAGAAAGGGAAGAGGAGAGAGGCACCCAATAACCCCAGTTCATTAATCTCATATTTTCTATCTGCAGACATCTTACTCTTCGAGTCAGACATACAGTGCACAGAGGTCCAGCCCAAAGAGCCAACCGTGTGTTACACATCACCTTTGAAGATACGGTATTCACCCAGTCAAGACCGGCGCCTCTGCGGGAATCAGGTGAGCGTTACAAATAGATGGGTTTGTGTTTGTTTTCGAATGAGTGCATAAGGGTTTAAGAGGATGCCCATATGGAGCGTTGATATGTGCTGTTCGACATGCTATTGTTATTAAGATGATTAACTTGAACTTGGGAAGAGATGACATTTTGGGTGTTAGACTTGATTGGTCTGAGGAAGGGTCAGCGGTAGAGTATCATGTATTGTTTTGAATGTTTATTTCAACTCAGGGGTAACTACTGTGCAGTGGTTTATGGATTACATTTTAGACTGCTTAGAGAAATGTGTAGTAGACCCAAGAATAGGCGTTTTAATACTGGGAGATCGGAACAAGAGTGCCTTGATCAACATTATTATGGTAGTAATGGTGGAAGAAAGGCCTCTAAAATGTTGAAGGAAAGCGAGCAAGTTATCAGGTCTATTTTGTAAATTTGGGATAAATAGGAACCAAAAGGGAGACATTCCAACACATTATTCTTGGAGTAATTCGGTTGCGGAATCAATGCTAGACTATACATTTGTTTCCAATTATCTGGTCTCTAATTGTGAAACCTTGTTGGTAGTCTCCAGTGAAGAGAGCGATCATCAACAAGTTATACTGAATTTGCAGTTGACGACTAAAGTAGACTTAAGACAAACCCATAGTGTTTGTTTAGAAGTGAGGAGGGGAGATCATGCAGTTCTTTGGTGGCCTTCCCTTTCTATTACATTTAATGCCAGAGTGAATAAATGGTATGAGGAAGACAAATTTGTGGAGTTAGATCCAACACATTTTTTTCCCAATTAAAGATCTGTTGAGAGGTTTGGTTTCGGCAAAACACTTGGACAAGTCTCTGGCTCTGGGTAATTACTTACACATATTTAATCTGACACTGAGGTTAAAAAAAGAGAACTTGCATCAAATATCCACTTAGCTATTATACAAGGCGGGTAATATATGCTAAAGGTCAAAAATTTAAACAAGTATAGTGGAGTTTAGTCAGCCAGCACGAAACCATTGCCATAAAGCAGATAGTGAACCCTGTGAATACCCAGTCTTGAGCGGGACTCGGTCTCACCTCTCTCAAGCTGTTACCAATATAGGCTATATATTTGTTGAACTAAAAATGGGTCATTAGGTAGTCCCCGTTTTGTTTCAACACAGTTCAAAAGTGTTCCTCACTGATCCAATTTTATCCGCACCCTATTACAGAAGTGCAGAAAGTAACGGAGTGGGACGACCTTTCGCATGCATTTTGCTCCACAGCCTAGCCCTATTGACAAAGTCAAAGGCTTTCCTCATATCTAAGAATGCAAATTACATCTGTTGCTTAGACTCTGTCACCTAGCTAACTAAGAGCCTCAACATCAGGCAATTCAATGATTTATTAGTGCCTCTTTTGAACCCTGACTGGTTTGAATCTAATTCGCTGGAGGCAGTCAGCACGTACTTCAAAGACTTAAATTTGGATCTCAAAATTTCTAAATCCAAGGTCCTGATGGTTAAGAAAAGGGTGAAGGAACAAGATTGGATTGTAAACAGAGAAAAGTTGGTGGGTTATAAAGTGTTCAAGCACTTTCAATTAGATACCAAGCCATGCAACATACTACAGCCGTACTTAGAAAAACATCTTTCTAGGGCATGCCAAAGGGTGGGATTGAAAATAAATCTGAACTTGTTCCTAACTGTAGATGTATTGGAAGCTAGAGCCAAAATTCTGAGGCAAGAGAGACTATGTTTCTACTGTAAAAGGGACACAGAGACATTAAAACATCTAATGATAGTGTGTACAGCCTTGAACGAATGACGTTCAAAAATGTTTGAGGGTTGGAGGACAAAAACCTCTGACTATTTTGTGGGAAAGACTGTGGCACTGCCTACAGACTAATCCAGGAGATACACTTTTGCTAGCTGCAGTGAGATACTATAACCTAATTCTCCCAGAATAAATACTGCACAGATCACATTTTAGCAGACTTAACACTTGCTTCTACCTTTTTAATTGGATCTAATATTTGTATATAGCTGGGTGGTTACTGTTGTCGTATATCTTGTGGTCGAATTTAGTAAACTGACTGAACTGAAAAACTTTGTGAAATAAGTGATCTTAACTTTGCCTAGGCAAATTACCTAAATATAATGCATTGCACTGTATTAGATTAAAAGGGGATTTTCCTTTTCTTTTTTGTTCTCTTTTCTTTACTAGTTATACGGTTTTAGTCTGTTCGTTTTTTAGAACTAACGAAGCAATGGATTCATGAATTAAGCTAAATATATAGTTTTAAATCTTGAGGATTATTTCAAACAGATTTTACAGGTAATAGTACTATGGCAATTTATAGATGTATTTTTGTGATCGTAGTTCTTAAGTCGTATAGTTGGTAATGGTAGAATGCATTTTGGAGTGATGTGTGGTAATTATGGCTATTTGTACTATGGTACATGTTTGTTTTAGGATGTTCTGCACACAAATGTTTATGATTGCTGCTTATGTCTGTAAGTCTTTGATGTTGTTTAATGAAATGGTACTGTTGAGTTGGGGAATCCTTAAGCTTGAGACGACGAAATGCCAAAACTACCAACCACACCAATGCATGGTTTACCTCAGACCTCCTCGTACTTCGATCTGAGAAACGTGCAGCGCTTACCCTATGGCAAACCACAGGCACAGACTAATCCAAACTTGATTTTAAATCAAAGGCTAAAGAGTATACAAAAAGCTATAATTCATGCTAAAGCCATCTCTTTTGATGCCAGAATCCAGGACACCCAATCAAATACTAAACGGATGTTCTCGATCTTCAGAGATCTACAGACCCCTACACCAACACCTCAGAACTTCACCAAGGATAAGACCTGGTGTGACGGAATCCAATCAGCTATGATCGGCAAGCTCAACACCTTCCAAACCAAAATTCGGACAACTAGACAGGCACTCAATATCCCCCGCCCTCCTCCACACCACCACCCCCTCTAGTCGCACGCAACTCCTTCTCATTTAAGGAAATCAAAGAATGCGACATGATCAACATCATGAAATCTATCAAACCATCAAACTGAAAAGGGGACACCTTCCCCGCCATACTAATTAAGGATTGCGCCAGCCATCTTGCCCCCTTCCTTACAGCATTTGTGAATGTCTCCTTTGCTGCCATTAAAGTCCTCTCTTGCCTTAAGGAAGCCTGGGTCTGCCCTCTCATTAAAAAACCCTCCCTTGACCCTTGTTCACCAAATAATTACCGGCCCATCACCACGGTTCGCTTTCTCCTCAAGATACTAGACAAAGCAGCCAATCTTCAGGTACAATTTATTGATGGGAACCAACTTCTCGGGCTACGTCAATCAGGTTTCCGCCCAGGGCACGTGACTGACACAGCCCTACTTGACTTAAAAAACCAAATGGCCAATGCAAGAGACTCAGGGAAACCTGCTCTCCTCCTTCTCCTAGATTTATCAGCTGCATTTGACCATGTCGACCCCCAGGTTCTATGCCACCACCTATCTACTATAGCGAACTTCTCACCTAACGCCACCGCTTTGATCTCCTCCTTCTTGCAAGGAAGGACCATGCAAGTATTCTCGGACTTAGTCTCAGCTTTACCTACCATTATCATATGTGGAGTCCCACAAGGATCATGCATCTCGCCCACCCTCTAACATTTTCTCACGGCCCCTCTTCCTCATCCATGACTCCCTGGGTATCTCATACACAAACTACGCGGACCATTCCCAGATCCTCCTAACACTAACAGGAGAATATGACACCGACTTGAAGACACTAAACTACATATACAACACAATCCAAGCCTGGATGGCAGCCAATGGGCTCTGACTCAACTCAGACAAGACTGAGCTAATCATGGTCGACTCCAAGGAAACACTTAAGAACCTTGACTCCCAATTCAGTCACTTTATGATCGACAGCATCAAAATCCCAGTAGCTAAATCAGTAAAAACACTGGGTGTCTATCTTGACTCAAACCTAATGATGACAAGGCAAGTTAATGCCATCGCCTCATCAGCGGCCTACCATGTCAAACTCATGACAGTAGCCAAACCCTTCCTCTCCAAGGACAACTGAATCACTATTGCCAGAGCTATCAAAGGATCAAGATTGGACTACTGCAATGCACTGTTTTTGGGCAGCTCCCCTAAAAACTTGGCCAAACTGCAAACTATACAAAACACCGCTCTGAAAGCAGCCACTGGAATGCCTAAAAAAGAGCACATAACAGCCACCAGGAAACAGGCACACTGGCTTCCAGTAAGAGAGAGGGTCCTATTTAAAGCCCTTGCCCTTCCTCATAAGTGTATCCACCACACAGCTCTACCCTACCTCTCCAAAAGATTTCACCCCACAATCTCCACCACACCAACTAGAACACCCTATGGAAACATGCTGGTAATTCCCAGAGTCAAGAGAGCCCGAACGGGAGGTGCTAGCTTCCCATATTTATCAGCTCTGCAATGGAATGCCCTACCTCCACCCCTGCGAGGAGAAGTCTCCCACCTAGCATTTCGCAAAGCTGTGAAAACAATTCTATTCAATTAAAACCCATATAATGACTGACCAATACATGGTAGCTGCCACATGCCTAGGATTATCATGTTGTGTGTACCCGCATAATGTATGTATCTGAATGATTGTACTCATATGCCATATGACACCTATCTTATTTGCATGTATGTAACTCCTTTGTAACTAACATTGCCACAAGTAACAGCGCTGCAATGCCCTTGGGCTTTATGTGCGCTATATAAATGTAAGAAATAAAATCAATATGTATTGATTCAAATGTATTGCAGATCGATTTAAAATTTTAATGCTGATGTGTAATTGTGTCTTAATATTTCAAGTTGTGAAATGTTTTTTAAACTATAACAAAATAAACAAATAAAATATAATATAATGTGATTGAGCACTCCATAGTGATGTCAAACTTTTCTCGATAGAAAATGCTGCTGCAGCCAATGCCTGTTCATAAGGGAATTGACCCTGCATCACTGAATCTAAATTACTGCTGTAATATGCTTGGGGCTTGTGTCCCTAGGATGATTACTGAGCCAATATAGCAGTCATCACCTGTCCATTTGAATGTGCAAATAGATACAATTCCTTCTTGTAATCAGGGGTTGCTAATAATGGGGCATTGCTAATAACATGTTTCAATTTTGCAAAACATGTCACAATTATTCTTGTCCATGTCAATGACCCCTTCCTTTTATGTGCTTCTGTCAATCCTTGCAAGAGTTTTTATGTAACTAGAATAGTCAAAGATCCATGCTCTGTAGTAGTTACAAAAACCCAGGAATTGTTGCATTTCCTTAACTGTAGTAGGCTGTGCTGTATTCTGCAATGTTGCAGCTCTTTCAGGAGTCATGTTCTGCTCTGCTGATATTATTTGACCCAAATACACACATTTTCTCTGTCAATATTGAATTTCCTCCTGGTCAACCTGGTACCCTTTGTCTGCAAACATGACAATAGTGCGATGGAGTCTGCTCTGCACATCTATTGCATGGTGCTACATACTAGAAGATCATCTGCATACTCGATGATCATGCTTGGCACATGTATGTTGCCCAATTCCATGTGTAATACTATGTTAAAAATGCTTGTGACTCACAGTGCCCCTGTCTGGTGTGTTGGGTGCCTGTGGCAAATAAACACATTTGGTTATTGAGAATCAGGGTGCAATAGGATAGAAAAGAACAAGTTAAAATCAATGACAGTAAAATGTGTTGCTTCCTTGGGAATGTCACAAAGAATTGTAGCAGGGTTTGATACGAGTGGGTATTCTGCCTCCATTAGCTTATTCAATGGGCACAAACCTCCAACTTGACCCCTTTGCTTACCGTGTTGCATAGAGATTCTGAGGGTATTATAATGCTTTGCTGCCACAGCGCAGCATTTGTCTCATGTATTTTCTCCTCTGCTTCCCTTGACAATGGATACCGTCACACTCTGGGTAACACTTCCCATGGCTTCAGCTTAATACATAAACCCCCTATGCTTTTCAAGAGCCCTACGTCATGGGGGTTGTCTGTCTATAAAGTGCTTGGGATCTTTAACAGGTCATCTTGTAAATGTGCAGGCATGCTCTTAACAATAAATACAGGCCATGGGACTTTCCTATGCCGGATCATTATCTGACAAGGAGCACACACATCCAATATAATTTCACCATCCTTAGCAGTGTCTTCAAATAACTGGCCATCTGATATCCCACTCAAGGGTCAATACATGCCACTCACCTCCCTCTTCATCCGTCTCTGCAAGCTTTATTTTGTCATCTGCAGTAAGCACCCACTCCAGGTCCAACATGATAATAATACCTTAGACATGGTCTTGGGGTACAGCTGGTCTGAACAGAAATATGGATGGAACTCTCCATGGCTTGCTTTGAATGCCTAGTACACAACTCAACAATACTGTTAAACCTTACATAAATAAATCTGGGTGCACAGGTTCTCCACTAGTGGTGCCATCACTAAGCAATGCTCTTGTTAATGCCAAAACCCTGACATAACACACTCGTGGTGTTGAACACACTACCCCTTTCTCGGAAAAACAAAATGGTTAAATTCGGTTTGCTTAACAAATCCCTTCCTAGTAAATTCACTGATGTCACCTTTGAGGACAATGGTGGTGCTAATACCTCTTGGTTGCCTACCTTGATGGATAAATCTTATGTGAATGGAACCAAATGTACTGCCCCAGAGAAACTCTGTGTGTTCATTACTTTACCTGATAAAGGGAAGTGCCCTTCCTTTATGCATGATTTTGTTGCACCTGTGTCAACCATAAAACTTATTTGTTTCCACACCCACCTGGGGTGCCTCTTACAGGTTGGTGGTTACTTACAGGACCGAGAATGTCAGGGCTCTCTCTGGGTTGTACTAATCGGATATGTGTTCGAACCAGGGAATACAAAAGGGCTACCGCCCACCACACTTGTCCCTGTATATGTTGTCACTGCGCCACAGGGTGCAGCATTTTTGGTGCCATACTTGTGGGGCTGGCTGTTGCGGCTGCTGCATTGCATACATGGGTGCTTTATTGGGTGTTGGAGGTTGCATCTGGTGGGGTACGGGTGCTTGATATTGGGGTGGTTGTACCTGCTGGGGTACTTGTGCTGGCATGGCGCCATACGGAACGCTCAGGGGCATTGCCCCATACTGCTGCTGGTAAGTAACTCGCATTGCCGGTCCACTATGATATGCTCAGGGATTAGATGCATAGGCTTTTCTGCTCCTACATTCTCATGCAAAGTGACCCATTTTCCCACACGACCAACACAGTCCTGACTCACCAAACCTTAGCCCCATCCCGCCAAATCCTCCTCCTCTACCTCCCCTACCCTGTTGAAAACCTCCTATTCCTCGTTTATAACCTCATGGATAACCTTCTTGATAACAACCCTGATATCCACCCTGGTATCCTTGATTGTCCAAATACTTGGTAGCCTCTTTCAGTCCACTACGATGGCATTTTCACTTCTAAAATAACGCTCGTTTGTTCTACCTGCTGTATGGATGAACTTGAAATCACTGCTCCATCTACACTTAATTTTTCCAACTTCTTTTGTACTAACTTTACCTCTGCCTTCTGTGCTGTATCTGCTGTGTCCCTTTCTTTTTCCTGCTGCCGTTTGCAATGGTGAAATATAATTGCCTGAATCTCTTCCCAGCCTTTCGATTCAATCCCTACTACTTTGTCCAAAGCCTTTTGCACCTCTTTCAGATGTCCTTTCTTCTGCATGGGATAAAATATTGCTATTTCTTTATCCCATGATTCCCGGTCTTTGCCCTCCACATCTCCTGAATCTATAATATGCATTGTGCCGGGTCCTCATCATTCTTCATAGTACGTGCCATAATTGAGTGTATGTCTGGTGTATCAGGATATGCATTTCTTAAGGCCGCCGACACTCTAGCCCGACAATCATTAAAGTGTGCTCCATCCTGATTGTAATCACATATCCTTACCCCTGGATATCTTGCCTTGTTCATAACATCATCTGCTTTGTCCACTAGTACTGTGACATAACATAATATATTATAGAGGGTGGGCCTATAATATTTTCACAAAGCCCCTTTTCGATGATCAAGACGGTCTTGGTATCACCTACACCAACTATGCAGACGATACTCAGATCCTGATCCCGTTGACAAGAGATTATGACAAGGATTTGGCCTTTGTGAACAGAGTCTACCTCATCATCCAGGCATGGATGGCCGCTCACGGTCTATGCCTGAATGATGACAAAACCAAACTCCTCATTCTAGGCACCTCCTCCAATATCAAAAAACTGGGCACTAAAGACTCCTTCACAATTGATAATAACACCATCACTGTAGCTAAAGTGGTTACAACCCTTGGTTTTTATATAGACTCCACACTTACCTTTGGCAAACAAGTGAATTCCATGGCCTCAGCCACCTCTTATACCTGCAAGCTAATTAGATCAGCCAAGCCTTTCCTTTCACCTAATAACTGTGTCACTATAGCAAGAGTACTAATCCTCTCAAAACTAGATTACTGCAACACCCTCTACATAGGCAGTAATCAATACATCACCTCCAAAATTCAAACATTGCAAAATAACGCCCTAAGAGCCGCCCTAAACTTCCCGAAAAATGCCCACATATCAGACCTTAGAAGATTCACCAACTGGCTCTCTACTAAAAACAAAATCCGCCTCAAAACAGCCTCCCTCACACATAAATGCCTTAACCAGGCAGCCCCACAATACTTCATAGACAGATTCACCAGACAGACAGCCTCGCGCCCCTTACGGAAAGCCAACTCCAACCTACTGCTAGTACCCAGATTTAAACGTACCAAATCTGGTGGGAGTAGCTTCGATGTCAAAGCGGCACAATTGTGGAACTCTCTTCCAACTGATCTAAGGGAAGATCTCCCCTACCAGCAATTCAGATCCAAACTTGTCCAATGACTAAAGGACCACGATGTGTAACCCAAGCTCATGACATTTGGGATCTTATGTATATTCTGTATATTTGTTTGGTTCTATTTATCTGTCATTCCTGCATTTTTTGTAAATCTACTGTACATACTTTCATGATTCTTTGACACTACATGTCTTCAGCATTGTAACAATTAGCTGTATTTCATGATTATCTTCAACAAGTAACCTAAGTTGAACAACCCTCTTTTTGCCTTCGCGCCTGTATACCCTTGGGTCTGGTTGCGCAATATATATAAATAAATAAATTAAATAAATAAAATAAAATAATGCCTGCTGTATGCTTATCAAAAGCATATATCCACCTGGCCATCCCTATGGCGAGCGAGGGCAGGGCCTTAATCAAATTGTTTCTGTCCATGTGTGGCCAGGTCACATACTGTGCTCTGCCAGGACCCTTATGTAACAACAGAAACTGTGTCCCTACTTGTTTTACTGGCAACTTCCCTCCTTGCTTCCCTTTTACCACTGCCATACGACCTGGTCACACTCGTAATCTCGAGCCCCAGAAACTCTTTACTCTTGGTGTTCCTGTAGGCAGCACATCTCCTCCCTGCTCCTCATCTGTCCCTCACTCTTCCTCATTCTCTGCCACTCCAGCATCAACATCTGATCGAATAGATTCAAAATCTAAACTGTCTGCTTGCGGTCCCCCTCTCCTATATCCTTTATCGTTGCGATCCTCATCCCTCATTTCAACATGTACATCCCTAATTATAGTACTGTCAATTTTAAATATAATATCACCCGCTCGCCACTTATCGGTACCTATCGGTGTTCTTCGCCCATCTCCTGCATTACTCATGCAAGCTCTGCTTCAGTCCTTCAGAGCACCGTTTCTAAATCTCTTCATGCCCTATTTACTGTTTCCCTCACTAATGGGTGGCACGTGACACTTGCTGCTGGGTGCTGTGGGACACTATTATATGTTGAGGGGGGCCTGTGGTAATGAGGTTGCATGGGGCACATACTCAGGGTTGGTATACCCTGCAGCTGCTTGTATGGGGTAACACACCTGTGGGGGTGGTGGGGTTTTGGGGGTTGTGGGTGTTGCAGGCATTGTGGGCTGTTCACTGGGCACAGGAGGCATGCTAGGTACGGGAGTGACACAAGGCACTTGTATTACTATCTCCCTCTTCTTTGGACCTTCAGGGACATCTTCCAAATCCTCTACCATTCTCCGAAGCTCAAGAATGCCCTTCCTATTACTCAACTTTTTTTCCCCTTATAATTTGCCACCAAATAAGCATAGATATGACCCAGAACCTCCCTATTGTTTGTTCCCTCTTCAAGCCAGGGCTTGTACTTTCCCCCTCTTGTTTCCACCACCCACTCAATGTGGTACTTCCTAATTTCTTCCCAGTACAGCACAAGTGCTGTACACATACACTCAAGTGGCATCAAAGAACTCATGTTGTATCCTCGCCTAATCTCGTAATGCTATTTCAGCCCCTAAATACCGATCGAGCGGTTTCAATCCCCCTCCTCTCACCGTTATCCACCTTCTTGTTTCATTATCCTTCCCTTGTCACCCTCTTACATCACACTCTAATACCCCACACAACTCTCCACACCACAATTCAATAACACCTCAAACCACAAATCAATAAATCTACAAATATATACACAATGCTTTAGTGCCTTCTTCAATCTCCACTTCGAGGCAAGGGTATTTACACTTCTGTATGCCCCCTTCTGCCGTGATGTGATCGCAGGTCCGCAATATAATTGACCTACACAACAAAACATGTTTATTTACAAATGGTGAAGACTCTTCCTCTTTCCCCTTGCCTCAGGAAGAGGGAATATACATCCTTCCACTCCCCTGTGCCAAGTGGAGGGATACCAAGTACTCTGTATAGCGGACTTCACCTCTTATTTTATTCCTCAGCGCTGACTTTCCTCCAGAATGGGAGAAGTTCCTGTTTGCTCTTGCTTCATCCTTTACCTCATAAAATATACCATTATGTCACCTTATAAAAAAACCACCATACATTACCACGTGGTTTTGCACACTCCATCCATTCACCACTAAATTACTCCAGACAAACCCACCCTCCCCTCATTATTTTCTCCCACAAAGGTGCACTTACATCTATGCGTTCTCCCGAGTTCGCAGATAGGGGTCTTGTCAATGGCCTGCGCACTCTGGGAGCAGTGCCCTGCTCCAAAGAGCAGATAGGCCTGGCAACATGGCACCTGTGAACCTCTCCAAGTTGTGCATGGAAACTGGTTGTTGTAGAGGAGCGCTGCACTCCAGATGCGCGGCGTGTACACCCCAACCTCGCAGAGAGTCTGGGATCACGTTAGGGTCAACAAATTGAAAGGAGTAAAAGCAATTGAAATGACTGAAATAATTTCTACACACCATAATGAGAACAATTTAATCCCACCACCCTCATTGGCTACCAACTGTAGGTCATGCTAATTCCCCACTTTAGTCCCTTGTCCAATTGGCCACATTTAAACCACCCTATTCCCCTAGATACACTGTCCCCTACATCGTCACTGCCCAACCCAACCCATTAGGGGATTGGTCTGTTCTTATTGATAATCTCATACATGTGGGACCATCACGTGATGTGAACCCTCCTGTTCCAAACACAATCCAAGAACCTCTGTGAGGCCAAACCTGCTTTTGGTTAGACATTAGGCTTCTTCGTTAACCCAGACGCCATGGCGCACATGAGCTGCACCCCTGACCTTGTACTACATTTATTGGCATCATGCTCCTCCTGTCCTGAATCACAAGACATTCCAGACATGGCTCTCCCCTTAACTCCTTCCTGCCCCAGGTGCCCAGAAATGACATGACCATGGGCCCACTCTTGAGTCTAAACTTTTAGTGTTTGTTCTCGGTTGTGTGTCTAGGTGCAGTTCATTTGGCATGTCTACCCCAGGGTGAGGGCTGTATCGTTCTAAATCTTTGCCGGCTCATTAGCATCGAAGAACCATGTGCCCCATTCCCACAAATGTGTCCTTCAATGGTCACATCCATTCCTGCTCTTCCATCAGCTAGAATTCCATTCCCCTCACATTCAGTCCCCGGAGCTGGATACAATTAGTGCTCATCTGCCCACCATGGGTGCCTCTGGCCTTGGGTTCTCTCCTGAGGAATAGGAAAGTGTATTTGGTTTCAGAGCTGAACCAACAGAGCCACAGCTCCACACCAAGGCCTATGATCTTGTCTATACCCTGTGTACTAGGCCTGCACTCCTAAAATGGCATCACGTATATTTGTCAAGTTATTGCACCAACCTCGCTGTTACCACATTACCTCGCTACTCCATCTTCCACTTATTTCGTCCCTTCCCACACATCAGACTATCCTATGCCACTACAATACATAACTAAACATTGGGCCTATAATGCTGCCTTCTCTATAACCTCTGCAACTGCAACTGTAATGCATATGTTGCTCTTTCTGTGTTGCTACATGCAAATATCTGATATGTGTCTGAACTAACCACTACAATGTGTGTGCTGTCCGTGGAACAACCTTCACTCTACTTCCATAATGTCATTCTCTAATAAGTTTTCCTCAACATGGAACTCTTTGCCTAGCTGGGATACTGTCTATGCATTCCAACATATGTCACATTTGTCTGTTGTATGGATCACTGTAAAATCACACCAGTTTGGTATGTATGATAAGTATTTCTTCACTATTTATTTGTGTGAATTGTTCCCTGATGACAAGAAATTGCAAATATAATTACACAAATAAAGTCATGCATTGTGTTTTTTCTCTGAATAATGTGACCCTATTAAACAGATAACCAACATTGGTAGGGAATACTCTATCCGTATTACTGCCGGATGACCATCTTTTTGCATTTTCATAGTCTAGTAACGCCATATTGGGTCACCATTTTAGAGATACCTGAACAGTTACCTCCACAGACTACCCCACTGTTTGCGTTTGTTTCACTATTGCAGGATAAACCAGAATCCATTGCCGGCAATAACCTACTATCCCTAGAAACACCCTCATATGTTTCACCCTCTGCGGTTTTTCTTTTTGGGAAGGAGATATCAGCCAAAAACCATCCATGATGTCATGTCCCAGATAGTGAAACTTTTCCTGACACAACTGCACTTTCTATTTAGAAGCTGTACATCCTTTTTTTTGCCAAAGCTTTTAATAATACTTGAGTACCCTGTTTACAAGCTTCATGAGATGGAAACACTATCAACAAATCATCCACATACTGAACAAGCACAGAATTTCCAGGTAATTTAATGTTATCAAAATAGTTTTTCAGCTTCTGCGAGAAGAGGCTCTCTATACCCATGATGTAATCTTGTCTGCATGTACTGGACTCCTTTATGTGAAAATTAGAATAGATACTAGTTTTCTTTGTGTAAAGGCACATAGAAGAAAGCTGAACATAGATGTACCAAATTAAAATGAGTGGCCACACAAAGCATACAGGAGAGTATGGTAGCAGGGTTTGGTACTACCAGGAATGAGGGTATCACCACTGCATTGAAAGCGCTTAAATCTTGAAAAAAACGATACATTGATTTCCTAGGCTTGTTCAATGGCAAAATTAGAGTGTTACATCGATTAATATCCTGACTTAAGAGAGATTCAATGGCAGGAGTGATACCAGCTTCAGCCCTAGGCTTCAGAGGGCATTGAGAGATTTGAGGTAATTTCCTAAAAGGAACTATCTTAATCTGTACTCAGCTGTATGTATGCAACCTCATTACGTGTGGACCACAATCAGGTATCGAATCAATCAGCACCCACAAATCATCTGTCCACCCTTTCTGATTGATCTCCGGTTGGTCTCATTTCTCTTCACAGACTGCTGCCAATAATTTCTCTGCATTCCCAGAGGGCACACTCAAAAACACTCCATCTCGCGTGCAAAATATGGTACATCTAAGTTTACACAGAAGATCTCTGACTAATAAAGTTACTGGTGCAGTTGGGTTCAAACAGAATGCATGTTGGTTGGCAATAGGTCCCAGTGTACAAATCAGGGGTTAAGCAACCGAGTGTACAATAGGAGTGTTCGATATACCTACAGTTTTGACAGTATCCGCAGAGCTAAGCATATCCAGAAAGCATCCATCTGCAAGACCAACCTATTAGCCCCAGTATCTACTCAACAGGCGACATCTTTCCCCTCTGAACGCAATTGGAAATATGGGACTTCCTGATCTACTTGGATTAAAGGGGTTTCCAGGGTGTCTCCCTCTTCTGGTTGTCAGAAAGTATCCTGATACATCCATGTATTGTTAGGTTCCCCTGGAAAACATGTATTCACATTAGGATTAAAGAAACGAGGTGAGGCCACTTGTGTGGTTTAATGAATAGTAGTTATTCCTCCCTGCTGGGGAGTCGGGACATTCCTATGTCCAGCAGTACCTTGCTGGCACTGCCCTCTTACCAGAAATAGTTGCATATTAATGGGCCAGGCACGGCCACCCTCAGACCCTGCCGATTTTGCGAACCTCTCAGTCTCTGTTGGTCTGCAGGTCTCTAATACCTCTGTTGATCCAGTGGCATCCATGGTCACTTTTGGGCTGGCTGCCTTGGGTATCTCCCCACCTTCCCTGCTTGCATTGTCAGTTTCATTGTAGGCCCCCTGGCCTCTATTCCTCTGTCTGCCTCCCCTTTGTGGGTAGGCTTGTGCATTCTCCATCTGTCAATGCATCTGTCCTTGCACGCTCTGCATCTGTGAGGTCATCAGTTTACTCTTAAAGATCTCTTTCTGCTGTGCCTACCACACAACACAGTGATTTGTAACCACCACCAGCCCCACCAGTGGTTTAATCTGCCATCCAATACACACATTCTTAAACTGTGCCTGGACTTAATCACTTAAGCCGGTCTGTGCCTGTTGGATGCTGTGATGTGAGGTCGCAGGCCCTGCTACATCTGGCCTGGCAGATCCCTTCAGCAGTAGACAGACCTGCAGAATACATCGAGTCTGGAGCCTTACAACATTACAAGGTGTCGGACCACACCACCGACCCACCAACAATGCCTCCTGGCACCCAGCTTCATTGGCTGGAGGTGCCGGCCTACATGCAACCTGATTGTCTGCTTTCATGATCTGACCAGCCCCCTCCAAACTGGCTGGCCAAGCCGGCCCCTGGTGAAGGCATGGGCAAAGGCTCACTTCTCCAGCCTGTCTGCTCCTGTCCATGCCAGGCAAGCTTCCTGATGCTGACCCTACTCTCTCCTCGAATGGCCCCTGCATCTCTGTCATCACTATCCTTTCTTCTGAGCCTTCCTTACCACCGCCAGATCAATTTGTCCTTCACCTGGTTGCCAGTGGTTCCGATATGCCTCCAATGACACTATTGGTAAGCTTTGTCACTGCTTGTGACCCTTTGTTTGTGCATCAACCAAACAACTATTTTCCCCTCACTCCTTCTCCCCTGATCTCATTCCTCTCCCACAATTCGCTACTCATTTCCACCTTGACTCTGCTTATCGCTGCCTTGCCAATATTCCACCTCATTCCTTCCTTCTATCATCCCTGGACCTTACCTCCGGTGACCTCCTCCTTCATTCTGGTCACATCCCATGGGCACTGCCCTTCCAGGAATGCTGCATTTCTTACAACTTGACTTTCTGCTCCTAATCATGGCATTTCTTTTGCATTCTGCTACAGTTTGCCTTCAGCTGCAATCAATTCAACTGTACCATCCTATGCTGCATTTGTACTATGCCTTACCTGCAACATTACTTGTGTTATTCCTACCTTGCCTCCTCACACTGCTTGAATAATTGTGGCTGCACTGGCTCCACACAGTCCTGCCAACTTTGCAATTTCCAATATTTCATCACTCCTGTATCTGCTTGCCTGATGTATCCCTTGTACAATGAGGGACGACTTTTCCAGACTAGCACTTACTAACTTTTGTCACCTAGTCTTTCTCTTTGCCTGATATAGCCCCAATACTATGAGGAGCGGCGTTTCCATACTTGCATTTATACATTTTTGTCACTTATGCTTCTGTTTGCCTGATGACCTGCACATTTGATGTAGTCCCCTTACCATGATGAGAGGCGTTCCCAAACCGTGCCCCCACTCCAATATTTGTTCTTCATTCCAGCCTGTGCTGTGTTGAACCTGTCCACTTCTCCACGCTCACCTTGAGCATTACTACTACCTCCCCTTCCTTCACTCCCGCTTCTCTCCTGTCCCCTCCTTTCTATTACTGCACTTGCATGCACTGAACAATCTCATGACTTAGAAGGAACGTTATTGTTTTATCCTCTTCCCTGCTCATCCCCTTCCTACACTTCCCCTCCTGCCCCTCTACCCTGCATTCTTGTTACTGCACTTGCACGTTTACAATTGTCTCACAATCTAATAGGACTATGTCTGATGTATTTCTTCCATTCACCTCCCCTTCCTACACTTCCCCTTCTTCCCTCATTTATATTACTGCACTTGCATGATTCCAATTGTCTCCTGACTTAGTAGGAACGCTATTGTTTGTCCTCTTCCCTGTTCAGCCCCTTCCTTCACTTCTCCTCCTCCCCCTTTCCCCTGCATTCTCATTATTGCACCTGCATGCTCCGAATGCTTCAAGACCTGGTAGGAACTTTATTGTTTTGTTTTTTTCTTTCCTTTACCTGCCCTGCCCCTCCCTTGTCTTGATGCTCCTTGAAATACCTCTCTGCTGTATAGGCTCATTACAAATAACCAATAAATAAACTAAATAAGAGGCCATTAACACAAGAGTTAGGTATTGCTTTCTGTGCAGTATCATCTGGTCTAGTGATGCAGGAATCTTGGGGAAATCTATCTATCCAAATAGTCTGTCAGGGGTGCACCTTTGTCTTGTTTACAGTTTGGTATGTTATCCTTATTTCTTTTTCTTCAGCATATTTTGGGAATTGCAAATACTATTCTCTCCCTCACCTGGGCAAGTGCATCCCCTGTACCCAGGTTGAGAGCTGGCCAAGTAGCCTGCTCCATCAACTCCATCAACTGCTGTCCTACTTCGGGTGGCATAACTAGCCCCATAAGCTGATTCATATCAGGTCAGGAGGGGTTGCAGCACTGTAAAATTGCCTCAATTCTTTCACAAAACAGGTCAACACCTCCCTAATATTTGGGAATTCCTTTGCCAAATTCCTCAGATCTCTGGGTGTCCAAGGAACATGTACGGGAATGAGGTGCAGAGGTTGTTGTCCTTTTTCCTCATTAGCTGCCAGTGCTCTTCTAAGAGGCGCCTGAAAGACCCATACACTGTTCCTCTGCACATCGTAGACTGGGCAATGCCACAGGACCGCCCAAGGCGAGGCAGGGTAACCGATGTTACCATCCAGCAGGCCAGGAGAGGGGCAGCCCCCGACCCATGCCTGCTCCTCTCCCCTTCAGCTGCAGAGACACGCAGTCTCCCCCATACAATGCTAGGGAAGGGTGAGGTGTGAACAATCACCTCACCCTTCCTCTAAGCAACAAGGTGCTAAGCACCTAAGAAAAACCAACAGTCAGGCAGGACACAGGTTCAAAGACCTGCTCCTCCTCAGGGGGCCAGACAGTCGGCAACCCGGCCTGGGGGCTGGAGCACAGCCCCCACCACTATGCACATCAAAGACCCAGGGCTCCCCTGGGTCTTATAAATAAGAGCAGCGTGCTCTAAGAAAACACAATCTGTTTGTGGACCCTGCACGGGGACCCAAACAAACAAACAGGAGGTTCGCTGTTCACTCAGCATCTTCCACTCTTTGCTTCTTTACCACAAAACCCTCCCACCCTACAACTGAAGGGAGAAGAACAAAGGAAAAGAGGTACAGGGCACTGTACGTTGTCCACAACAAGTCGTGGGACAAGCAAAGGTGGCACAGGCCAGAGGGGGTAACTTCAGGACCCGGTGCCCAAAAGTATGATACTAATATGATATGTGATTATTGTTATCTCCATAACCATATCTGCACAATAAAATCCTAAGGCCTTTTATTGCCAACACTTGACATATTTGGTGAGCCGAATTAGTTACTGGTGAGGGTAAGGGAGTCGGATAACACAAGTTGCATGCATATGGGTTCAGCAGTTATGAGAGTAAGAGAGAGGTACATCTATCAGCATATGTCCTCCTGTAGTGTTCTGACCACTCGGTCCTAGTACCAATGACGCAAAAGGTAGAATTGGGACAGGATCCAGAGCTGGCGTTTCCCCTTGCAGTAGCTGTCCTGGTTGTGGTTGTGTCTGGACTGCTCTCATAGCTGCCTGCATACTAGTAAAGAATTCCACAATGCCTTCCACTGATTCACTGTACTGATCTTCCTGTCCATCTCCTCTTTGTTCTTTTCCTTCGCCTTGTCCTTTTCCTACACTATTTGGGGGCATACATGTGTTTCCTTATCTGCTGCCCCTCTCGATCTACAGAACTTTATCTGTCCCCTCAATCTGTCATTAACTTCCTTCAGCCCTGTAACTTTGCTGTCATTCCATTGTGTTGTTGCCTCTGCTAACCACGTTACAAACACTCCCCATTGTTTCAGTGTTTATTTTCTCTTTTGTGCTCCAAGGCCCATCTTAGTGTCCTCTTGTCTTAATTAAATGTCCCTTCAATCAGGAGCTGTGCATGTTTATTGAGTCGAGGAAAACAAAATGAGCATGCTCGGGGGAGGAGTGGGAGGCGGCGGGGGAGGAGGGGTCATCAGCAGGAGACAACTCAGGGACTGTTGGCGCACAGCATTGCACGACAAGTCTGAGTTTCGAGAGCACCATCTGTAACCATTGCATAAAAACAGCGGATTAGATTTCAGAGGATGAACAAGCAAGGCTTTATTCACGAGTCTTGCAAGAAACTGACCGCATCTCAATTGGACTCAAGAAACTCAGCCAACCTGTCCAGCCCCCCAACTAACCTCCCCTTATAACACCTTACATGCTGAACCACAATTATCTGGATGTGGCTTCTGGTCAGTTATTCCCGCCTCCCACAAACAATATACTCCTTTTTAATAATGTTATAGTCCATCCTCTATTTCCAACACCCGCCGGCAATCACGTGACCATGTACATCTGGTTTGCCTTGATATCATGGTCTACTTCCGGTCTTTTCCTCCTTAGGCGAGGAGTGATAGTCCACCACCCCTGAAGCCTCTCTGCTTATAAAGAAGGTACCATTGTGGGGACTGGATATTAGCAGCCTACACCAAAGATGGTGGCTTAGTGGCCTTCACCCAGTATCCCAAGTATCCCAAAAGTGATAAACCCAGCACTCCCTAAAGCACACACTCCACCACTGATTTTTCAAACACGCAATTGGCAAAAGCCAACTGTTCAAGGAATACCCTCAACCAAAGTCTGCAAAGGATTAAAGAAAAAAATAACTCTGGTTCATAATGGAATGGACATCTAAGCGGCACCATAAAATAAAAAGTACCATGAATGCAATAGGAATCCTTCCCATCATATTTATTTTACCCGCACCGGCTCCGGTGAGACAAGAAAGAATATCAGGTTTATCAGTCATTCTAACCAAGACGGCGTCACTTATGACAACAGGAAAGACTCAAAAACCTGCTGCATGGTCTCAAGTAAAATGTGCATTTTTATTACAGTTATTGTGAAGAACTACTAGTCATCTAGCTTTTCAAGAATGTTGGAGTGGGCATTTGTCTCTCCAAACAAAAATCTTTTGGAATTCAAGCTGTTGACGCAGGTGGGTATGGCCCTAATTGTACAGCACGAGTTTAGTAATGGTTTCTTAAAATCTTAACCAGTTACCAAATCCTAACTAGCATTAAGTCCCTGAAATTGAATATACAAAATTAACACTCTTTGCACATGTTTCTACATTAATGAGAGGGTATTTCAATCAGGTTATTGATACATCCCTAGCCTGATCTGCAGGAGGGTTGAGCACCTTAATTGCCAAAGTAGAGAGAGAATGATTTGTCTAAAATACTCCTAGTGGGATGGCATATTTGCATGGCTGGCACCCTTATATTCTATTATGTCAAACTACACTGATCAACTGGAAGGAACTGCATTAAGGATTCCCCTTAGTCCTGAAAGTCTGACTGAAATGTTGCTGTTTATCCCTACAATTCAAAGAAAGTTCTGGCAAACATTTCAATAATTATTTCCAGGAAAGCCTCTTGGGAGGGTGGCTTCATTGTAGATGTTTATGAGTTGAAAAGCCTTCTTGTTCCCACCTGACAAAAGAGTTGAACATATTCACTGATATGTGCATCTTTCTAGCCACATTCTCTGCAGCATTCATTTATGTAGTACACAGAGCAGAGAGGGACCCCTTTTTCTGAACAATTTCTCTGCTGACTACTGACGCTTACCTTGTTGTGAACATCTGGCCTACTATACTGGACACATTGATCCCAGGAATGGTGCATAGACAAAGCTAAACTTGCGATGGGTAGCAGGGGTGGGCAACATAAGGCAGACTTTGGTCCTCTTTCATGTAACTCGGGTACATAAGGTGGAAGTGGACATATATATCACAATAGCTTTTAATACCTAGAACAAGCCCTTCCACTGCTATACTCTTATGAGTTTTGGTTTTGAACACCACCCATTAAAATGGATCTCATTGTTACATGAAACATTTCATTTATTTTAATTTTATGTTTAAACCACAGACCTCAAATGAGAGCAGCAGAATACTGCGCATAGTGTGGAGAGCACCGTACTGTGAGATGCTGTCTGTGCATCCTTCAGATTTAGTCCATGATTTGGTGTTGTTGAAAAAGCCACATTTATGGAATTTTATAATTGTGGGGGCATTTGGAGCAGAACCAGGGTTGAGTTCAAAAGGGTTGGTGCATGACAAGAGAAAGATTGTCGATTCTCTCTTTGGTTACAACTTGTGATTCGAGCCAGTGGGTTGAAATGCTGCCCGAGGAACATTTGCCACCAGATAAGGGAAGCTTAGCCACAAGGTATTCTGGTATGCTACTTGTGACTGTTATAGATGATACATGCAGTCTTGAACGGTGCCATTTTGCACACCAGAATTTGGAAGCAGATGCGCTGCAAACATATCATGGTGTCCGCCTACATATTAGGCTTTCACACCTGAATTCAGCAATCTAATTAAGAAGATCGTTTTGCACCGTGTCCATTTTCTGAGTATATCTGAGACTCAAATTTACAGGAGACTTCATAAAATGGATCAGATATAAGTAATCAAGACAGCTGTCTAGGTAACAAGCTACTATATTTACAATAATGTTATTTTTTTAACTCAAATCCAGCTTTATATCAGATTATTTATTCAAAAATAAGACACTGTAAAAACGCTTGATATGGATGAAATTGTTCCACTAAGTGTGAAACACACGTTGGGCACAGAAAAAGAGAGGTTCTTTAGTCAATTGCATTAGAGAAATCTAATAGCAAATTAGAATATGTATTGTTATTATGCATTTCACAGAAATGTATGAAATCAAGGACAATATTGCATCTAAAAGGGTTTCTGTAATAAATATGTTTTAAATTCTGATAAAACATTAAAATGTAAGTTTCAAATTAAAAAATAATGCTTTAGGTTTCTGATGTCCATTTGCTTTTTCAATTGTTATTTAATTTTGTGTATCAGTGCACTGGTTTGCTGAAAAAAACAAATGTTGCTGTCTTGAACAGTACCCTGGCCTTGAGAGGATGCCAATGTAGATTGTGTAGGACAGTGGCGATTCACTAAAATGTACGCACTAAGTTGTGCTGCAATGTGGTAGATTGGCTTTAGGGGTGCTAAGTGAGCAGCTAGGAGACATGTCAAGAGGGCATTCCCCATCGGTGTGTGAGACTAAAAGGGCATGCACTACAGTCTGGAGGTCCTGTGGTGGAATAAAGAGTTTGATTTTGTGGTATGATGAACCAGATGTATTATACCAAAGACCTTGGCCGGGGACCCTTCTCATGTGGTCAGGTAAAGGCAGATTCTTCCTGATTCGGACCCTGGGGTGGTGTTCCGCAGGAGGATCACACAGGAGGGTACTTGGAGCAGGAGAATTGTGAGAATACCCTGACCAATTAATTTCCCTGGTGACCACACAGCTTTAATGTCCTATTGTAAAACGGAGGCCTTGAATTAAAAAGAAGCCCGAACATTAGGGAATTCAAGTCCCATAATGCCCTAGGTACTGGGTTGAGGAAGAGGGTCTTAGAGGCACAGAACTGCAGTATGCAGTCTAGTGTTTCTTATGTCTCACACCTGAGCTAAACTTTTGATTATTTAAAGCCCCTTCAGGTGCAGGTCATTTGAAGCAGTAGGAGAAGCAGACAGCAGCCGTGTATTCAGCAAGAGTCGAGAAATGAAGATGCTGGGACCACCGCTGTTGGTTTAGTGGATTATGGTGCCAAGAGACTCGCAGGAGTGAGAAACCTAAACTGCAGAGATCACGCAGTGGGAAGCGCTGCAGTGACAGGCTGACCATGGGAGATAGAAGCTCTCTGTTCACTGTTCTTAACTCTGGTGGCTGGTGAACTTTGGAGAACACTAGTAGAAAAGCAGGCTCCCGTGGTGAAAGACGCAGGACACAGGAACATAAGTGGAGGTCTCAGAGACTCGGAATGTGAAGGCTGAAGAAGTTGCAACAGCAACGGTTAAAGCGGATGCACAAGGAGAGAAGGGTGAGTTGGCCTGTGATAGGTGATTTCAGGGGACACCGTGAAATACCGCTGGCTACTTGTAGATGTTTTGAATGCCAAACTAATGAAAGAAAGTATTTTGGTACAATCCTTATATTAAGAGGAAACAAGAGGAAGAGGTTTACAGCTATAATTTCCCACGTAAAGAGGGAACCATTTTGTCCCGAAATCATAATTATCATTGGCAAAGCCAAAAGGGAGCAACAATGAAAGCAGATTGTAACCGACATTGCCAAAGTAAAGAGGAGGCAATATTTAAGCCAAATAACAATCAGCATTGGCTAAGCCATAGAAAGGCTATTACAGAAAAAAGGGAAACAGTTTGTTTAAAGAGAGACACTTGTATAAGAAAGCTTACCAGCAATTACATGGTGTGATAGTAGAAACCCGAAGGTGGCAGGAAACAAAGCCTCCTTGTGAAAAGTATCAAGGGGTAGAGGAACATAACCTGGATTGCGTGTGGCAAACAAATCAATGGGGCAAACACGATCAATGTGAGCTGTATCATTATGGAATAAGTTGTGAATATCAAAGTTATTGAAAGTCAAAGACTTTTCTGATGTTTGAAGTTAACCTCATGACAGAATACTTGTAGTAGTTTTATCCTAGCAGGCGAGTACACCAGCATTGAGATTGTTAGTGATAGTCCTAGCAGGCTAGTGGACCAGGAAGAAAATATTGAGGTAGTTTATTGTGATGAAAGGTTGTGGTGGAAGGAAAGTGGCAAGGCCACAAATGTGTCTGATGAATTTAGTGAAAACATCCTGACGAAAACGTGGTTTATAAAGAAGAAAAGTGAAGTAGTTGTATTTTCCAAGAGGAGACATTCTATTGCAATATTCACTGGAAGTATGAAACAAAGCCTTTTTGGTTTGATAAACAAGAGCTTGTGTAAACTGTATTTTGCAGATTGATGAACCTTGTGCGATCCTAAAATAATCCAAGTGCCAAGTGAAGCAGAACTTGACTATTGAAAGGAATCTTGGGTTACCCTGGAAGCAGAACTTGAAAAGAACTTTGCAAATTGAAACTTTTTATTTGGAAAATGCTGCATTAATCCTGGAAAGGGGATCCAACCCCGGTTCCAAGGATATTTGGTTCCAAAGATTGTATTTGGGTATAATTGATATTTTGTTGAATTTTAACAGCCATGTAAATTCCTGTATGACTGTGTTGTATGTCCAAGTGTGAAGGACAGATACCTTTTGATGTTAGAGTGTTTTCCTTAAGTCTTAGTTTTAAAGACAGGGAAATCCTCGTTAGGTTGGGGAAAGTGAGGCAATTATCACACCCTTATAATTTAATAAAATGGCTACTTGTGAAAAACCTCTATCAAGTTGTCCACCTCACATTTCGGATCCCTTATAGCGGCATTAGAAGCCAGGTAATTTGGCTTTCTTGGCTATGGGTTTCAGGAAGGACAGGCGGCTGTTGATGGTGAAGCCTAAGGATTTTGCTGAATCTGTGAGTTGTGGAATTCTACTAGGCACACTTCATTTAGCCATTGTTGGATCAGTTGTAGTTTAACTGGGGAACCGAAAAAGGACAAATTCGGTCTTGGAGAGGAAAGGTTTTAGGTATGCAGTTGGCATCCAGGACTGGATAATGGCTAGGTAATCAAGGATATAACTGACATTCTGTGGGCTTGTTACTCTCATGCCCAACAGAGTTTCGATCACATATCAGTGGATGGCTTTATCAAGTTATTTGAGTCTTCTGGTAAAGGTTAAAGAGGATCAGGTAGATAGGGAGCCTTCAGGGACTCTACAGAAGAGAGTTTGTGTTTTAGAATGCAATGTATTAATCTGAACAGCCTGGTGCATTCCCGAGAGATAGGAGGTAAACCAATTCAGGACATTGCTGGTGATTCCCATCCTGTCAGCGAAGTTAGAGAGGAGGATGTGGTGTTCCATAGTGTCAAATGAAGCTGAGAGGTAAAGGAGGCTGGGGAAGCATAAGCCTACCTTAGCCATCATTTCACAGGCATCATTCACCACCTGGATGGTGGCAGTCTTGATGCTACACTTGGTGCCGAACTTTGATGGATAGTCATTTAGGAAGTGTAGTTATTCGATTCTGGTTAGTAGTGTCAAGATTTTGACGATAAAAGTGAGGTTCATAATAGGCCAGTAGTTGGCCAGGTCATCTGTGTCTAGGGTTGGTCTTTTCAAAAGAGGTCATATAAGACAATTCTTGAGGATGTCTGGGAATGACCCTTCAGTGTGGGAAGCATTAATGATGCTAAGGAGTGTGTTGAGCACAAGGCCTGTGAATTGTTTAATAATGGAGGCCAAAATTTATTGTCATATTAGGAAGTAGGTTTGGGGGAGGCAAACCTTTTTCTAGAAGGTAGAGGGGGGGAGAGAACGAGAGATGAGATGATTTGAACCAGAGGAGTATGTTGATGCTTTACTGCAGAGGGCTACACTGGGGGAGGTTGATTCAGTGATATGTTGGAATTTGCATATTTCTTTAATGAACAGATGGTTGATTCCGTAACATATTTCCTGAGTTGCTCCTACCTCGGGTTGTGTGTGGGTTTGGTACAATGCTTTACTACTCTCAAAAGGGCTTTGCCACTGTTAGAGGCAGCAACAATGGTCGTGGAGAAGTAATCTGCTTTGACTTTGGTGATCAGAATCCTACAGTTGGCTTTGAGAGATTTGAGGTTGGTGAGGGTTGGAGGGCTACAGTGTTTGTACCATGATTTCTCTAGGGCTCTGAACTAGCGTCTGGTGGAGGCAAGCTCAGGGGCGTATCATGGGGTGGATAGTTTTATATTTGCGTGGTTGCTTTTTAGAGGGGCATGAGTAATCTCCAGTTTCATAGCAGAAATGTTAAATAATTCTCAGAGGACTGAGGCATTCCCTGTGGTGGAGAAGTCTGTGAGGTTTGCTTCCAGCTCATTGACTGGGAAAGTTTAGAAGGAGCAGCACTGAGTGAGGGGGTGTTTAGCCTGACCTTTGTGGGTTATGGTTGAGAAGGGGATTGGTAGTTGGATGGCAGCATGGTCAGACGAGTTGAGTGGAATAGAATCTGCACAGGTAATGAGTGGGGATGATTTAAAGTCTAGCTCATCATCACGAGTTGGGCTGTAGTCCTTAAATGTGGCTATAATACTATTACTGCTGCATTTAAGGGGCCACCCAATCAGGAGTCTGGCAGCATTTACCCCCAGCTAAAAACTGGGAGTAAATGCGCTGGAAAATTCCCATTTTCTGGCGCAATTAGCGCCACGCTATTAGCATGCGCTAATTGCGCTGAGAATTACAGTTACTGCCCAACCCTGGATCCGGCGCTAATAGCGCCAGACTGGTTGGCAGTAACGCTATTCGCGTTGGAGGTAACCCTGTGGTAATTCTGCCGATTTACTGCCCAACTCGTTATGAGGCGCTAGGTCTAGACTGTTCCTATTCTTGTGCATGGAGGAGTTCACAATGTGTTTAGGTACATGTGACTAGGGGTTCCTCCGTCTTGTATATACGTGTTGATTACAGCCCCGGCTGCAATAGGGATCCTATGTAGCTTTATCTTTGTACGTGATAATTTGCTGCTTTGTGATTTAGTATCAAAACTGTAAAAAATGCACTTGGAATTACATTGTTGATACTGATCATCAGCAAAAAGTACTTGATATTTGGTTTGATTAATTTAGCATTTGACGACCACCGATTGCCTTGAGTAACGCATGGGTGTGAACAATTAATTGCTATTTATTTGTGATATAAACAATTTCCAATGGGAACAACTCACTGTATGACATTTATTCCCCAGTTCCCATGTGAGTAAGTGTTCCTCCTTGTATATAAATTACGTGTTTGCTTGGGGTGCCCAGGAATTTAGGGAGGAAGGTAAGAAATGTGCTAGCTGTGCCAAAGAAAAAGACATGTATACACCCTAAGGGCAAAAGAGACCACCATTTTGAGTTGCGTATATAATTTATTATGGCAGCAAAAGGATTTTTTTTTAAGTACATGTAAAAAATAGACTTGCAGTCTATGATGTCCTGCAAGGCCAGGATTTAATTTTTTGTTTGTATCAGAGAAATCTAGTACCCAGATTCCTCCACACCCATACTATAAAGATACAGAAACGGTGTAGTAATAATAGAATATCTTAAATTAAAATAACACGATGGGCCTCATTACGAGTCCGGCGGTAACCGTGCTGGAAAAACTGGCAGGTTACCGCTGGACTCATATTACCATTCTGCCTCCGTGATTCCCGGAATTACTGGGGCATTACTACCCCTGTGACCCGGGAATTCTGGAGGCGGAATTGTGTAAGTCCCAATTCCCATGGAGTCCCATAGGACTCCATGGGGATGGGGACAATGGAAACACTGGTTCCGTCTATGACAGAGCCGGTGTTTCCATTTCCGCCTGCAGCCGGGTGGTGTTAAACCCGTCAGGTCAGACCTGGCGGGAGTGACACCTCCCACCTGCAGGACTCTTAATCAGCCAGTCCGGAAAGAACGGTGGTGGTGGTTTTACCACCACCGTTCTTTCTGCACCGGCAGGGTCGTAATGAGGCCCGATGAAATAAACAACAGACATTGCAATATTCTGGAGTACACCGCTGCAATGCTACTTTACGTCATCTTTTTAAGACTGTATACTCTTAAATTTTGCTTTCCAGAGGTTCGAGATGTGAGGATTAACTGGGTTTGGCCTCATGCCTATAATAAGACATGCAAGTAGAAACTCAGGACTTTTGATGATTGATGTTTAAAGGAACAGGAGCCTCCCATGTGTGTTATGGAGGGGATTTGTATGATAGTTCGGTTAGAGTAGAATTAAAACAATAATAGGGCCTTGATAAAGTTAGGATGGAATTATTTTGGTGTGGTAGTAGGCACAGCATTTGTGGTGGGGTGAATTGTGGGTGGTGAGACAATACAACCCACTTTCCTTTAGTAGACATAGAAGAAGGCCAAAGTGCTGTGGACCACAAATGCATTTTGTAGGTGTAGGAGAAGACCGAAGCATTGAGAAGGCCAAATACATTTTCTAGGCAGGGGAGAAGGTGGAAGTACTGAAAACCCATGTGCATTAACTAGGAGGACAGGAAGGCCGAAACAATAAGTCCCCTGACATGCATTTATTTGGTGTTGTAGAAGGAAATAAGGGAAAGAGGAAAGTCGAGATTAAAGGGAGCAGAGTGCTAACAACGGGGGAGTGGGAGGGTGTGCAATTTGGCAGCAAAGGTCTACAAGCAAGCAGAGGAGGGAACGGGTGGCAATCGCCTAGTTTAAGTTTAGGTGGGAGTGGAGTGTATGGTGAACTAGGTGTTAGGGAGAACCCATTCCTTGAAGAGTGGGGTTGTGAGGGAGTTCCTCAAATGTAGTAGTGAGGGTACGAGCCTGGTGATGATGGGGAGGAGGTTTCAGAGTTTGGGGAGTAGACAGAGAAAGATTGCCTCTTGGTTCTTTCCTTCCTGCACTGGAGGAGTTTTTGTTTATGCATGTCCTTACTTCTGGTGAATTGTAGCCTTCCACAGATGCTCAGTTTCTCAGAGAGGTAGCGTAGGGACTGCAGGTCAACAACTTTGTAGATGATGCACACTTGCTGCAGGAGCCAGCGCTGTTTAATGAGTGTTAGGGTGATATGGTCCAATTTGCAGAGTACTTTCATGAGTCGTGCTGCAGCATGCAGGACACATCTGAGTGGTGCCAGGGTAGACACTGGAAGGCCTTCCAAAAGGGCATTGCCAAAATCCAGGTGGGAGAGGACCAAGACATGAACAGCAGATCTGAAGTTGTTTTCTTTTGATGAAGGCTTGCTTTTCCGCAGCCGAGAACGTTGATACCAAGCCATGTATGTCTTTCCTACTACTCGCAGTTAGTCAGCTGGGGATGAAGCCCTTAAGGTTCATACCGCATAGCCAAGTCTGGATGTCATGGGATTTGGCGGTGTTGGTCATCAGTAGGATTGTGGTCTTGGAGGGGTTGAGCTTCAGGAAAGCACAGGATATCCAGGATGAATCAATTTGAGGCACGCCTTGAGCCTGTGGATGTCTTTGCTGGAGGATATCTTGAGGTGGAGCTGCGTTTCACATGCCTATTGGTGGATATGGATGTTGTTTTGAGCCAGTAGGGTACAGAGAGGTTCCATGTAAAGACTGAAGATGACAAGGAGAGGATGAGACCTTGTCGGATGCCACAGGTTATGGGTAGATTTGGTAATCTGGAGGGATCCATTTGGATGAGCTGATGACAGTTAGCAAAGTAGAATTTGAACCAGCTGAGAATGAACTTTCTGTTCCCCCAGCAGCAATATAGGATGTCGGCCAGTGCCTGGTGGTAACTGTTTCGAATGCTGCTTAGCGGTCAAGGAGAACCAGGACTCAAGAATGGCCTTCATCGAGAATGTTAAGGACATCCTTAATCACTTTCATGGTAGCTGCTTCAGTGCTGCATCTGGTTCGGAAGTCAGATTACTAGGGCTGTAGGAGGTTGTTGGCTAGGATGTGTTGGACAAGTTGCATGCCTACTGCTTTCTAAACAATCTTACCATAGGTAATGGGGAGGTATTGGCTGAGGTTGTTAGGGGCCAATCGAATGAATGGAGTAGTTAATGTCTTTTGTCATGTTTTGGGAAACACTCAAAAGCCTCAGCAAAAGTGAGCTGTCAGATTGGGGGAAGGTAAGCGAGTATCTACATCCAATAGGATGTGCAGGCACAGCTGGTGCTCCAACAGGGCTTATGAAAATCTGTGAATCAGCAAGATTGTATTGGTTTGGGGTGGTGGGGCAAATATGCCCACTCAAGCAGTTAAGGGGTTCTTAGATGCTTGATTACTCCAATATCCCATTTGCCAAGCATGTTGCTAGCAAAGTCTCATGTGGGCCTACAGGTAAGGGCTGCCCAAATCGGTAGCCGTCCTACTACATAGTGAACATACAATGTTATGTCCGTCTAACGATGCATTGGATGAGTAGGCATAGGATTGTCTACAAAACACATGAAGGTGACCTTGTGTAGCTGAAGACAATCACCTTCATTTGTGACTCCCAGATGAATAGGGAGCCTCAGCGCGCCCCCTTTGTTGACATTGCTCCTGGTGACCTGTCAACATCTCTCGTGTGCCTCGTGTCCTTAACATCTAGTGCTCGTAAATTCCCAATCAACGGCTTGGCTCATTGTGCAGCCTGGGAATGCAACGGAGAGCCCGCTGGCGTGCGTTATTTCTTTGTATTTCTTTGAATTTTGTAACATGTTGCATGGCAGACAAACTGCTTTGAATGTCTGGGGAAAAAGGCTGGGATCGAAACTCTTAGCTAGTCACAATGCGCACAAGAAATGGCAATAGCAAACAGTGAACAGGGTATTTTCAGCTAGTTTCCTAACGATTTCTCATCACCATTTGGGCACCTTTTTAGAACGCAAACAAAAAAAAACAAGTGTTGCCGCAAACAATTTGTTGAAAGTGCCGACTGCAGTTTATTGGCTTAAAGTGGCATCTATGGCAATGTTTCCTGCCCTTTTCTTGCTTCCCAATACACTCCCACCAACATTTTCCCAATGACCTTAGAACACTATGGGGGCACTACACAACATGAAATTATAGTCGGTTCCCGTTTCACTACGGGTTACATTCCACCTCGGAGTTCAGACTGTCATCATAGGCAACTGAAACGTCGCTCTCGGAACCCCTCAGTGAAATATATAACCCCTTAGTTGATATCTTTCCACCTATAATTCGATGTGTTCACTTTTGACAAAAAAAATGGCGGTGCGGGCCGAACAAAACACGACAGCTGTATGATTAAGCAAGCAACATTATATCCGTTTTTTGTGCAATGAGTCTTTTAAAAATTTCCGAAGGTTTCAAATACAATGTTTTTAATATTACATTTGCAAGTACAGCACATGCATAATCAAGCTCCTAAGAGTGGGTATGTATTTATAAAATACTGAAATGTACGGTGATTGTTCGATTTAATCAACCTTTTCTTGCTGTTGGCGTGGCGTGGATAGTCTCAAAAATCTGTTTAATAGAAACCGATGCAGCCTAATGATATTACAAACCAACAAATTGTTTTATGCTTACAAATTCTTGGTACGTAAAGTACAGCCCTGTCATGGACAGTTTGCATAAGTGTGCATGTATTTACTAATCTTCAAAGGGCCCCTGGCTTCAGAGGGAAGTCATTAGAGGTCATAACCCTGCAGGAAATATCGGTTGCCATGGAAGCATAACAAGACTGCTGAGGGCTTAGTTTAATTCCCCCTAATAGAAAAACAACAGAATGAAATATTGACTTTAGTAAATGGGATTATTTGTCCACCTGTGAGCACCAATTGCTTATGTATTTCGTTAAAAAATGCATCTCATACAAGATAAGTATGCTGTTCCATTCATTATAGATATTCCAATGAATAGAAACGGATTTAACATGTTTAAAACAGGAATATAATTTTCACAGGCCTTTAACAAGGTCTCTGTTTAGATGTTACAGATACAAAACCAAAATGAAATAGAAATAGAAATTCGTTCCTTTATCAAAGTCAGTATTTAAACTCTTATTTCAAGTAAAAACTGTAGACATTTTCAAGTGAGAAATGTATTGCTTAGCAGTTCACACTAAAATCACGTACGGTTTAATATCTTCTATGTATTTTCTTAGCACTTTTCCATATAGTATTTCAGATGAACGTCCTAAAATTCATATTTGAACAATTATTAGCATCCTTGATAAGATGATTAAATATGGGCATAATCAGATTGCTCAACTTTCACCAGGCCTCTTGGTAGCTTCAGATTTCTTCCACGTTTTCCCTTTTTTGCTGACTGTTCGTTCAAGTCAATTATCTTGTGATAATGTTCATTATTGAGTCAATTAGGAATGACAGGCTGTGCGTGATATTGTATTATCAGACGGATTTACAATTCCGTGGACTTCGGGAGCAGGCCCCTAGATTAAAAAGATCGTATTTCAGCATTGCAGTTGGCTTTTCATGTTAATAGGGCATTTCTTTTCATCGATTCGAAGCATGATGTGCAGCTCCAAACGGACAGAACATGTTTTGTTTTAGTCTCGTTAATAGTACACATGAAAACTGCATACTTTCAAAAACGAAACATGGGTTTATTAGGTTTAAGTAAAAAAGGCATACGTGTTTGTCAGTTAATCAAAAGATTCCAGGAAAATTACATTTATTACAAATGTGATGGTTTCATTAGGACAAAAAAATAATAAATCTGCTTCATTTTCCGGGACAACAATTTCTCTAAAATAAGATACTGACGGCACTTTTGATGACAAAGGAGATACTTAAACCATGTAGAACATTATGCAGACTGAGGGTTATATACTGCATTAGTTGTCATTGTGTTAAGTTATGCTAGGTTGGCGGGCTTGGTTTACACTGAAATGGCAGGTGGCCTCTCTGTCTTTGTATCAACCTATAACATCATATGTCAAACCCCAGATTGAGGTCATTTTTAATAACTCACCAGTGTAGGTCGTTTTGCGGGAACAACAACGTTTGCACATTTCTTTTGGGTAGAGTGGGTCGGTTTCCGGTTATCATGGGGACATTGACATACATTATAGTTTAATCTCTGGGGCAGAAAAGGTTCTGTTTATTGACCCGAGCCAGTACCTTACTTTGCTTATAACACCCTATGTTGCTGATGCATCCTTTAGCCTAGATGAGCATAACAAGATATCAAACACAGAGAAAAGAAAAGTAGACAATTATAAAGACGAGGGTGAAGTTTAACATTTGGAGGAATTACACTAAAAAGGGAATCTGAGAAGCGAGCATTGGCAAAGCTAATAGTGTAGGCATTTGTATTGTTCTTTGCAGCAAGCAAACCTGTTGGTCCTACATAAACAGCAATTACTTTAAAACCCTCGATGGTCTCGGCCGACTCCCAAGTGGGGCAGCTAGACGGGGCGCCGGGCCGTGTCCCGCCCGTGGCGGGCGGCGCTGCCTACCCCCCGGCCTCTCCTGCACCGGCAGGTTCGGGCCAACGTCTGGAAACAAACAAAAAGTTGCCTGTGACTCTTGGCGGTGGATCACTCGGCTCGCGCGTCGATGAAGAACGCAGCTAGCTGCGAGAATTAGTGTGAATTGCAGGACACATTGATCATCGACACTTCGAATGCACCTTGCGGCCCCGGGTTCCTCCCGGGGCTACGCCTGTCTGAGGGTCGCTTGAACGTCAATCGCCCCGGGGTCCCCTCTCCGGGGCACGGCTGGGGCTGTCGCAGGGACCCCGTTCCCTTCGTCCCCCTACCCGATCAGCACCGGCGCGGGATCCCTCTGGACCTGGCCGCGCGGGCCCTGGCGGCGGGCGGCGGGAGGTGGCGGCGGGCCTTGAAAAAGCCCGGCGCGCCTCCACCCCTGCCCCGGGGCACCGGGCCGTGCCGCGTGTGGCTGTCTGTGGTGTCCCAC